>NC_135898.1:16454552-16801349 GCF_964194155.1 Cetorhinus maximus | reverse complement strand
CAAACGGAGACTAGCAAAGCCAAACGGTGCCAGACAGAACCAAGCAGAGCCAGTTAATGCCTGGCAGAGACAAACAGAGCCAAACATAGCCACACAGAACCTGGCAGGGCCAACCGGAGCCAAACAGAGCCAAATAGCACCTGACAGATCCAAACAGAGCCAAACAGAGCCAAACAGAGCCAAAGCGAGCCAAGCAGAGCCAAACAGAGAATGACAGATTCAAACAGAGGCACACAGAGCCTGACAGGGACAGGCAGAGCCAAACAGAGAGATAAAGAGCCAAACAGAGCCTGGAAGATCCAAATAGAGCTGTACAGAATCTGGCAAAGCCAAACAGATCCAAACAGTGCCAAACAGAGCAAAGCAGAGCCCGGCAGAGACAAACAAAGCTAAACAGAGCCAAACAGCAACAAACAGAGCCAAACAGAACCAAAGAGAACATGTCAGAGCCAAACAGCGTCAAACAGAGCCAAATAAATCGTGGCAGAGCCAAACAGAATGAAACAGTTCCTGGCAGTGCCAAACAGGGGCTGGCAGATCGAAGCAGACCCACACAGAGACCAGCAGAGTCAAATGGAGCCAAATAGCGCCTGGCAGAGTCAATCGGTACCAAAGAGAGCCAAACAGATGGAAACAGACAATGGCAGAGCCAAACAGAGCCAAACAGACGCCGGCAGAGACAAACAGAGCCACGCTGGGACTGGCAGAGCCAACCAGAGCTTGGCAGAAATAAAAAGAGCCAAACAAACCCTTACAGAGCCAAACAGAGACAGAAAGATGCTAGGTGGCCAAACCAGATCCTGTCAGAGCCATTCACAGCCTGGCAGAGCCAGGCAGAGGCAAACAGCCAATCAGTGCCAAACAGAGCCACACAGAGCGCAGCAGGGCCAAATGGAGATAAACAGAACCAAATAGCACCTGGCAGATCCAAACAGACCCAAACAAAGCCAAACTGAGCCTGTCAGAGTCAAACAGAGCCTGGCAGAGCCAAACAGAGCCAAACAAAGCCTGCTAGCGCCAAACAGTGCCAAACAGAGTCATACAGAGCCAAACAGAGTCAAGCAGAGCCAAAGTGAGCCAAAGAGAGCCAAACAGAGGCTGACGGATCCAGACAGAGGCAAGCAGAGCCTGGCAGAGTCATGCAGATCCAAACAGAGCTAAACAGAGCCTGGCAAAGCCAAACAGAGTCAAACAGAGCCAAACAGACCCTGTCAGAGCCAAACAGAGCCAAACAGGCCCCGACAGAGACAAACAGAGCCACGCTGGGACGGGCAGAGCCAACCAGAGCCTTGCGGAGCCAAACAGAGCCAAACAGAGGCTGGCCAATCCAAACAGAGCCAAACAAACCCTGACAGAGCCAAACAGAGCCAAAAAGATCCTAGCTTGCCCGAACAGATCATGTCAGAGCCATCCACAGCATGACAGAGCCAGACAGAGGCAAACAGTCATTCAGTGCCAAACAGAGCCACACAGAGCCACACAGAGCCAAGCAGGGCGAAACGGAGCCAAACAGAGCCAAATAGCACCTGGCAGATCCAAACAGAGCCAAACATAGCCAAACCGAGCCTGTCAGAGTCAAACAGAGCCTGGCAGAGCCAAACAAAGCCTGCCAGTGCCAAACAGAGACAAACAGAGTTATACAGAGCCAATTGGTTTAGCAATTAGACAGGACAATATCAATGGTTTAGCAAATAGACAGGACAATGTCGATGGTTCAGCAAATAGATAGTGCTAATTGGTTACATATCCTGGGCAATGCACATACGATAGGTGTCAGCTGTGGCTCAGTTAATAGCACCCTCGCCTTTGAATCAGAAGGTTGTGGGTTCATGTCCCACTCCCGGAAACCAAGAACTGTGAATGTACTTGAAAGAGTTACAATCTGTGACTGTTGATAACTCGAAAGAGTTACAATAGGTGTCAGCTGTGGCTCAGTTCATAGCACCCTCGCCTTTGAATCAGAAGGTTGTGGGTTCGTGTCCCACTCCCGGAAACCAAGAACTGTGAATGTACTCGAAAGAGTTACAATCTGTGACTGTTGATAACTCAAAAGAGTTACAATCTGTGACTGTTGATAACTCAAAAGAGTTACAATCTGTGACTGTTGATAACTCGAAAGAGTTACAATAGGTTTTTTTTGGTTTTGCCACCGTATCTGACATCCGGAGCCCCTTAGTCTGGGAAGGTAGCTCTGGCCCTTTGATTTGCTAATTTATGTGCTGGCTGCGTGACTATTTGGGGACATTCTACAGTAATTTCATTATACATGTATTTTAAGTTTATTTCTCTCACAAGTATAGGTGTATTTTATTTATTTCACAATTGTACATGTATTTTATTTCATTCATAATTGTACGTGTATTTTATTTCATTCACAATTATACGTGTATTTTATTTCATTCACAATTATACGTGTATTTTATTTCATTCACAATTATACGTGTATTTTATTCCTCCACACAAACAGAGCCCAGTAGAGACATGCAGAGCCAAATAGATTGAAAAAGAGTCAAACAGAGCCTGGAAGATCCAAACAGAGCTACACCAAGCCTGGCAAAGCCAAACAGAGCTAAACATTGCCAAACAGAGCCAAGCAGAGCCCGACAGCGACAAACAGAGCCAAACAGAACCAAACATTGCCAAACAGAGCCAAGCAGAGCCCGACAGAGACAAACAGGGCTAAACAGAGCCAAACAGCAAGAAACAGAGCCAAACAGAACCAACAGAGCATGTCAGAGCCAAGCAGCGTCAAACAGAGCCAAACAAACCGTGGCAGAGCCAACCAGATCCTGGCAGAGCCAAAAAGAGCCAAACAGAGGCAGGCAGATCCAAACAGAACCACAGAGAGACTGGCAGAGTCAAACAGAGCCAAATAGCACCTGGCAGAGTCAAACGGAGCCAAAGAGAGTCAAACAGAGGCAAACAGAATCTGGCAGAGCCAAACAGAGCCAAACAGACCCTGGCAGAGCCAAACAGAGTCTGACAGAGCCAAACAGAGCCAAACAGACCCTGACAGAGCCAAACAGAGCCACGCTGGGCCTGGCAGAGCCAACCAGAGCCAGACAGAGGCAAACAGTCATTCAGTGCCAAACAGAGACAAACAGAGCCACACAGAGCCAAGCAGGGTGAAACGGAGCCAAACAGAGCCAAATAGCACCTGGCAGATCCAAACAGAGCCAAACATAGCCAAACTGAGCCTGTCAGAGACAAACAGAGCCTAGCAGAGCCAAACAGAGCCAAAGAGGGCCAAACAGAGCCCAGCAGGGCCGAACGGAGCCAAACAGAGCCAAATAGCACCTGGCAGATAAAAACAGAGCCAGACTGAGCCTGAAAGGGACAAACAGAGCCTGACAGAGCCAAACAGAGCCAAACAAAGCCTGCCAGCGCCAAACAGGGCCAAAGAGAGTCAAACAGAGCAATACAGAGACAAACAGAGACAAACAGAGCCAAAGCGAACCAAAGAGAGCCAAACTGAAGCTGACAGAGCCAAACAGAGGCAAACAGAACCTGGCAGATACATGCAGAGCCAAACAGAGCCAATCAGAGACAGAAAGAGCTAAACAGAGCCTGGCAGATCCAAACAGAGCTAAACAGAGCCTGGCAAAGCCAAACAGAGCCAAACAGTGAAAAGCAGAGCCAGGCAGAGACAAACAGAGATAAACAGAGCCAAGCAGAGCCCTGCAGAGCCAAAGCTAGTGAAACAGAGCCAAACAGACCCAGACAGAGCCAAACAGAGGTAAAAAGCCCCTGGCAGAGGCAAACAGATCTAAACAGAGCCATACAGAGACAAACAGACACTGGCAGAACCAAACAGAACCTGACAGAGCCAAACAGAGCCAAACAGATCCCGGCAGAGCCACCCAGAGCCATGCTGGGCCTGGCAGAGCCAACCAGATCTTGGCAGAGCCAAACAGAGCCAAATATTGGCTGCCAGATGAAACAGATCCAAACAAACCCTGACAGAGCCAAACAGAGCCAAAAAAATTCCTAGCTTGCCCAAACAGATACTTTAAGAGACATCCACAGCCTGGCAGAGCCAGACGGAGGCAAACAGCCAATCAGTGCCAAACAGAGACAAACAGAGCAATACAGAGCCCAGCAGGGCCATAAGGAGCAAAATAGAGCCAAAAAGAACCTGGCAGATCCAAACAGAGCCAAACATAGCCAAACTGAGCCTGTCAGAGACAAACAGAGCCTAGCAGAGCCCAGCAGAGCCAAACGGAGCCAAACAGAGCCAAATAGAACCTAGCAGAGCCAAACAGAGCCAAACAAATCCTGCCAGTGCCAAACAGAGCGTAAGAGAGCCAAATAGAGTAATACAGAGACAAACAGAGCCAAACAGAGCCGAACTCTGTATAGCTCTGCCAGACTGTGTTTGGCTCTGTTTCGGTCTGCCAGGCTCTTTTTGGCTCTGTTTGACTCTGCCAGCCTTTGTTTGGCTCTGCCAAGTTCAGTTTCGCTCTATTTGGTTTTACCAGGCTCTGTTTGCCTCTGCCAGGATCTACCAGGGTATGTTTTGCTTTGTTTCACCCTCCCAGGTTCTGTTTGGCTCTGTTTGGCTGTGCCGGGCTGTGTTTGTCTCTGTTTGCCTCTGTTTGGCTCTGCCAGTCCCTTTTTGGCTCAGTGTGGTTCTGCCATTCTCTATTTGACACGGTTTTACTCTGCTTGGCTCTGCCCAGTTTGCTTGGCTCTGTTTGGCTCTGTCTGGCTCAGCTTGTCTCTGCTTGGCACTGTTTGGCTTTACCAGGCTCGGTGTGCCTCTGTTTGGGTCTGCCAGTCCCTTATTCTTGCTCAGTGTGGCTCTGTGTGGCTCTGCCAGGCTCTATTTGACACTGTTTTACTCTGTTTGGCTCTGCCCAGGTCTGCTTGGCTCTGCTTGGCTCTACCAGAATCTGTATGGCTCTGTTTGGCTCTGTCTGTCTCAGCTTGTCTCTGCTTGGCACTGTTTGGCTCTGCCAGGCTCTGTTTGGCTCTGTGTGGTTCTATTTGGCTGTGACAGGCTCTGTTTGGCTCTGTTTAGATCTGCCAGTCTCTGTTTGGATCTGTTTGGCTCTGTTAGCATCTGTTTGGCTCTGCCAAGCTCTGCATGCCTCTTCCAAGCTCTGTTTTGCACTGTGAGGCTCTATTTGGCTCTGCCAGGCTCTTTTTGCCTCTGTTTGGCTCTGCCAGTCCCCTTTTCCGGCTCAGTGTGGCTCTGTGTGGCTCTACCAGGCTCTATTTGACACTGTGTTACTCTGTTTGGCTCTGCCCAGTTCTGTTTAGCTCTATTTGGCTCTACCAGACTCTGTATGGCTCTGTTTGGCTGTGTCTGGCTCAGCTTGTCTCTGGTTGGCTCTGTTTGGCTCTGCCAGGCTCAGTTTGGCTCTGTTTGGTTCTATTCGGCTGTGTGAGGCTCCGTTTGGCTCTGTTTAGCTCTGCCAGTCTCTGTGTGGCTCTGTTTCAATCTGCCAGGCTCTGCTTGCTTCTTCCAGGCTCTGTTTTGCACTGTTAGACTCTATTTGGCTCTGCAAGACTCTGTTTGGCTCTGCCAGGATCTGTTTGTTTCTGTTTAGCCCTGCGAGTCTCTGTTTGGATCCTTTTGGCTCTGCCAGGCTCTGTTTGCCTCTCTCTGGCTTTGCAAGTCACCTTTAGGCTCTGTTTGGCTCTGTATGGCTCTGCCAGGCTCTGTTTGGCTCTGCTTGGCTCTGTATGTCTCATCCAGGCTCTGCCTGGCTCTGTTTGGCTCTGTTTATCTCTGCCTGTCTCTGCTTGGCTCTGTTTGGCTCTGCAAGGCTCTGTTTGGCTCTGGAAGGCTCTGTTGGGCTCTGTTTGTCTCTGTTTGGTTCTGTTAGGCACTGCCAGGCTCTGTTTATCTGCTTTGCCTCATTTGGCTCTGCTTAGCTCTGTTTGTCTCTGCCAGGCTCCGTTTGTTTCTGTTTGGCCCTGCCAGGCTCTGTCTGGACCTGTTTGGCTCTCTTTGGCTCTGGCAGGCACTGTTTGGTCTCTGTGGCTCTCCTTGGCTCTGACAGGCTCTGTTTGGATCCGCATGGCTCTGCTAGGCTCTGTTTGGCTCTCTATGGCTCTGTCTGACTCTGCCGGGTTCTGTTTGGCTCTGCTAGGCTCTGTTTGGTTCTGCCAGGCTCTAGTTGGCTCTCTTTGGCTCTGGTTGGCTCTGTTTGGCTCTGCCAGTCACGTTTTGGCTCAGTGTAGCTCTGTTTGGCTCTGCCAGGCTCTGCTTGACGTTGATTTGCTCTTTTTGGCTCTGCCCGGGTCTGCTTGGCTCTGTTTGGCTCTGTTTTGCTCTGCGAGGTGCTGCTTGACTCTGTTCGTCTCTGCCAGGCTCTGTTTGAATCTGTTTGGCTCTTTTAGACTCTGTTAGTCTCTGCCAGGCTCTGTTTGTTTCTTTTGGGCCCTGCGAGGCTCTGTTTGGAGCTGCGTTTCTCTCCTTGACGCTGCCAGGCTTAGTGTGCCTCTGTTTGGCTGTGCAAGTCACTTCTTGGCTCTGCTTGGCTCTGCTTGCCTCTTCCAGGCTCTGTATGGCTCTGTTTGGCTCTGCCAGGCTTTGGTTGGCTCCATATGGCTCTGGCAGGCTCTGTTTGGCTCTCTGTTGGACTGATGGCTCCGCCAGGTTCTGGTTGGCTCTGCTAGTCTCTGTTTGGTTCTGCCAGGCTCTGTTATGCTCTCTTTGGCTCTCTTTAGCTCTGCCAAGCTCTGCTTGGTTCTATTTGGCTGTGCCAGGCACTGTTCAGCTCTGTTGAGCTCTGCTAATCTCTGTTTGGCTCTGTTTGGCTCTGCCAGGCTTTGTCTAGCTGTGTTTGGTTCTCTCTGGCAGGCTCTGCTTGGCTCTGTTTGGCTCTCCCAGGCTCTGTTTGAATCTGTTTGGCTCTGTTAGGCTCTGATTAGCTCTGTTTATATCTGCCAGGTTCTGCTTGTTTCTGTTTGGCTCTGCCAGGCTCTATTTGGCTCTGTCTGAATCTGGCAGGTTGCTTTTGGCTCTCTTTACCTCTACCAGGCTCTGTTTGGCTTTGTTTGGCTCTGCCAGGCTCTGTTTGACTGTCAGGCTCTGCTTGGCACTGCCTGACTCTGTTTGGCTCTCTCAGGCTCTGTTTGACTCTGCCAGCCTCTGTTTAGCTCTGTTTGGCTCAGTTTGTCCCAGCAAGGCTCTGTTTTGTTATGTTTGGCTCTGCCAGGTTCTGTTTGGCTCTCTGTGGCTCTGTTTGGCTTTGCCAGTCACCTGTTGGCTCAGTGTAGCTCTGTTTGGCTCTGCCAGGCTCTGCCTGACACTGTTCTGCTCTTTTTGGCTCTGCCCGGGTCTGCTTGGCTCTGTTTGTCTCTGCCAGGCTCTGTTTGTTTCTGTTTGGCCCTGCGAGGCTCTGTTTGGAGCTGCTTGTCTCTCTTTGGCGCTGCCAGGTTTAGTGTGCCTCTGTTTGGCTCTGCAAGTCACCTATCGGCACTGTTTGGCTCTGTTTGCCTCTGCCAGGCTCTGTTTGTCTCTGTTTGTCGCTGGCAGGCTCTGTTTGGCTCCATATGGTTCTGGCAGTCTCTGTTTGGCTCTCTGTCGGACTGATGTCTCCGCCAGGTTCTGTTTCGCTTTGCTAGTCTCTGTTTGGTTCTGCAAGGCTCTGTTTTACTCTGTTTGACTCTGCCAGCCTCTGTTTGGTTCTATTTGGCTGTGCCAGGCTCTGTTTGGCTCTGTTGAGCTCTGCCAATCTCTGTTTGGCTCTGTCAGGCTTTGTTTAGGCATGTTTGGCTCTCTCTGTCTTTGCCAGGCTCTGCTTGGCTCTGTTTGGCTCTCCCAGGCTCTGGTTGGCTCTGCCAGACTCTCTTTGAATCTGTTTGGCTCTGTTAGGCTCTATTTGGCTCTGTTTGGATCTTCCATGGTGCTTCTGGCACTCCTTTCCTCTGCCAGGCTCTGTTTGCCTTTGTTGGGCTCTGCTAGGCTCTGTTTGACTGTCAGGCTCTGCTTGGCACTGCCTGACTCTGTTTGGCCCTCTCAGGCTCTGCTTGGCTCTGCCTGGCTCTGTTTAGCTCTGTTTGCCTCAGTTTGTCTCGGCAAGACTCTGTTTGCTCAGTTTGTCTCTGCTTGGATCTGTTTGGCTCTGCTAGTCTCTGTTTGGCTCTGCGAGGCTCTGTTAGGCTCTGTTTATTTCTGTTTGGCCCTGCCAGGCTCTGTTTGTATCTGTTTGGCTCTCTTTGGCTCTGCCAGGCTCTGTTTGCCTCTGTTTGGCTGTGCAAGTCACCGTATGGATCTGTATGGCTCTGAAAAGCTCTGTTCGGCTCTCTTTGGCTCTGTTTGGCTCTGTCAGGATTCGTTTGGCTCAGTATGGCTCTGCCAGGCTCTGTTTGGCACTGCCAGGCTCTTTTCAGCTTTGTTTGCCCATGCCAGGCTCTGCTTGGCTCTGTTTCACTCTGCCAGGCTCTGCTTGCCTCTTCCAAGCTCTGCTTTGCACTGTGAGGCTCTATGTGGCTCTGCCAGGCTCTTCCTGCCTCTGTTTGGCTCTGCCAGTCCCTTTTTCTGGCTCTGTGTGGCTCTGTGTGGCGCTGCCAGGCTCTGTTTGGCTCTCTTCGGCTCTGTTTGGCTCTGCCAGGCTCTGTTTGGCACTGCCAGGCTCTTTTCGACACTGTTTGGCCATGCCAGGCTCTGCATGGCTCTGTTTCACTCTGCCAGGCTCTGCTTGCCTCTTCCAAGCTCTGTTTTGCACTGTGAGGCTCTATTTGGCTCTGCCAGGCTCTTTCTGCCTCTGTTTGGCTCTGCCAGTCCCTTTTCCCGGCTCAGTGTGGCTCTGTGTGGCTCTGCCAGGCTCCCTTTGACACGGTGTTACTCTGTTTGGCTCTGCCCAGTTCTGCTTGGCTCAGTTTGGCTCTACCAGACTCTGTATGGCTCTGTTTGGCTGTGTCTGGCTCAGCTTGTCTCTGATTGGCTTTGTTTGGCTCTGCCAGGCTCTGTTTGGCTCTGTGTGGTTCTATTTGGCTTTGCCGGGCTCTGTTTGGCTCTGTTTAGATCTGCCAGTCTCTGTTTGGATCTGTTTCACTCTGCCAGGCTCTGCTTGCCTCTTCCAGGCTCTGTTTTGCACTGGCAGACTCTTTTTGCCTCAGTTTGGCTCTGCTAGTCCCTTTCTGGCTCAGGCTGGCTCTTTGTGGCTCTGCCAGGCTCTATTTGGCTCTCCTTACCTCTGCCAGGCTCTGTTTGGCTCTGCCAGGCTCTGTTTGACTGTCAGGCTTTGCCTGGCACTGCCTGACTCTGTTTGGTTCTCTCAGGCTCAGTTTGGCTCTGCCTGGCTCTGTTTAGCTCTGTTTGCCTCAGTTTGTCTCGGCAAGACTCTGTTTGCTAAGTTTGTCTCTGCTTGGATCTGTTTGGCTCTGCTAGTCTCTGTTTGGCTCTGTTTGACGCTGCCAGGCTCTGTTTGGCTCTGCGAGGCTCTGTTAGGCTCTGTTTGTTTCTGTTTGGCCCTGCCAGGCTCTGTTTGGATCTGTTTGGCTCTCTATTGGCTCTGCCAGGCTCTGTTTGCCTCTGTTTGGCTGTGCAAGTCACCGCATGGCTCTGTTTGGCTCTGAAAGGCTCTGTTCGGCTCTCTTTGGCTCTGTTTGGCTCTGCCAGGATGCGTTTGGCTCAGTATGGCTCTGCCAGGCTCTGTTTGGCACTGCCAGGCTCTTTTCAGCTTTGTTTGGCCATGCCAGGCTCTGTTTGGTTTTGTTTGGCTCTGCCAGGCTCTGTTTGAATGTCAGGCTCTGCTTGGCACTGCCTGACTCTGTTTGGCTCTCTCAGGCTCAGTTTGGCTCTGCCAGGCTCAAGAAACTTTTTCTCTTTCTCTCAAGTGCTAAGGAACGCAAGCTCCAACAACTCATCGACTCCAACACCCATCTGGGACCCTCCACCCCTGCTTGTCCCTCCGTCCTCACCCCATCTTCCAATCCCAGCCCCAGCCGCGTATTCACTATACCCCCTGACCTTCCCCTCTCCGATGCTGAACGTTCAGTGCTCAGCAAAGGACTTAGTTTCATACCCTTACGCCCTCATCTCAATGAATTTCGGGCTCGGCATGATGCTGAACTCTTCTTCCGCCGTCTTCGTCTCCGTGCTCACTTCTTTGGGCAGGAGTCCTCTCCCCGTTCAATGGATCCTTTTACCCACCTCCAATATTCTCCCTCCACTTGGACCCCTCCCTCTGGATTCTTACCTTCTCTTGATCTTTTCATTGAGAACTGTCGGTGTGACATTAGCCGTCTCAATTTCTCTGCTCCTCTCACCCATTCTAATCTGTCTCTCTCTGAACTCACTGCACTCCGTTCTCTCAGGTCCAACCCCAACATTGTCATCAAACCCGCTGACAAGGGTGGTACTGTTGTTGTCTGGCGCATTGACCTCTACCTCGCGGAGGCTGAGCGTCAACTCGCAGACGTTTCCTCCTACCTCTCCCTGGACCATGACCCCACCACAGAACATCAAGCCATTGTCCTCATCTCCTCTGGAGATCTTCCTCCCACAGCTTCCAACTTGATAGTCGCCCAACCTCGGATGGCCCGCTTCTACCTCCTACCCAAAATCCACAAACAGAACTGTCCTGGCAGACCGATCGTGTCAGCCTGTTCCTGCCCCACGGAACTCATTTCTCGTTATCTTGACTCCCTTCTCTCTCCCCTTGTCCAGTCCCTTCCCACCTACATCCGTGATTCCTCTGACACCTTACGTCACATCAACAATTTCCAGTTCCCTGGCCCCAACCGCTTTCTCTTCACCATGGATGTCCAATCCCTCTACACCTCCATCCCCCACCAGGATGGTCTGAGGGCCCTTAGCTTCTTCCTTGAACAGAGGCCCCAACAATCCCCATCCACCACTACTCTCCTCCGTCTGGCTGAACTTGTTCTCACACTGAACAATTTCTCCTTTAACTCCTCTCAGTTCCTCCAAATAAAAGGTGTGGCTATGGGTACCCGCATGGGCCCCAGCTATGCCTGTCTCTTTATGGGGTATGTGGAACATTCCTTGTTCCAGTCCTACTCCGGCCCCCTCCCACAACTCTTTCTCCGGTACATCGATGATTACTTCGGTGCTGCTTCATGCTCTCGTCGGGACCTGGAAAAATTTATTAATTTTGCTTCCAATCTCCACCCCTCCATCATCTTCACACGGTCCATCTCTGACACTTCTCTTCCCTTCCTTGACCTCTCTGTCTCAATTTCTGATGATAGACTGTCCACCAATATCCATTACAAGCCTACCGACTCCCACAGCTACCTCGACTACAGCTCCTCACACCCCGCTTCCTGTAAAGACTCCATCCCATTCTCTCAGTTCCTTCGCCTCCATCGCATCTGTTCTGATGACGCTACCTTCAAAAACAGCTCCTCTGACATGTCCTCCTTCTTCCTTAACCGAGGTTTTCCATCCACGGTCGTTGACAGGGCCCTCAACCGTGTCCGGCCCATATCCCGCGCATCCTCCCTCACGCCTTCTCCTCCTTCCCAGAAACATGATAGGGTCCCCCTTGTCCTCACTTATCAACCCACCAGCCTCCGCATTCAAAGGATCATCCTCCGCCATTTCCGCCAACTCCAGCATGATGCCACCACCAAACACATCTTCCCTTCACCCCCCTTGACGGCATTCCGTAGGGATCGTTCCCTCCGGGACACCCTGGTCCACTCCTCCATCACCCCCTACTCCTCAACCCCCACTTATGGCACCTCCCCATGCCCACGCAGAAGATGCAACACCTGCCCCTTCACTTCCCCTCTCCTCACCGTCCAAGGGCCCAAACACTCCTTTCAAGTGAAGCAGCATTTCACTTGCATTTCCCCTAACTTAGTCTACTGCATTCGTTGCTCCCAATGCGGTCTCCTCTACATTGGAGAGACCAAACGCAAACTGGGCGACCGTTTTGCAGAACACCTGCGGTCTGTCCGCAAGAAAGACCCAAACCTCCCTGTCGCTTGCCATTTTAACACTCCACCCTGTTCTCTTGCCAACATGTCTGTCCTTGGCTTGCTGCATTGTTCCAGTGAAGCCCAACGCAAACTGGAGGAACAGCACCTCATCTTCCAACTAGGCACTTTACAGCCCTCTGGGCTCAATATTGAATTCAACAACTTTAGATCTTAAACTCCCCCTCACCCCATCCCCACCCCGTTTCTTTTCCCACCCCACCCGCTTTTTTTTTTCAATAATTTATATAGATTCTTCTTTCCCCACCTATTCCATTATTTTTAAATCTAAAACTAAAACCTTTAGTCTTTCCACCCCACCCCCACTAGAGCTGTACTTTGAATATCCTGTTTTCCATTCTTAATTAGCACTTTTCTCAGAAAAAGACCACCACCTTCAACACCTCTTTGACCCTTTTGTCTGTGACATCTTTTGATTATTATCTGCTCACACCACACCCTCAATGTGTCTCTTCCACACACCCCCACCCACCTTAAACCAATTTATATTTCTCCCTTGTTGAAACTATGCTGCAGTTCTGCCGAAGGGCCATGAAGGCTCGAAACGTTGACTGATTTCTTCTCCGCCGATGCTGCCAGACTTGCTGAGTTTTTCCAGGTAATTCTGTTTTTGTTTTGTTTTGGATTTCCAGCATCCGCAGTAGCTTTTAGCTTTTTGTTTTTATCTGTTTAGCTCTGTTTGGCTCTGCCAGGCTCTGTTTGGCTCCACATGGCTCTGGCAGGCTCTGTTTGGCTCTCTGTTGGTCTGTTGGCTCCGCCAGGTTCTGTTTGGCTCTGCTAGTCTCTGTTTGGTTCTGCCAGGCTCTGTTTTGTTCTCTTTGGCTCTCTGTGGCTCTGCCAGGCTCTGCTTGGCTCTGTTTGACTTTGCCAGCCTCTGTTTGGTTCTATTTGGCTGTGCAAGGCTCTGTTTGGCTCTGTTGAGCTCTGCCAATCTCTGTTTGGCTCTGCCAGGACTTGTCTAGCTGCGTTTGGTTCTCTCCAGCGGGCTCTGCTTGGCTCTGTTTGGCTTTCCCAGGCTCTGTTTGGCTCTGCTTGGCTCTGCCAGACTCTGTTTGAATCTGTTTGGGTCTGTTAGGCTCTGGTTAGCTCTGTTTATATCTGCCAGGTTCTGCTTGTTTCTGTTTGGCTCTGCCAGGCTCTATGTCGTTCTGTCTGAATCTGGCAGGATGATTTTGGCTCTCTTTACCTCTACCAGGCTCTGTTTGGGTTTGTTTGGCTCTGCCAGGCTCTGTTTGACTGTCAGGCTCTGCTCGGCACTGCCTGACTCTGTTTGGCTCTCTCAGGCTCTGTTTGACTCTGCCAGCCTCTGTTGAGCTCTGTTTGGCTTAGTTTGGCCCAGCAAGGCTCTGTTTTGCTCTGTTTGGATCTGCCAGGTTCTGTTTGGCTCTGTTTGGCTCTGCCAGTCACCTTTTGGCTCAGTGTAGCTCTGTTTGTCTCTGCCAGGCTCTGCTTGACACTGTTTTGCTCTTTTTGGCTCTGCCCGAGTCTACGTGGCTCTGCTTGCCTCTGCCAGGCTCTGTTTGGCTCTGTTTGTCTTTGCCAGGCTCTGTTTGGCTCCATATGGCCCTGCCAGGCTCTGTTTGTATCTGTTTGGCTCTCTTTGGCTCTGCCAGGCTCTGTTTGCCTCTGTTTGGCTGTGCAAGTCACCGTATGGCTCTGTTTGGCTCTGAAAGGCTCTGTTTGGCTCTCTTTGGCTCTTTTTGGCTCTGCAAGGATGCGTTTGGCTCGGTATGGCTCTGCCAGGCTCTGTATGGCTCTATTTGGCTCTGTTTGGCTCTGCCAGGCTCTATGTGGCTCTGCCAGGCTCTTTTTGCCTCTGTTTGGCTCTGCCAGCCCCTTATTCCGGCTCAGTGTGACTCTGTGTGGCTCTGCCAGGCTCTGTTTGGCTCTCTTCGGCTCTATTTGGCCCTGCCAGGCTCTGTTTGGCACTGCCAGGCTGTTTTCGGCTCTGTCTGGCCATGCCAGGCTGTGCCTGGCTCTGTTTCACTCTGCCAGGCGCTGTTGCCTCTTCCAAGCTCTGTTTTGCAATGTGAGGCTCTATTTGGCTCTGCCAGGCTCTTTTTGCCTCTGTTTGGCTCTGCCAGTCCCTTTTTCCGGGTCAGTGTGGCTCTGTGTGGCTCTGCCAGGCTCTACTTGACACTGTGGTCCTCTGTTTGGCTCTGCCCAGTTCTGCTTGGCTCTGTTTGGCTCTTCCAGACTCTGTATGGCTCTGTTTGGCTGTGTCTGGCTCAGCTTGTCTCTGCCTGGCTCTCTTTGGCTCTGCCAGGCTCTGTTTGGCTCTGTTTAGATCTGCCAGTCTCTGTTTGGATCTGTTTAGCTCTGTTAGGCTCTGTTTGGCTCTGCCAGGCTCTGCTTGCTTCTTCCAAGCTCTGTTCTGCTCTCTTAGAATCTATTTGGCTCTGCCAGGCTCTGTTTGCCTCTGTCTGGCTCTACCAGGCTCTGTTTGGCTCTGTTTCACTCTGCAGGCTCTGCTTGCCTCTTCCAGGCTCTGTTTTGCACTGGCAGGGTCTTTTTAGCTCTGCCAGGCTCTTTTTGCCTCAGCTTGGCTCTGCCAGTCCCTTTCTGGCTCAGGTTAGCTCTTTGTGGCTCTGCCAGGCGCTACTTGACAATGTTTTACTGTTTGGCACTGCCCAGGTCTGCTTGGCTCTGTTTAGACCTACCAGACTCTGTATGGTTCTGTTTGGGTCTGTCTGGCTCAGCTTGTCTCTGCTTGGCACTGTTTGGCTCTGCCAGGCTCTGTTTGGCTCTGTCTAGCTCTGCCAGGCTCTGTTTGGCTCTGTTTGGCTCTGCCAGGTTGTCTGGCTCTCTTTGACTCGGCGAGGCTCTGTTTGGCTCTACCAGACTCTATATGGCTCTGATTGGCTCTGTCTGGCTCAGCTTGTCTCTGCTTGGCAATGCTTGGCTCTGCCAGGCTCTGTTTGGCTCTGCTAGCCTCTGTTTGGTTCTTTTTGGCTCTGCTAGGCTGTGTTTGGCTCTGCCTGGCTCTGCCAGGCTCTGCCAGGCTCTGTTTGAATCTGTCTGGCTCTTTTAGGCTCTGTTTGTCTTTGCCAGGCTCCCTTTGTTTCTGTTTGGCCCTGCGAGGCTCTGTCTGGAGCTGCTTTGCTCTCATGGGTCTGCCAGCCTTAGTTTGCCTCTGTTTGGCTCTGAAAGTCATTTCTTGGCTATGTCTGGCTCTGTTTGCCTCTGCCAGGCTCTGTTTGGGTCTGTTTGGCTCTGCCAGTCTCTGTTCCGCTCCATATGGCTCTGGCAGAATCTTTTTGTCTCTCTGTTGGACTGATGGCTCCACGAGGTTCTGTTTAGCTCTGCTAGTCTCTGTTTGGTGCTGCCAGGCTCTGTTTTGCTCTCTTGGGCTCTCTTTGTTTCTGCCAAGCTCTGCTTGGCTCTGTTTGACTCTGTCAGCCTCTGTTTGGTTCTATTTGGCTGTGCCAGGCTCTGTATGGCTCTGTTTAGCTCTGCCAATCTGTGTTTGGCTCTGCCAGGCTTTGCTTGTCTGTGTTTAGCTCTCTTTGGCTCTGCCAGGTTCTGTTTGGCTCTGTTTGGCTCTCACAGGCTCTGTTTGGCTCTGCCTGGCTCTGCCAGGCTCTATTTGAATCTGTCTGGCTCTGTTAGGCTCTGTGTAGCTCTGTTTATATCTGCCAGGCTCTGTTTGTTTCTGTTTGGCTCTGCCAGGCGCTGCTAGGCTCTGTTTGGCTCTGCCAGGCTCTGTTTGGCTCTGCTTGGCTCTGCAAGGCTCTGTTTCAATCTGTTTGGCTCTGTTAGGCTCTGTTTAGCTCTGTTTATATCTGCCAGGCTCTGTTTGTTTCTGTTTGGCTCTGTCAGACTCTGTTTGACTGTCAGGCTCTGCTTGGCTCTGCCTGACTCTCTTTGGATCTCTCAGGCCCTGTTTGGCTGCGCCAGGCTCTGCTTTGCTCTGTATGGTTCTGCCAGGCTCTGTTTGGCTTGCTTGGCTCTGTCTGGCTCTGCCAGGCTCTGTTTGGCTCGTCTTGGCTCTGTTTGGCTCTGCTAGTCTCTGTTTGGCTCTGTTTGACTCTGCCAGGCTCTGTTTGGCTCTGCGAGGCTCGGTTTGGCTCTGTTTGGTTCTGTTCGGCACTGCCAGGCTCTGTTCCTCTCTGCTTGGCTCCATTTGGCTCTGTTTAGCTCTGTTTGTCTCTGCCAGGCTCTGTTTGCCTCTGTTTGTCTGTGCAAGTCACCTTATGGCTCTATTTCGCTCTGCTTGGCTCTGCCAGGATCCGTTAGGCTCAGTATGGCTCTGCCAGGCTCTGTTTGGCTTGCTTGGCTCTGTCTGGCTCTGCCAGGCTCTGTTTGGCTCTACTTGGCTCTGTTGGCTCTGCTAGTCTCTCTTTGGCTCTGTTTGACTCTGCCAGGTTCTGTTTGGCTCTGCTAGACTCTGTTCGGCTCTGTTTGGTCCCGCCAGGCTCAGTCTGGATCTGTAATGCTCTGCTAGACTCTGCTAGACTCTGTTTGGCTCTGTTTGGCTCTGCCAGGCTCTGTCTGGATCTGTTCAGCTCTGCTAGTCTCTCTTTGGCTCTGTGTGGCTCTGCCAGGCTCTGTTTGTCTCTGCCAGGCTCAGTTTGTTTCTCTTTTGCCCTGCGAGGCTCTGTTTGGATATGTTTGGCTCTCTTTGGTTCTGCCAGTCTCTGTTAGTCTCTGCTTGGCTCTGCAAGTCACCTTTTGGCTCTCTTTGGCTCTGTATGGCTCTGCCAGGCTCTGTTTCGCTCTGCTGGGCTCTGTATGGCTCTTCCAGGCTTTGTTTGGCTCTGCCAGTCTCTGTTTGGCTCTGTTTGGTTCTGTTAGGCACTGCCAGTCTCTGTTTATCTGCTTGGCCCCATTTGGCTCTGTTTAGCTCTGTTTGTCTCTGCCAGGCTCTGTTTGTTTCTGTTTGGCTCTGGCAGGATCTCTTTGGCTTTCCTTGCCTCCGCCATGCTCTGTTTGGCTCTGTTTGGCTCTGCCAGGGTCTGTTTGGCCCTATCAGGCTCTGTTTGGCTCTGCCAGGCTCTGTTTGGCACCGCCAGGCTCTTTTCGGTTCTGTCTGGCCATGCCAGGCTCTGCTTGGCTCTGTTGCACCCTGCCAGGCTCTGCTTGCCTCTTCCAAGCTCTGTTTTGTACTGTGAGGCTCTATTTGGCTCTGCCAGGCTCTTTTTGCCTCTGTTTGGCTCTGCCAGTCCCCTTTTCCGGCTCCGTGTGGCTCTGTGTGGCTCTCCCAGGCTCCATTTGACACTGTGTTACTCTGTTTGGCTCTGCCCAGTTCTGTCTGGCTCTGTTTGGCTCTACCAGACTCTGTATGGCTCTGTTTGGCTGTGTCTGTCTCAGCCTGTCTCTGTTTGGCTCTGTTTGGCTCTGCCAGGCTCAGTTTGGCTCTGTTTGGTTCTATTCGGCTGTGCGATGCTTCGTTTGGCTCTGTTTAGCTCTGCCAGTCTCTGTGTGGCTCTGTTTCAATCTGCCAGGCTCTGCTTGCTTCTTCCAGGCTCTGATTTGCACTGTTAGATTCTATTTGGCTCTGCCAGGCTGTTTGCCTCTGTTTGGCTCTGCCAGGATCTGTTTGTTTCTGTTTACCCCTACGGGTCTCTGTTTGGATCTTTCTGGCTCTCTTTGGCTCTGCCAGGCTCTGTTTGCCTCTCTCTGGCTCTGCAAGTCACTCTCTGGCTCTGTCTGGCTCTGTATGGCTCTGCCAGGTTCTGGCTGGCTCTGCTTGGCTCCATTTGGCTCTGTTTAGCTCTGTCTGTCTCTGCCAGGCTTTGTTTGTTTCTGTTTGGCCCTGCCAGGCTCTGTTTGTTTCTGTTTGGCTCTGCCAGGCTCTGTTTGCCTCTGTTTGGCTGTGCAAGTCACCGTATGGCTCTGTTTGGCTCTGAAAGGCTCTGTTTGGATCTGTTTGGTTCTGTTAGGCTCTGGTTAGCTCTGTTTATATCTGCCAGGCTCTGCTTGTTTCTGTTTGGCTCTGGCAGGCTCTATTTGGCTCTGTCTGAATCTGGCAGGTTGCTTTTGGCTCTCTTTACTTCTACCAGGCTCTGTGTGGCTTTGCTTGGCTCTGCCAGGCTCTGTTTGTCTGTCAGGCTCTGCTTGGCACTGCCTGACTCTGTTTGGCTCTCTCAGGCTCTGTTTGACTCTGCCAGCCTCTGTTGAGCTCAGTTTGGCTCAGTTTGTACCAGCAAGGCTCTGTTTTGCTCTGTTTGGCTCTGCCAGGTTCTGTTTGGCTCTGTTTGGCTCTGCCAGTCACCTTTTGGCTCAGTGTAGCTCTGTTTGGCTCTGCCAGGCTCTGCTTAACACTGTTTTGCTCCTTTTGGCTCTGCCCGGGTCTGCTTGGCTCTGTTTGTCTCTTCCAGGCTCTGTTTGAATCTGTTTGGCTCTGTTGGGCTCTATTTGGCTCTGTTGGGATCTGCCAGGGTGCTTTTGGCACTCTTTACCTCTGGCAGGCTCTGTTTGGCTCTGCCAGGCTCTGTTTGACTGTCAGGCTCTGCTTGGCACTGCCTGACTCTGTTTGGCCCTCTCAGGTTCTGCTTGGCTCTGCCAGGCTCTGTTTGAATCTGTTTGGCTCTTTTAGGCTCTGTTTGTCTCTGCCAGGCTCTGTTTGTTTCTGTTTGGCCCTACGAGGCTCTGTTTGGAGCTGCTTGTCTCTCTTTGGTGCTGCCAGGCTTAGTGTGCCTCTGTTTGACTCTGCAAGTCACCTCTCAGCTCTGTTTGGCTCTGCTTGCCTCTGTCAGGCTCTGTTTGGCTCTGTTTGTCTTTGCCAGACTCTGTTTGGCTCCATATGGTTCTGGCAGGCACTGTTTGGCTCTCTGTTGGACTGATGGCTCCGCCAGGTTCTGTTTGGCTTTGCTAGTCTCTGTTTGGTTCTGCCAGGCTCTGTTTTGCTCTGTTTGACTCTGCCAGCCTCTGTTTGGTTCTATTTAGCTGTGCCAGGCTCTGTTTGGCTCTGTTGAGCTCTGCCAATCTCTGTTTCGCTCCGTTTGGCTCTGCCAGGCTTTGTTTAGGTATGCTTGGCTCTGCCAGACTCTGTTTGAATCTGTTTAGCTCTGTTAGGCTCTATTTGGCTCTGTTTCGATCTGCCAGGGTGCTTTCGGCACCCTTTACCTTTGCCAGGCTCTGTTTGGCTTTGTTTGGCTCTTCCAGACTCTGTATGTCTCTGTTTGACTGTGTCTGGCTCAGCTTGTCTCTGCCTGGCTCTGTTTGGCTCTGCCAGGCTCTGTTTGGCTCTGTGTGGTTCTATTTCGCTTTGCCAGGCTCTGTTTGGCTCTGTTTAGAACTGCCAGTCTCTGTTTGGATCTGTTTGGCTCTGTTAGGCTCTGTTTGGCTCTGCCAGGCTCTGTTTGGCTCTGTTTCACTCTGCCAGGCTCTGCTTGCTTCTTCCAGGCTCTCTTTTGCACTGTTAGAATCTATTTGGCTCTACCAGGCTCTGTTTGCCTCTGTCTGGCTCTACCAGGCTCTATTTGGCTCTGTTACACTCTGCAAGCTCTGCTTGCCTCTTCCAGGCTCTGTTTTGCACTGGCAGGCTCTATTAGGCTCTGCCAGGCTCTTTTTGCCTCACTTTGGCTCTGCCAGTCCCTTTCTGGCTTAGGTTAGCTCTTTGTGGCTCTGCCAGGCGCTACTTGACAATGTTTTACTGTTTGGCTCTGCCCAGGTCTGCTTGGCTCTGTTTAGATCTACCAGACTCTGTATGGTTCTGTTTGGGTCTGTCTGGCTCAGCTTGTCTCTGCTTGGCACTGTTTGGCTCTGCCAGGCTCTGTTTGGCTCTGTGTGGTTCTATTTGGCTGTGCCAGTCTCTGTTTGGCTCTGTCTAGCTCTGCCAGGCTCTGTTTGGCTCTGCCAGGCTCTCTGGCTCTCTTTGGCTTGGCCAGGCTCTGCTTGGCTCTGTTTGGCTCTACCAGACTCTATATGGCTCTGATTGGCTCTGTCTGGCTCAGCTTGTCTCTGCTTGGCAATGTTTGATTCTGCCAGGCTCTGTTTGGCTCTGCTAGCCTCTGTTTGGTTCTTTTTGGCTCTGCTAGGCTCTGTTTGGCTCTGCCTGGCTCTGCCAGGCTCTGTTTGAATCTGTTTGGCTCTTTTAGGCTCTGTTTGTCTCTGCCAGGCTCTCTTTGTTTTCTGTTTGTCCCTCTCAGGCTCTGTTTGGAGCTGCTTGGCTCTCTTTGGCTCTGCCAGCCTTAGTTTGCCTCTGTTTGGCTCAGCCAGCCTCTGTTTGGTTCTATTTGGCTGTGCCAGGCTCTGTTTGGCTCTGTTGAGCTCTGCCAATCTCTGTTTGGCTCTGTTTGGCTCTGCCAGGCTTTGTCTAGCTGTGTTTGGTTCTCTCTGGCAGGCTCTGCTTGGCTCTGTCTGGCTCTCCCAGGCTCTGTTTGGCTCTGCCAGACTTTGGTTGAATCTGTTTGGCTCTGTTAGGCTCTGTTTAGCTCTGTTTATATCTGCTAGGCTCTGCTTGTTTCTGTTTGGCTCTGCCAGGCTCTATTTGGCTCTGTTAGAATCTGGCAGGTTGCTTTTGGATCTCTTTACCTCTACCAGGCTCTGTTTGGCTTCGTTTGGCTGTGCCAGGCTCTGTTTGGCTCTGTTGAGCTCTGTCAATCTCTGTTTGGCTCTGTTTGGCTCTGCCAGGATTTGTTTAGGTATGTTTGGCTCTCTGTGTCACTGCCAGGCTCTGCTTGGCTCTGTTTGTCTCTGCCAGGCTCTGTTTGAATCTGTTTGGCTCTTTTAGGCTCTGTTTGTATCTGCCAGGCTCTGTATTTTTCTTTTTGCCCTTTAAGGCTCTGTTTGCAGCTGCTTGTCTCTCCTTGGCGCTGCCAGGCTTAGTGTGCCTCTGCTTGGCTCTGCAAGTCACTTCGTGGCTCTGTTTGGCTCTGCCAGGCTCTGTTTGGTTCCATATGGCTCTGGCAGGCTCTCTTTCTCTCTCTGTTGGACTGATGGCTCCGCTAGGTTCCGTTTGGCTCTGCTAGTCTCTGGTTGGTTCTGCCAGGCTCTGTTTTGCTCTCTTTGGCTCTCTTTGGCTCTGCCAGGCTCTGCTTGGCTCTGTTTGACTCTGCCAGCCTCTGTTTTGTTCTATTTGGCTGTGCCAGGCTCTGTTTGGCTCTGTTGAGCTCTGCCAATCTCTGTTTGGTTCCATTTGGCTGTGCCAGGCTCTGTTTGGTTCTGTTGAGCTCTGCCAATCTCTGTTAGGCTCTATTTGGCTCTGTTTGGATCTGCCAGGGTACTTTTGGCACTCTTTACCTCTGCCAGGCTCTGTTCCACTTTATTTGGCTCTGCCAGGCTCTGTTTGACTGTCAGGCTCTGCTTGGCACTGTGTGACTCTGTCTGGCCCTCTCAGACTCTGTTTGGCTCTGCCAGGCTCTGTTTAGCTCTGTTTGGCTCAGTTTGTCTCAGCAAGGCTCTGTTTTCCTCTGTTTGGCTCTGCATGGCTCTATTTGGCTTACTTGGTTATGTCTGGCTCTGCCAGATTCTGTTTGGCTCTGCTAGACGGTGTTTGGTTCTGCCAGTCTCTGTTTGGATCTGCCAGGCACTCTTTGGCTCTGTTTGGATCTGCTAGTCTCTGTTTGACTCTGCCAGGCTCTATATGGCTCTCTTTGTCTGTGCCAGGTTCTGTTTAGCTCTCCCAATCTCTGTTTGTCTCTGCCAGGCTCTGTTTGTTTCTTTTGGCCCTGTGAGGCTCTGTTTGGAGCTGCTTGTCTCCCTTTGGCGCTGCCAGGCTTAGTGTGCCTCTGTTTGGCTCTGCAGGTCACGTCCTGGCTCTGTTTGGCTCTGCTTGCCTCTTCCAGGCTCTGTGTGGCTCTGCCAGGCTCTGTTTGGCTCCATATGGCTCTCTGTTGGACTGTTGGCTCTGCCAGGTTCTCTTTGGCTCTGCTAGTCTCTGTTTGGTTCTGCCAGGCTCTGTTTTGCTCTCTTTGGCTCTGCCAGGCGCTGTTTGGTTGTGTTTGACTCTGCCAGTCTCTGTTTGGTTCTATTTGGCTGTGTCAGGCTCTGTTTGGTTCTGTTGAGCTCTGCCAATCTCTGTTTAGCTCTGTTTGGCTCTGCCAGACTTTGTCTAGCTGTGTTTGGTTCTCTCGGGCAGGCCCTGCTTGGCTCTGTTTGGCTCTCCCAGGCTCTGTTTGGCTCTGCTTCGCTTTGCCAGACTTTGTTTGAATCTGTTTGGCTCTTTTATATCTGCCAGGCTCTGCTTGTTTCTGTTTGGCTCTGCCAGGCTCTATTTGGCTCTGTTTGAATCTGGCAGGTTGCTTTTGGCTCTCGTTACCTCTACCAGGCTCTGTTTGGCTTTGTTTGGCTTTGCCAGGTTCTGTTTGACTGTCAGGCTCTGCTTGGCACTGCCTGACTCTGTTTGGCTCTCTCAGGCTCTGTTTGACTCTGCCAGGCTCTGTTTGGCTCAGTTTGTCCCAGCAAGGCTCTGTTTTGCTCTGTTTGGCTCTGCCAGGTTCTGTATGGCTCTCTTTGGCTCTGTTTGGCTCTGCCAGTCACGTTTTGGCTCAGTGTAGCTCTGTTTGGCTCTGCCAGGCTCTGCTTGACACTGTTTTGCACTTTTTGGCTCTGCCCGGTTTTGTGTGCCTCTGTTTGGCTCTGCAAGTCACCTCTCGGCTCTGCTTGCCTCTGCCAGGCTCTGCTTGGCTCTGTTTGGCTCTGCCAGGCTCTGTTTGGCTCCATATGGTTCTGGCAGGCTCTGTTTGGCTCTCTGTTGGACTGATGGCTCCGCCAGGTTCTGTTTGGCGTTGCTAGTCTCTGTTTGGTTCTGCAAGGCTCTGTTTTGCTCTGTTTGACTCTGCCAGCCTCTGTTTGGTTCTATTTGGCTGTGCCAGGCTCTGTTTGGCTCCGTTGAGCTCTACCAATCTCTGTTTGGCTCTGCCAGGCTTTGTTTAGGTATGTTTGGCTCTCTGTGTCTCTGCCAGGCTCTGTTTGGCTCTGTTTGGCTCTCCCATGCTCTGTTTGGCTCTGCCTGGCTCTGCCAGACTGTGTTTAAATCTGTCTGGCTCTGTTAGGCTCTATTTGGCTCTGTTTGGATCTGCCAGGGTACTTTTGGCACTCTTTACCTCTGCCAGGCTCTGTTTGGCTTTGTTTGGCTCTGCCAGGCTCTGTTTGACTGTCAGGCTCTGCTTGGCACTGCCTGACTCTGTTGGCCCTCTCAGGCTCTGTTTGGCTCTGCCAGGCTCTGTTTAGCTCTGTTTGGCTCAGTTTGTCTCAGCAAGGCTCTGTTTTCCTCTGTTTGGCTCTGCATGGCTCTATTCGGCTTACTTGGTTATGTCTGGCTCTGCCAGATTCTGTTTGGCTCTGCTAGACGGTGTTTGGTTCTGCCAGTCTCTGTTTGGATCTGCCAGGCACTCTTTGGCTCTGTTTGGATCTGCTAGTCTCTGTTTGACTCTGCCAGGCTCTGTATGGCTCTCTTTGTCTGTTCCAGGTTCTGTTTAGCTCTCCCAATCTCTGTTTGTCTCTGCCAGGCTCTGTTTGTTTCTTTTGGCCCTGCGAGGCTCTGTTTGGAGCTGCTTGTCTCTCTTTGGCGCTGCCAGGCTTAGTGTGCCTCTGTTTGGCTCTGCAGGTCACTTCTTGGCTCTGTTTGGCTCTGCCAGGCTCTGTTTGGCTCCATATGGCTCTGGCACGCTCTGTTTGGCTCTCTGTTGGACTGTTGGCTCTGCCAGGTTCTCTTTGGCTCTGCTAGTCTCTGTTTGGCTCTGCCAGGCTCTGTTTTGCTCTCTTTGGCTCTGCCAGGCTCTATTTGGTTGTGTTTGACTCTGCCAGTCTCTGTTTGGTTCTATTTGGCTGTGTCAGGCTCTGTTTGGTTCTGTTGAGCTCTGCCAATATCTGTTTGGCTCTGCCAGGCTCTGTTTGACTGTCAGGCTCTGCCTGGCACTGCCTGACTCTGTTTGGCTCTCTCAGGCTCTGTTTGACGCTGCCAGGCTCTGTTTGGCTCTGCGAGGCTCTGTTTGGCTCTGATTGGTTCTGTTCGGCACTGCCATGTCCTGTTCCTCTCTGCTTGGCTCCATTTGGTTCTGCTTAGCTCCGTCTGTCTCTGTCAGGTTCTGTTTGGATCTGTTTGGCTCTCTTTGGCTCTGCCAGGCTCTGTTTGCCTCTGTTTGGCTGTGCAAGTCACTTTATGGCTCTGTTTGACTCTGAAAGGCTCTGTTCGGCTCTCTTTGGCTCTGTTTGGCTCTGTAAGGATGCGTTTGGCTCAGTATGGCTCTGCCAGGCTCTGTTTGCCGCTGTTTGGCTGTGCAAGTCACCTTATGGCTCTGTTTGATTCTGAAAGGCTCTGTTCGGCTCTCTTTGTCTCTGTTTGGCTTTGCCAGGATGCGTTTGGCTCAGTATGGCTCTGCCAGGCTCTGTTTGGCTCTCTTCAGCTCTGTTCGGCTCTTCCAGGCTCTGTTTGGCACTGCTAGGCTCTTTTCGGCTTTGTTTGGCCATGCCAGGCTCTGCTTGACTCTGTTTCACTCTGCCAGGCTCTGCTTGCCTCTTCCAAGCTCTGTTTTACACTGTGAGGCTCTATTTGGCTCTGCCAGGCTCTTTTTGCCTCTGTTTGGCTCTGCCAGTCCCTTTATCCTGCTCAATGTGCCTCTTTTCGGCTCTGCCAGGCTCTCTCTGACACAGTGTTATTCCGTCTGGCTCTGCCCAGTTGTGTTTGGCTCTGTTTGTCTCTACCAGACTCTGTATGGCTCTGTTTGGCTGTGTCTGGCTCAGCTTGTCTCTGCCAGGTTCAGTTTGGCACTGCCAGGCTCTTTTCGGCTCTGTTTCACTCTGCCAGGCTCTCCTTGCCTCTTCCAAGCTCTGCTTTGCAATGTGAGGCTCTATTTGGCTCTGCCAGGCTCTTTTTGCCTCTGTTTGGCTCTGTCAGTCCCTTTTTCCGGCTCAGTGTGGCTCTGCCAGGCTCTATTTGACACTGTGTTACTCTGTTTGGCTCTGCCCAGTTCTGTGTGGCTCTGTTTGGCTCTACCAGACTCTGTATGGCTCTGTTTGGCTGTGTCTGGCTCAGCTTGTCTCTGCTTGGCTCTGTTTGGCTCTTCCAGGCTCTGTTTGGCTCTGTTTAGTTCTATTTGGCTGTGCCAGGCTCTGTTTGGCTCTGTTTAGCTCTGCCAGTCTCTGCCTGGCTCTGTTTGGCTCTGCCAGGCTCTGTTTGGCTCTGTTTCAATCTGCCAGGCTCTGCTTGCTTCTTCCAGGCTCTGCTTTGCGCTGTTAGACTCTATTTGGCTCTGCCAGACTCTGTTTGCCTCTGTTTGGCTCTGCCAGGCTCTGTTTGTTTCTGTTTAGCCCTGCGAGACTCTGTTTCGATCTTTCTGGCTTTCTTTGGCTCTGCAAGACTCTGTTTGCCTCTCTCTGGCTTTGCAAGTCACCTTTAGGCTCTGTTTGGCTCTGTCTGGCTCTTCCAGGCTCTGTTTGGCTCTGCTTGGCTTTGTTTATCTCTGCTTGTCTCTGCTTGGCTCTGTTTGGCTCTGCAAGGCTCTGTTTGGCTCTGTTTGTTTCTGTTTGGTTCTGTTAGGCACTGCCAGGCTCTGTGTATCTGCTTGGCCCCATTTGGCTCTGTTTAGCTCTGTTTGTCTCTGCCAGGCTCTGTTTGTTTCTGTTTGGCCCTGCCAGGCTCTGTCTGGACCTGTTTGGCTCCCGTTGGCTCTGCCCAGCTCTGTTTGGATCCGTATGGTTCTGCTAGGCTCTGTTTGGCTCTCTTTGACTCTGTCTGGCTCTGCCAGGTTCTGTTTGGCTCTGCCAGGCTCTGTTCAGTTCTGCCAGGCTCGGTTTGGCTCTCTTTGGATCTGTTTGGCTCTGTTTGGCTCTGCCAGTCAGTTTTTGGCTCAGTTTAGCTCTGTTTGGCTCTGCCAGGCTCTGTTTGACACTGTTTTGCTCTTTTTGGCTCTGCCCGGGTCTGCCTGGCTCTGTTTGGCTCTGTTTTGCTCTGCGAGGTGCTGTTTGCCTCTGTTTGGCTCTGCCAGGCTCTGTTTGAATCTGTTTGGCTCTTTTAGGCTCTGTTTGTCTCTGCCAGGCTCTGTTTGTTTCTTTTTGGCCCTGCGAGGCTCTGTTTAGAGCTGCTTGTCTCTCCTTGGTGCTGCCAGGCTTAGTGTGCCTCTGTTTGGCTCTGCAAGTCACCTCTTGGCTCTGTTTGGCTCTGCTTGCCTCTGCCAGGCTCTGTTTGGCTCTGTTTGTCGTTGCCAGGCTCTGTTTGGCCCCATATGGCTCTGGCACGCTCTGTTTGGCTCCAGGCGGAGACCGAAATTCGAATCTAATTCCCCATCAGCTTTTGATTCTATTTTGTATTGATAAGGATTAGCACAGATAATCAAAATGGCAGGAAATATTGAGAAACTGAATTGAGTCCTCGAACCGAATATTTCCACAAACATTTTGAGGCTTTGGAATGGTCATAAGGAACAAGGCTTCATATTTAATCAAACATTACATGACACTGTGTACATATATGGAAAACATGAAATGGGATTAAGCAAACGTAATTAACACAAATCACGCTAATTGTAAACAGACGAAATAGAATGATGAACTTAATATTAACGATTCAACTATTGAAGTTCACCGCTAAATAATCAAAATTCAGAGCAATATCCCCCAATAGATGCAGAAAATGTCAGCAACATCATTTTCTCAGATGAGCATTTGATAATAATTATACTGATAATCAACACCTTTCGAAAAATAATGGTTCCGCCCCTACAATATATGTTGGTATACAAAGTTCTAACGTTTTTTTAAAAAAAGCTATTTAAGTTATCTTAGTTCTATGAATGATGTGACATATTTGTCAGACAGCACTTCTACTGTGGGGTATCTGTGACTGAAATGTGTGTATGGCTTCAGTCGACAGTTTGGACTGGTGTTCAACATACAGAGTTAAATTTTAGCCGCCATTCCGATACATTCAAATCTCAGAAAGACCGCGCTGTACTTTTGGAAGTCTGGGGTTAAATGAAAAGATCAGGATCTGCATTTTCGGCTGCTGTGCCTGGACAAGAGCCCGAGGGGACAAAATAAACTTCTGCACCGCCATTTGTGTTCGCTGTCGGTTTTAAATATAAGTTTGACACAATGTTTGCAGGGAATTCAGAATACAATTTAATTAGAAATGAGACATTGTAAACACTAATACTGACACGGAAATGATGTCACTGTCATTTCTGGATCAATTTGCTGCACTTGAGCCTCTGCGCGCTGCTGGGCCTGAGAAACTACCCCCCCGAGACTCTGCTTAACAATCTGTAAAATATCACATCTCACAGCAAGTGGTATGCGCAGGCGCAGAGCCGGCACAGTGGCGCATGCCCGGTAGCGGCTGCTGACTTTGTGAATCGAGATTTGGATTGAAATTGTGATATTTCCAATAGTTCCGCTCATTCACTGCGGCTTTAGGGTAAATCTCAACTGAAAATTGTCCTGTCTGTATTGTAAACGTAAAGAGTGTCAGGAACTTACTGCTCCTGGTGGAGGTGTTTATTAAATATAATGCCAGTGATATGAAATAAACCAAACCGTGATCCCAATATTAATATAATATTAATAATCACTGGAGATTTTTTGCAATTATTAACTTCTCACTTTGCGGATTCAGGCAGTCCAGGGTTCTTTTAATTCCGCCTTTCCCAGGAAACCATCAGACCGCCAGGAGATGAGAGCAGGAAGGTTTTTACATGAGCAGATGACACCGGCATCCCAGTCGTATGACCAGTCGCGGTGACACCATTCATTTGAAGGACTTTGTCACAGGGCGGTCTCGGTTCCAGTGCACTGAACATTCGTCGTCACAAGGGATCCGGAACAATCCCCAAAGTGATACGTGCCCCGTGCACAGAGCGCGGTCCCGCAGTCCAGCTCCCGGCACACGACAGCGGCGTCCCGCAGGTCCCAGAGATCTTCATCCACAGTCCCCCACTGTCCCCTGTAGAGAACCTCCACTCTCCCAACGCATGAACTACTCCCATTCACCAGTCGCAGCATCACGGTCTCTGTAAAATAGCAGAAATAACAAGAGTGGATTAAACCCGCCCTCAACCAGAGCACAGCCCGTCCCCATTCACCACGCAAGGGAGGAATCAGGGGGAACATTGGACTGTGTCCAGACTGCTAATAAAATCCGGAGTCAATATTAAAAATGGAATAAGGGAGAGGGACCAATTAATAATCGGTGTAAGCGAGCTGGGAAACGGGAGTCAGAGGGACGTTTCTACCGCACAGACGCTCCAATGGAATCGAAGTGGTGAAAGGTTCAGAATATATTTTGAATTGCAGAGGGCGGGAGACGGACGGGGCAAAATGATCAGTTGCCTATGCGGCTTTGCACTGATTGGACCAATACAGTGAGATCCAGCCACAGGCAAGATCAGAAGAAATTGCACCGCAATCCGTTACAGCCAATAAAAACACGACTTGATAGACATTTGACCTCGATGTCAATGTTAATTAGTGATTGGAAAATAAGAGCTCCTTTGGGACCGGTAGCAGTGTGAGTGCAGCAGGCTCTTCACACCCTGCTCTTTAGTCACCCTCATTTATGATCTTATTGCCATGATTTGATTGATAGGCGGAGCAGGCTGGAGAGGCCGAATGGCCTACTTCTGCTCCTAAAGCGTATGTTCCTATTTATTTTCTCTCGACATGAAGGCAGCAGCAGTCAGCTGGAATTAAAGATCTTCAGGAACCGTCCGAGGGATACACTCCCCTCTGACTGATAACCTGACAGCAGGTTAACCCACGATCAAAAATCCTGTCTGTCGGTTACCGATTGGATGTATTCAAATGTATTCAAACGTATTGTGATAAGAAATAGTGCAAAAGTAATGAAATGTAATCAGCCTGGGAGCTGGGTCTTCAGTCTTAGGAATAATTGCGGCTCCCTTGCATATGCTTGAATAAAACCGATTAAAGGGAGCCTGAGTCCCTGTGGTCGCTGTGTGATCAGGGATTGTAACTTCTCCTCATCAAGGCTGACAGGATGTTAAGTGACAGGTTGGACTTCTTCTGCTTTTTATGGTTAGGGCATACGAGTGCAAATTCCCATGTTATCAGGCACATGCCAGAGTTCTAACTGTTCTGCTTGCCTAGGGCTCCCCCATCATTGATAATAGGGATGTTTGTAAAACTTCCTTCCCTTGTTCGTTGTTGAATTGACCACCAACATTGCCAAGCAGATGTGACAGGACTGCAGACCTTTGATCTGATCTGTTGGTTGTGGGATCACTTAGCTCTGTCGATTGCAGACTGATTCCACAGTTTCAGATGCAAGATGTCCTGTGCTGTATCTTAACCAGGCTGGCATCTCATTTTGAAGTTTCCCTGGTGATGCTCTTGGCACGTCCTCCTGCACTCTTCATTGAAGCAGGGTTGGTTCCCCAGCTTGATGACAATGGTGAGGAATTTGCCTGGCCGTAAGGAAACATGGTCTTGCGGTGGGACACAATCCTGCTGCTGTTGATATCCCACAGCGCTTCATGGATCCCCAGATTATAGCTGCTGGCTCAGTTCTGATTCTATCTCAATTAGTTCAGTGGTAATGCCACATAATACATTGGAGGGTTTACACAGTGAGAAGACGAGAATTCATCTTCAAAGGGAATGTGGTTAGTCTTACCTACATCATCATGGGCCGAGGCATCTGCAACAGGTAGATTGGTGAGCAGAAGTTCGAGTACGTTTTCCCACATGTGTTGGTCCCCTCACCATCTGCGGCAGGCCCAGTCTGTTATGACAAAGTCTGGAGGGGTGAATAAATCCCTCTTTCCCACTCCTGAGGTTGGTTTAACAGATCTTGACTTCTTTAATTTATTCCAATCTGTATTTGGCCATGTGCAAAGCTACTTGAAGGAATAAGCCAGCAGATCTCTTTGAGTTAAGAGGTAAGAAGATAACTTTACTGTTGCAAACTCACTCAGTTTAAAATAAAAGAATTATTAAATAGGTAAAAACATGGCCCGAAACCTGCGACAAACACACACAGGTACACGCGCACGGACGCACACATACATGCACTCGATCACACGCACGCACACGCAGGCACAGACACACGAAGATACAAATGCATATACACACACATATGCAAAACAGAGTAGAGGATGTGGATTTGTTAAGAGTTTAAGTCCCTAAGAAAAGAAAAAAAAGTTCCGATGTCCTTTTCGTGGTCATGGATTTCCAGGTTTTGCGGTTGAAGTAAGTTGGTTACTTTATATTGAGACAGTTTCTTTTAAATTGTAATCTGCCTGTTTCCAAAGCGCATAAGAAGGCACTTGACTGACATTGTCTATCTCTGTGATGTATTCCGAATGTAACAAAGATAGGGCTCCGACCTTGAAAACTGTTCGAAATAGCAGGGAGAGGAATGATGTTTCTAGTCAATTCTGCAGGCTTCTCCTGTGCTGTCGCTTTCTGCAGTTTTCGGCTTTTCAAATCTCTGGTAACAGGCAAGGTGGCTGTTATATCATGTGACTGGATTTCAGGCTACAGAGTTATTGGCCCCTCTGGCAGTGGGACTCTCTCGCCTGCTGCTAGAAACTCTATAGATCAATGGTGGCCTCCAACATGTCAGACGATTAATTACTTGTATCCTGCAGCCACTGTGTTTAGCCATATGTGTTTGAATATTAATGTTTCAGCTATTAGCTATTAGCTACTTGAATGGTTTATTTCCCCCGTGACAATGTGGAAATCGGGCTTTTACTCCTACAAGGCTCTCGTTCTGAGACTCCCGCAGACTTGATCACTCCATGACGGGAACGTTGCTGCCAGAAAAGCAAATTAGTAGCCCTTTTAATATCAACGTCTTTGCTTGGAAAAAGTCCTTTGAAATAATTTCAATATACACCTGAACAGCCTATGAATGTGGAATGGATATTCGACACCACACACAACACATCTTCATTAGATATCCTTCTGGACTCGCTCAACTCGGTCAGTAGTGTTACTACTCAACCACTTTGCTGTTGAACATTGAAGTACCCCGCCTAGAGTATATCCGGTGTCCTTGGCCCCCTGGCGTTCAACATGGAGCAGTACAGATTCATCAGTTGTGGTGGGGAGTGGTAAGTGGCAATCAGTAGGAGGTCTCCTTCTCCATGATGCCATGAGAATTAATGGGTTTCAGTGTCAATTATGAATACACCCTGGGTCACTGGGTCCCGATTGTATATCACTGTGCCGTCACTTCTGCTGGATTTGTGCTTTCCCACCGGTAGAGAAAGTGCTGGTGATGTCTGGGACATTTGGCTGTACATTAGGATTCTGTGAGTATGACAATGTCAGGCTGTTGCTTGACTAGCTTGTGGGACAGCTCTCTTAATTTGAGCACAATCCCCCAAATGTTCGTAAGGAGGACTTTCATAGGTTGACAGGACTGGGGATGCTTATGTCATTTCTGGTGCCTAAATCAATACCAGGTGGTCTGTCCAGTTTTATTTTTGACATTTCTGCATTACTTTGATACAATTGGGGGCCTTGCTGCTCAGCAACGTCAGAAGGCAAAGAAGAGCCACCCACATTCTTGTGGCCTTCTATCTGATTTCAATCCCCAGGCTAAACCAGAGGGAATTTGACAACAATCGATGGTCACTTCATGGTACTATTGCTGCAACTGGGCTTTCTTTTGTGATTTTTATTAATTGAACTTGAGTTACAGCAGCTGCCATAGTGAGATTTTCCCCTTGGACCGGGGTCTATCCATTATACTCCAATTACATTCCCAATACGCCACCGTGTGCAGCAACTGCATTCTTAGAAATGCTCCCAATGTTCCCACTGCTCTGATCAGCAGCTAGGTTCCTGCCACACACCATTCCCCAATCCACCCTCACCCCCTCCATACTGACTGCAGTCTTCTAAAATAAAAACTTCATAACGTGCATTAGATTGTAAAACTGCAATGAGGAAGTGTGAAGCTCAATTATCACAAGGCGATTGCCTGTTGTGAAGGTCGAAAAAATTTAGTCATTAGTCTCTCTGACCTTTTATTATTCGTGCCTAAGAGAGGCCATATCAAAATTGTCTTTGATAATTTCTTACTTGGCGACATTGTGGACTTCCAACTTTCCCTGCCCCCTTTGGATAATGGTGGAGAACCACTTCGCCGATTTCCATTTTCCCAGAGTGTGGCATTCAGATAGCCGGAAGATCACGAGATGGGAATCCAGAGTCCTGAAAGTTCAGTTGCAAGAGTTTGGTTTTTACACCGGGGACACTGCAGTGATACAGTGAGCCAGTGTGGGCACTCCCATCCACAATTTCTGCCTGTGCTTTTGTGCCAAAATCATTTCTACATTGTGCCGATCCAAGAGTTTCCCTGAGACCAGCAAAGTGCTCAACATCTTGAAAGACTTTGGGGTCAGTGCCACCGAGTTGCAGCAGGAAGGACCTGTCTCCCTCTCCAGTGTTATGTAAAGGGCTCATCAGCTTTTTTCAGATTCGTTTCCTGTTGATTTCTAAGGGTTCGTTCTGTGAATGTAGAAGCCCTGTGATTTAATTGGTGCTTTTTGCAGTTGGTGAAATCGAAGGAATCGATTTATTGGTGCTGAAGTTCCAGCATTAAACATAATGTCTGCCCTCTGCTGGTGGACACTGGTATTTCAGTGCTTGGGGTGAAAGAATCAGAAGAATGACACCGCACGGGGCATTCGTTCTCTTGATTCTGAAATAACTGCGTGCGATGGTGGGAAACTGAATTAATTGCCCTCTAGAATTCAAATGCAAAAGAAATTAAATTCTGATCATATGCTCCCGGCCTCCGGCCACGGTCCGGAATTCCCACTGTAACTCCTTCGAGTTATCAACAGATCGCATGTAACTCTTTCGAGTACATTCACAGTTCTTGGTTTCCGGGAGTGGGACTGTAGGTGAACTGCAGATAAACAGTATTCTGCTGGAAGTCAGAGATGAGTAGAACTAGATGGGATGAAGTCATTAACATGGGCAAAAAAAAAAACAACTAAAATATTTCCTCAATGTATTTTTATTTATAAACACCAGCTACATTGAATATCATAACTTACATCATAAGTATGCAGCAGTCTCTGAGTAAATGGCGATGGGCGAAGCAGTTACAATAAATAGCGATGGAACAGGCAGATGAACTGTTTGACTCCTCACAGTTTCTAATCCTTTTTTGATGGGAAATGGCAAAGTGAAGTGGTTACAAACTGAACTTCCTATTAACAGTTTATTGATATTTATAAGTTTTAAGTCATCCATGCAGAACATTATATTGCAGCATTTATAGTAAGAAAAAGATGATCTGAAATACATTCTATTTTCAGCTTTTAATTCAATAGAACACAGACAATTTCAAATATAATATGGAAAAGGATTAATTCTAGTTATACCACCACAAAGTAATGTGGCAATTTATTCTAATAAATTGAAGTTTATATGGAGAAAAGTATATTTAGCATGTTCACACAGTTGGAAATGGGGATGGACGTTTTCCCAGAATGTTTCTTGCAAGTCTGCAACACACCTCGGGTCATATACTCGTGGATTAGGATCTGAACATTAACTGAAAGAAAGAAAAGGAAATTGAGAGCGAGGATAGAGCCAGCTATGGCTCAGTTTTTGAAATCTCGCCTCTGAGTTCCAAGTTCAACTCCCCATCCAGGGGTTGAATAAAATAATCGAAACTGACGTTCCAATGAAGTACTGAGGAAGACACATTGATGACATTGTATTGAGCCAGTGTGGCCTTCCGGGCTGGATGCAAAGATGGCATGGTACAAATTGGAAGGAGAGGAGAGGTTATTATGGAGCATTTCTGGGTTCTGGCCAATATTTATCCTCTAGTCAAAATTCTCACAAAACAGATATTCTGGCCATTGTCAACTTCTTGTTCGTAGGAGTTGATCATGCACATACTGCCTGACTCATGTCTTTAATTGCAACAGTGACCACATTACAAACAGTCAGCTATTGGCTGTAAAGCGTCCTGAGACGTCACGTGGTGGGAGCAAAACGCGTTTTAAAGGCACAGCTTTTTTTTCTTTCTTTCTGTTAACGCAAGTCCAACGGTCACACAGAACCATCAAATGGAGTCTTTTGTCATTACACAGAATGTTCCTACCTCAAACACGCTCTTATTTCATCAGACAATTAATGGCATGTTTGCTCTGATATTTTTCAGTATAATTAAAGTTTCAATACCCTTCACAAACTGCAGAAACCACTCAGACTGCACACTCTCGCCTCTTCATCAGAAACATTGGATCAGCGAATGAAACATTGCTGTTACTAGTTTGATGTAGCTGTTGTAACACCCTGTGACTCATGGTCACTGTGCATCGGCAGCAAAAACTCAGGGGCTGCGGAAGGGTCAGAATTAACGTGCTCATTGTTTCCAGGAATGGAAGGTAATGGGGAACCGGGATCAGTGCGGGTCTGAGAGCTGTATTCTGTGGGGAGAAACAGATTATGGATTAATGATGGGATTGAAACAATAACAACAACCTTATTTCTGTAGCACTTTTAAGGTAATAAGATGTTCCAAGCTTTCACTGGATCAGTTTGAAGCCAAATTTGACACGGAGCCACATAAGGTGGCAATAGGGCAGATAACCAAATCCGCGTTCAATGAGGTAGGTTTGAAACCGTGTCCAAAAGGAGGAAAGAGAGGGAATGAGTCAGAGATGTTCAGCGAAAGAGATTCCAGAGTTGGGATTTGGCAACTGAACTCAGCCGCTGTTAATGAAGTGATTTCAGTGGGACATGTTCAATGGGCCAGAATTAGTGGGACACTGTAGGGCTGGAGAAGATCACAGAGAGTGGTGTGAGGTGATGGACGGATTTGAAAACCAACATGAGGATTTTGAAATCTGGCCAGTGCTTAACAGGGATCCAATATATGTCAGAAAACAGAAATGATGAGTTACTGGGAGTCAGTGAGAGTAAGAATATTGGCAGAAGAGCATTGCTGACCATAAGTTTGGGGCGGGTTATATGTGGCCAGTCAGGAGTGCTTGGGAATAATCAACTGTACAGGATTCAGAGGCAGAGATGAAATTTCAATATCAAATGAGCTGAGGTAAGGGTGGAACCGGGAAATGTTACAGGGGAGGGAACAGCTGGTCTTAGGAATAATGATGATGGTCAGAAGTTGATCTCTCAATCCAATGTTAGAGCAAATATTGTGATCAGAAGTCTCAGCCTCACAAAGTTGCCAGGAAGAGAGATGGAGTCACTAGCTAGAAAATGAGGATTGTGTTGAGCACTGGAGACATCTTCAGTCTTCACAATATTGTATTGGGGAAGATTTCTGCTCATCCAGTACTGGATGTGGAACAAGGAGTCTGATAATTTTGTGACAGAGAAGGAGTCGAGAGAGGTAATCGTGAGATAAATCTTCGTGTTAACATATAAAAACTCCCATTGTGTTATTTGGTTGATGCCCCTGAGGGGCAGCATGTAGATGAGAAATCGGAGAAGAATCCTCCATGAAGCTACACAGTAGTGCAGACCAAGGAGGAGATGTGGTCAACCATGTCAAAGGCTGTAGGTTGGTGTCATGATGTTTAGTTATGATGTTACAGAATCTGTAAAGTAACCGGAATCGCTTTGAAAATGAACACTGTGGGCCGTAAACTGACTGCCAAGAGTCACCTCACTTCACAACTGCAATATTGTCAAGCTGCCAGACGTCTGAGTGATTACACGCAGGCATAGAGAGACATGAAAAAAGTTTTGAAATTACATGAATGCTCAAACAAACGATGGATTTAGCTGAAGGCGTGTACAGTCACTTGCCACCATCAAATGTGGAAGAATTGAGCCGTTCGGGTGATTAGAGATATTCCAAATGAACCGTTCACATTATCATCTGATATTAGGTCAAGGCAGGCAAGTTGAGTGGTCAATGGTTCAATAGCAATAGGGTGTAGGGAGCAGGAGTTGGTTCTCATGGACAAGATTACTGCAGTTGTTTAAGATAAGCCCCTGTTTGCGAGAAGCGGATGGCTTATTGATGTCTTATTAGAACTTGTTTTGGAATGTTAATGCAGTGGCCATATTGGCTTGCCTGGTGAAAGTGTAGTCAAGGCAGAGCAAGCTGCCATCTTGGAGTTCCATCTTGAACCAACCTGAAAAATCTCCAACCGAGGGATAGACAGGGAAAGGCATCCAGAAACAGGTACTGGTGCGCTGTAAAGTAACTGAGCAGCAAGAAGTGCCACACCAGCTGAACAGAAGTAAGGGGTCTTCCCTCCCCCCCGCCCAGTGAATCCTGATTCCATCTACTAAGCTTCTCTGTTAAAGCAACTGCTGGCAATTCGACAGGGGAAGCCAACACAGGTGCAGAGACAATTCTGAATCCTTAAACCCTTAACTTCATACAAGGCAACATTTCAACTTCGAAAACTACGAGGGCTGCTCCGAACAACACAGGCTGAATTTGATTCACGCGTATAATTATCATTTACCTTGATCAGTAACTATTCTTTGTTTACGTCCATGTTAGTAACTTAAACTTTCAAGTAAATTCCACAGCAATAGTGTGAAATAAACTAACCGTTATCCTTTGTAAGTAGAAAGGCTCTCCTGTTGAGCTATTTTAAATGGGAAGCACTCACTCTAATGGTTAAAAAATGCGCACTCACATACAAATACATTGTTCCTGGGCGATCTTGGGTAAGGTCCAAGACACAGTTCAATAAGAATGAGGAAGGATCTTGTTTCCTTGTCACCGTCACATAGGATTTCATTTGTAACTTTGATAAAAATGTTTTGGTAATAGGGCACGGATAGTATCCTGATTGGAGTGGTTCCAATATAGCGATCCAGGAAAGATATGGCATGGATTTGCGAGCTGACAGGAAATTCCAGGACTTTGGAGCGGAAAAGGAGGTTGGAGATGGGGCAGTAGTTTGCATGATTTTAGAGCACCTAGCGCCCATTGGCAGAATATGGAGAGTCAGAAGCTGAAGAGAGAGAGAGAGAGACAGAGATCGAGGGAACCATTCACATTATCAGCTGACATTGAGACTAGGAAGGCAAGTTGAGTGGTCAGTGGTTCAATAGCAATAGGGTATAGGGAGCAGGAGTTGCTTCTCATGGACAAGATTAGCTCAGACAGGCTACGAGCGGAGATAGGAGGGAAACAATAGAATTCGACAAGTTGGGGACTACGGAAAAGCGGAAATTTAGAGGAGGTTTGGCCCAGCGGGCTAGGGGAAGAGAGGAAAGTATTCGAGAGAGCTGATCAGATGGTGTCGACCTTCGTGACAAAGACGTCCATGAGCTCCTGGCAATTTCGATGTGCAAGTCAGAGAGAGTCATCATCGCTCAGGACTCAGTATTAGCTCATTAATGCTGATCAGCCACCTGAAAGCGAACCTCTTCAGATGGTGGAGGATTTTTGATGTGCATGTCCCCAGTGTTCCCGTTTAAATGTTCATCATCTTGCGAATAGAAACAAAAACTACAATTCTAGTTAGACACCATGTCCTTTATTCACTCTAGTGGAACGTGTGAGCCAGTGAAACAGCAGATTCGGATCAGATTGCTTTATTTTCATCATAAAATGTTAATCATCTTTCCAATATCTCATGTCTGTGTCTGCTTCTTAAGGACGTCACAGCTCCTTTGGCGCAATGGGCATGAGTTTGTTTCAAATCCAAAATCCTACTACATACGTTGGAATGAAAATCGCTTCCCAGTACTGCGGTCCCTGACAGTGCCAATTTGCAGCAAGTAAACTGATATCTTTGTTCCTCTCCGCAGATGCTGTCAGACCTGCTGAGTTTTTCCAGGCATTTTTATTTTTATTTTTGTTTTTGATATCTTTGGTTGTTGGGTTGACATTTTCTGTATTCGCAACAATTGCCGCAGATTGGAACAGGATCCAACCAGAAGGCTGAATACTGTGAGGAGTGTCAGTAATTCAACTCACCAACAGTGGAGAGACCACCGCCGGCACCGCTGTCCAGCTCCATGGGACCGCCCAGAGTGTCAAAGGATTCAGTCCCAACATCATCAAAATCACCCGGAACCGGACCTGAGAGCAAATAGGAATTCTCAGTGAAACATAATTCTAATACCGACGACTCAGCAATGTTATCCTTATCAGACAAGCTCCCCGGCTTCTGTAGGGCGGGAAAATTGATCAGTTGCGGTTTTCTGATGTGGGGAGGTCAGAGGAGGGGGAATTATTGGACCATGTCGTGTTGGGGTAGGTTCGTCTCAGTCTTCAAATCAGAAAGATTTCATTGAATCCCCCAACTAGACTCCACCCACCTTTCCCATTTCACCGCCTGTAAGGAAAGCTCCGGGAGAAAACACAATGAACCGAATGTTTCACTCTTTTGTTCTAATGAGTCCAAGGGTATGATTTGGTTTCAAATCAAAGGTATTTCTAGCCTTTTTCAAAACTGTAGCTAATCTGCAACACTACGGATCCTTGTTAGAGTCATTGTATGGAGCCGTGCTGTGAATTTATTGGTTTTAAAGAGCAGAGAGCGTGAAGTTCAAAAAGCGGGATGGCAATAAGTGAAAATGTACCCACCATGAACACAGGAGGAGTTCCCTTCAGGATTTTCTGATCCAGGACCCGTGTCGCCGAAACTGTGACTGGTGAAATATTCCATCTGATTGAGGGAGTCAATGGAAGCAGAAACTGTCAATCACAAAAATGGGACTTATTGGAGAGATTGTTTGGAATGTCGGAGCAGAGAACATAAAACCTTTATGCTGGCTGTGACAATGTCCTGGAATTTGTTCTTGCCAGTATTGTTGGAGAATATTCACTGCACGGACTGCAGTGCTTCAAGAAGAGTCCGCTCCACCATATCAGGCCAAATAGGGGTGGGCAATAAGTATTGGCCCTGCCCTTGGCAGACACAATAATCCACAGGGCAGCTGATTTATGTTGGTAATGTCTCACATATTAGAGCTCCATTGATGTTTATGCTAAATTCTTTACCATTTAATGAGACCTTTGTCGAAATAAACCCTAGTGTTTTCGTTTTGATCACTTTATTAACTGGCATCGATTTCTTTGAATGGGTTGTGTATTTATATTCTCACGTCCTCTTGTTCGACTATCACATTTAATTTCTTATTCCCTTTAATGTATGATACCCTCATTTTTCTTTTTAAAATGCAACTTCACAGCTGCTTATGTTGAAATGCATATCACAGTCTGCAAGTATATTCATATTTTCTTGTTATTTGTTTCGGGCCACCTCAGAGTTGACTGAAACCAACCCCCTCCATCCCCACCCCACCCAAATTCACAATTCTGTCTCTCGTAGGTAACGTGTCTTTGACACATTTCGAAATTTGTTTCAAAACCCCAAATCTAATCCAAGGGCATTGTGCAAATATTGATTAATTGCATTATCACCATTACCCTTATCTACACTGTTATCTTGGCAAAGATGTATTTATGAGATTCATTGAGCAAGCCATTCCATTTCGAAGTGCATGCTAACTATTTATTTTTATATTTTTGGTTTCTACATGTTCTATTTTTCTCCTTAAGCAAGAATTTCATTAATTTCCCTCCAATGAATATTAAACTGGATGCTCTGCATTCCTTTTTACATGTAGCATTAATGTGAGGATTCTGAAAAAATCCTTTCCTAATGAATTATTAAATATTTGTAATGGAACCTCTGAACATAGGAGCACAAGAAATAGAGCAGAAGTAGGCCATTCGGCCCCTCAAACCTGCCCCACCATTCAATAAGATAATCGCTGATCTGTCCCAGGCCTCAACTCCTCATATTATCTCGTTGGATACTTTCAAATGCTTGAATTAGATCCTTCTGATGAGACATTTTATCCCCTCAGTTTGGTTATTTTATTATTTGTGCTCTTTTTCTTATGTAAGCGATGATATCATTTCGAATCTAAACTTCTATTGCCATATGCACCTAATTGTTCCCTGGACTAAAAACTGAAGCAAAGTAATTATTTAATATTTCTGCCATTTCACTCTTGTTGCTTGTTATTTATCTGGGAAGACAGGTTAAACATAAGGACTTTCCCGTTCAAGACGGCGATGAGCAGGATTTTCTTCTCTGAAAAGATCGCTAGTCTTTGGAATTTTCTTCCACACAGAGTAGTTGAGGCTGCATCATTGAATATTTTCAAAGATGTTTGAGACAGGTTTTTGATCTGGAAGGAATTAAAGGATTATGTGGCAGGCAGGAAAGTGGAGTTAAAGCCGCTATCAGATCAAGCATTATCTTAAGGAATATGGGAGCCAGGCCGATGGTTCAAATGGCCAACTCCTGTTCCAATTAATTTTGATCTCATGATTTTACCGTCTTCTTCAATAATTGGCCCTATTCCTATTCTGTTTTTGATTTTTTTGCATGTACCTAAAGAAGAGTTAACTACTTTGTGTTAGCTCCTTGAAAATTCAATCTCATTGATTCCATAATTGTTTTGAAATCTCTCCTAATTCGCCCATATTCTTCCTGGGTTTGCACGCCCCACGTCTCCCACCTCTGCCTTTACATATACTTGGGTCATGCTGCATTTCTTACTTTTATTCCTCCATTTTGCCTATTTTTATTCGTGTTCAACTTTTTCTTGCTTATTATGTGGCATATATTTTTCCTAGATTCATTCGAACATCACCTGAAAAGGTTCCCATTGTTGATAAACATCATTGTTTGTCAATGTTGTGGAGCAGTACATTTTCCCAAGTTTGATTCTTAGTTCCTCAAATTCAGCTCTTCTCCAATCTGTTGTTGTGGTCTTTTTACTTCTCAGTTCGTTTCCTAACGTGTATTCGAATTAAGATTGCCGATGCATTCAGCACAACCACCTCCCACCAACCCACCCCCCCCCACCCAACACCCCCGCCCCCCGCCCTCCCACCGCGTTTTCTCTCCATCTCCTCTGGCTCATTCTCCATAAATGGACTCAGCAGCAAATCCTTGCCTATTGCACTTCTTGCATACTATGTTAGATAGCGGCGCTGTACACATGGTAGCTATCTGCTGATGTGTTTATCATTCATTTGCTCAGATATTAGAATGGTGGGAAATAGAAACATTGATTCTGCTCGTTATTTACAACTAAATAACAAACCAATTCTGTGAGCAGTATGGAGCTCTGGGAGTCTTCCCAGGCCAACTGATCATCTCACGTCAGAGGAATTCGCACGGTAAACAGCCTCTTTCACATTGGACAATGAGCGGGTTGCCCACCATGTACATTCAGTACACTTACCATTAGAATTGGCTCTTCAAGGTGAAGCCACACTTGTTCAGTGACGAATCGTTCACAAATATAGTAAGTACAAACCTGAACCACCTGTAAAAGTGAAATTCTTGCCAGATGGAATATTGTCAATGTTTTCATAAATTCCTTGGTACAAATCAGCAGATGAACCCCAGTGACGAGTGACAGCATCTGTTTGAGGGAAGACAAGGCTATTAACATGCTGCTGCATTCCGCGGACTGCTAGCTGTCAATGTCTGCGACCAGGAGTTAGTCACATGTCTGGTGAGAGTCAAATTATAAAGACAGTTAACATGAATGCAGAGAAGTTGTGTTGCCTGTAGGCATCAGAACGTCCGCCTGTCTGTCTGTGTGCGTGTGTGTGTCTGCACACAGACACTTGTTCATCTTCAGCAGAACTGGACCCATTTGCAGGGATGTCGGAGAAGATGGTAAATAAGGATGGGGTGGTGGGATTGATGGGGAGTGGGTGAGTGCGTGTAGGGTGGAGTAATGTGTCAGAAGAAATGAATTCCAGATGATCACTGGGTTAAGGGCCACATGGGGATCAGCTGAGTTGAATCTGGATGAAAATTGAATGGCCTCTGCGGACACATCAGCTTGGAGGCGCGACTGGGGAGGTCTTGGTTGTTTGCCATGTTCCATTAGTGTAAGAAGTGATTTATTGGGTACATAGATCCGGGGTGTGGTCGTTGTTGGGCGGTAAATTGTGTTGGGTTATAGAATTACTATAGAATGCAAAATGCCAGCTCTCGAAATATTGTACAGAACCTGCTGAAATATTTCCAGATTGGGCAAGCGCACCGAGATAATGAAAGATTGAAATGGATAAGCCAGCAGATAAAGGAAGGCTAACAGATAAAAATTAACAAAGAGTTCAATTCAGCTTTCTGTTGCATTATTACAACTAGTGAATTCTCCTGGAGTCTTATATAGCGGCGGATGAAGTCTTGAAGGGAACAAATGAAGAAAACGGGTTCAGATTGATTTTCCTAACATGGCCAAGTGATATACTCTGGAAAAGTGCAACAAACTGCAACCTTGCCTACGTTTGAAACACTATCCAAAATCCAGTGTTTCTTCAGCGGTGTAATTGCAGACTCACCTTTCCTTTTTAACTTTCTCTGTCTTACCACCATGAGTGCGATCAACTCACAGATTAACAGGACTCCGAGAGTTATGCAAACGGCAACAGGTATGGAAGTGGTTTGACGTTCCTGTCCTTAAGAATAGGATTACAGAAAGATTTAACATAGACACAGTGCACATTGTATTTTTTAAATGTTTCCATCAATCTGAAACAAGTCATTATACAGAAATTTTCAAAGAGAAGAAAATGCCAAGAATCCCAGTATTATCAGTAAGAACGCTAACATTGACATGAATTCTCATAAAGGTAGTCATAATAAGTACCTGTAGGTGTGGACGGAGAAGAATTCGGCGACAAAACAAACCCTGTGGAATATATTGTACAAACAGACATGAACTTCAAATGTTGGTATGTTTCTTTAGAAAAACAACTGCTGGTCCTAATTGACAACATTAACGAGTCAAGTTCACAGAACAAGCACCAACCCCAGCAATCTGTGCACCCTTACCGGAACAAATCACACTGACATCTTCCTTGTGATCACAGTCAGATTGAGTTGACGATGTGGAAGGACAGTCGGACAGAAAGGATTCGCTTCCGGTGCACTTCACCTCTTCCAGCCAGATAACACCGTTACCCGGAGAAAAAGCGGCCCCTCCTTGGGCCAACAGAGCGGAGCCACAAGCCAGCTGTCTGCAGACGACATTGGAATCGGCCATATCCCACGAATCATCGCACACCGTGCCCCAGGTGTTATTGTACAATATCTCCACTCTCCCGGAGCAGTCGGTGTCGCCATCAACGAGGCGCAAACTACGTCCCCAATCTGTCAAAGGGAATTCATTCTGATTACTTACATAGCACACGCCAGGAATACATCAGAGACTCGATGTAACTAAGACCAACAAGCACCTGGTTCTCGACCGCAGTCCTGTGAAGTCTGGGGCTGCTTCTTCATTCCGTTGGTTCCTGTTAAGAAGAGAAACATGCTGACTATATTAGACATCAATGTTTGAAACGACACTGGCACATTGAGAGGTTTAGTGTGTTACCTGAACAAACAACAGCTGCATCATTCCAGTGACCGCAGTCTTTGACATCCTGTGAGTCTGACTGACACTGCCAAAGGCTCTGCTCATAGGAACTACACCCAATCTCACTGAGCCGGATATGTCCGGATCCCTGTCCGAACTCCCCAGCGTCGTACCGAATAGATTCGAGGCTGCCGCACTGTAAGTGTTTACAGATTATTTTCCCATCATTTGGATGCACGATTTCTGAGCACATAGTTTCCCAGGATCCATTAAGAAACATTTCCACTCTTCCCTCACAGCGATGATTTCCATTCACCAGCCTCAGCTCTTTGTGCTCTGTCAATGAAACAGGAAATATCCACATTGAGAAGCATCCGCAGTATTTTGCGTTTATATTGAGAATCTCTATGTTCATCTCCCACAGCTCAGCACATGGTGTACTGGCTGTGTTCACTGCTTGTCGATAATTATTTCTGAAGTATAATAGAGAACAGCTCCGATCCAAATATTTCATCAGGAGTAATTAATAGCGATTTCTAAGCGGAAGATAATACATATGAAACCTTATTGAAATCTTTGAAAATGTTACAGAAAGATAGACAAGGGGTAAGGAAGTATAGGGAATATACCTGAATTTTCGGAAGGACTTCGAGAAGGTAACACATATTGGAACCGTGACTGAGCTCAGAGTACGTACACTGAGGAGAGGAGAATGAGGAAAACTGCCTGCAAAAGATTGCCACGCAGAATGGCGGTACGAGCTCCATACGCCACAAAGGCCACTGCTGCTTAACATTTACACTAACCATTTGGACTAGGGGCTGGGAAGCAAAATCTCAAAATTTATTAGTGATAGAAAATTGTGAGATATACTTAATACTGAGGAAGACTTCTACAATATACAGGAAAATATTGGTAAACTGGCAGAGTGGGCATGCAATTGGCAAATTAATTATCATACGGATAAGACCCAGGTGGTGAATTTTGGTAAAACAATAAAGAGGTTACAAAATGCTGGGATAATATGAGCCTTAGAGATGTAATGAACAGCCAGATTTCGTGATGCAGAGGCTAATCATTGAGAAAGTGGCGGAGTCCAAAGCTTGGATCAGAAATATGCAATGAATAAATCCAATAGGAAATTGTGTAGAATCTGGTTTTTTTTTAACCCAGAGACTGGTCTCGCGTGGAGCTTAGACCAACTACAAGAGTTGAAGTGAGTAGCATCTCTACCTTCAAGGTGAAACTAGATTAGTAGACGAGGGAAATGAAACAGAAGGATATGAACTTATAGTTAGATGGCGTATTACAGGGTAAGTCTGGCGTACGGCATCAATACCACACAGGCCAGTTGAGCTGAAAGGCCTTATTCTGTGCTGAGGCTTCTGTGTAATTCAGTGTGATATCTTCCGTGTGAAGCCTCAGATAATGAGAGCATTGAGAACATCCCCACCTGAACACATGATCCTCACATCTTCTTTATGATTACAGTCGTTGTTGCCCCATGATGCTGAGGGACATTCCCAGAGAAATGATTCGTTACCGGAGCACTTTAGCTCATCTAACCACACTGGGCCTGGGCCTGCTTCACACGAAGCAGCAAGTGGCACGTCCAATGCATTTCCACAACCCAGCTGCTTGCAAACCACGTCAGCGTCCGTCGGATCCCAGGAATCATCACAAACGGAGCCCCAGGTCCCATTGTAATAAATCTCCACTCGGCCAGCACATCGGCTTTCACCGTCCGACAGCCTGATCTGCATGTGTTCTGTCGGACAATAATACAGGAGATTATACTTCTAATACACATTCAGCTCAGGACTGAATTCTTCCCATCCTCCCCTTCTCCAGGAAAACGAAACTCTAAAACAAAAACAGAATTACCTGGAAAAACTCAGCAGGTCTGGCAGCATCGGGGGAGAAGAAAAGAGTTGACGTTTCGAGTCCTCATGACCCTTCAGCAGAACTGCCTTTTTAACAAGCCTGGGACAGGGAAATGAGTCTGTGTTGCAGAACATCTCTCTACAATTAACTATTACAAAGCATGTAGAGCGCATAAATGTTTCCTATATTCCTGCATCTGACGGCAAGGGATATGGCTTCCAGTTCCCCTGTTTTTGTGCTGAATGCTTTGCTCATTGTCCGCCCCCGCTTGAATTTTTTCTTATTAGCCTCCCACTCATGCTATTTTTAGACAGCCTTTTTAAACCCATGTTTCATATCTGTATCTGCTCATTGCCGGTTTGTATATACCAGGTTCGTACCTTTTTTGGCATTTACTCTCACCTCCTATTACCTTTATTTTCAAGGTTACGTTAATATCAGCAGATCCCACCAAATCTTAGTAACTCACAGTCTTACGTAGAGGCCAGTTGATAAATTCCTCTGCTTACTGCAGAATGCAACGTACACACACACACAGCCCCAGAATATCCGCTTTCAAGTACGCAGGTGAAGAGAGATGTTCTACGGCTGTACTGATGTAATTTCTATTGTCTGTGTGTAGCTGCCTCTACAGCGGTAAACCTATAGAACACCTGTCCGTACATACACCGTTCAGCTTGTATCTTGAACCAGTGCATCAGCAGAACATCTGCTGATAGATGCATCCTCCGCATTTTCAGTCCCAGAAAGTCTGTTTAAGTTTACCTGCTGCACAATGACACTTGCAACAGATCATGTCAAAGTTTCTGTTGAGATTTACACAAAGCATAATGAAATTTACATCAATCGGATTCCAGCACATCTGTTTACACCAATCTACGGCACCATGGAACTGATTTGTGAGTCACTGTGAGTTTTGACCCTCATGCTGATCTTCTAATCCCAGAATGTATTTGTCAGTGGGATTGCCTTCTTCTAGCTGTGTATCATTGTTCACCTTCACCATTATCTGCGGCCATGTGGTGACAACTGTCTCACACGTGCCTTTATACTCCCAGAATGGAAGATTTCAATACCATCCTGCACCCTCCATGAACTTCAGTTCACCCAAACACTATTGCCTGAACCGCAGCAAGTCCCACTCAGCAACAGCTCTGTGCGAGCTGATCTACATTGTTTCTCCATCCGCAACGCCTCCTGTTTTATAATATCTTCATGCTCAAATACATTAATCCTCCACTGCCCACCCCCGCACCGCCATTCTATCACCAGAATCAGCAGCAGCCCCGGTCATTCGGAGACCTCTGCTTTTCTCCATTTCTGGGCTCGCAGACATCATCCACGTCGTGTGTTTTGATGTCTTGGACAAAAAGCGGAAATTTCTGTTGAAATCTCCGCATCTGATCACGTTTTGTGGCACGTTTCCTGTCGCCTTGCCCCAGTTTTCTCCCTGATTGCGCTAAAAAAATTCAAAGCCTCATTATTATTCATGTCTGTCTGTATCCTTTCACTCCGCATTCACCCCCTGGGTTAAAAAGCTGCTGTCAAAGGAACACAGGAACCAGTAAAGGCCATTCTGCCCGTCGAACGTGCTCCGCTAATCAACAAGATCATGACTGATCTGGCTGTTGTCTCAACTCCACTTTCCTGTCCTACCGTGGCATCCTTGCACCCCCCACCCCTAACTGCACCCCACCCTCCTCACCGTACCCCATCGACAGCACCCATCCGCCCTGCCGTAACGATTGACGCTCATGTCATTAAAAAAGTCCAGCTCTGTATTAAATAAATCAATGTCCCAGCCTCCATTGCTTTCCAAGGAACAGAGTTCCACATAATAACGAGCCTCAGAGGGAAAACAATCTCCTCATTTCGCTTTAAAGGGGATACCTCTCACACCCCTAACTATTCGGAAATACTGAAGACCAATTAACCTAAATTCGCAATTCTCTCAGTAGATCACAAATTTGTGTCATTGGCTCTGTAAAATTAAATTATTTGTTCACTTCTTTGGCAAATAAAATTCACGCCACACAAGTGCCAAGCAATGACCATCTCCAACAAAGCGGATCCAACCATCTCCCTGTCACAGTAAATGGCACTACGATCGCTGAATCTCCCATTATCTACATCCTGAGCGTTACCATTGACCAGAAACTGAACTGGACATATAAATACTATGGCTACAAGAACAGTTTAGAGGCTATGAATCCTGCGGCGAGTAACTCACATCCTGAACCCCATATCCTGCCCACTGTCTACAAGGCACACGTCGGGAGTGTGATGGAATGTACAGGAAGCTTGACACCATCCAGGACAAAGTATCCAGCTTGATTGTCGCGCCATCGACCACCTTTCACATTCACTCCCTCCACCACCGATGCACAGTAGCAGCGTCGGCACCATCTACAAGATGCACTACAGCAACTCACCAAGCCTTCTAAGGCATCAATTTCCAAATCCCCGATCTCTACCAGCTAGAGAGGCCAGGGTAGCAGATACACGGAACACCACCGCCTGGAAGTTCCCCTCCAGTACACTCACCATCCGGACCTGAAAACATTTCGCCAATCCCTCACTGTTGCTGGTTCAAAATCGTGAAACAAGTCCCTATCACCACAGTGGGTGTATTTACACCACATGAGCTGCGGCGCTTAAAGAATACAGCTCACCCTCACCTTCTCAAGGGCAATTAGGGATGGGCAATGCAAATGCTGCCCTCGCGAGCAACGCGCATGTCCTGTGATAGAATAAATAAAGTTATTCACCTGAGCACAGAACCCCTACGCCGGTACTGTCAGTGAGAGACGTATTCAACAGGAATGAGCTGCAGTTGCGGAGATGCCATTCGTTTCCATTACACTGGATATCAGTTAGCCATACAGGACCTGCACTCTCTCCGGACTTTGAAGAGTTGGAAGCGGTTAGCCCGTCGCCGCAGCCCAGCTGCCTACAGACCACGTTAGCATCATTCAGGTCCCAGAGGTTGTCCTGCACTCTGCCCCAGCTGCCATTGTAGTAAATCTCCACTCGCCCACCACACCGGCTTCCGCCGTTAGTCAGTCTGAGGGACCAATTTTCAGCTACAAAATGAAACATATTGTGAAGAATGGTTAAACTGTAGCCACAATATCCAATTTGTAGACTTTCCCTTGCTCAGTTATTATTGACATTAATGATTAAAATTTCTGGGAAAATTACGCACACATGTCGGCAAATTCTCTCCACCATCACCTTTCCTCTGTGAACGGAATTTAGAGAGATTCAGAGCGGTTTCCTCTGCCTAATCTTGAGGAAAAATATATAATAATGTGGGCACGGAGGGCCCAGGCCGGCTGTTAATCTACCCTCATAGTGGGCACGTGTGGAGGATTCATCGTGGCTTCTGACTGTTCACAATTTATCTTACATGGGAAGAAGCAGACAGAGTTTATTTGCTTGAGCGCTTCTCACGTTCCGACACACTTTAGAAACAATGAAGTGATTTTGATATAGACTCACTGCTTTCACAACGCTCCAGGCTGAGTCGTTCATCGGTGTATTCCTGTCCCCAATACTCCCATTTGGCATTGTGTAAAATACGGGAAACAATTTATGCTAAAAACAGCACGAAGTTAAGGGATCAGATTTTTCATTGTAATTTATTCACTGGCTAAAGGACTCGCTGCCAAGCTCAGGATTTATTGCCCATTATGACTGACCTTTGAGAAGATGGTAGTGAGCCGCCTTTTTGAACAGATGCAGTCTCTATATTGTCCCATCAGTCTACTGATAGTCATCAGCTAAGTGAGGGAGGGTGATCTCGATAGTATTACTTACTCTCTAACGATCTACTCACTGACGTTTAGTTTAGGCTCTGCTAGGGACACTCGGCATCGGGCCGCACCACAACGTTGCCCCAAATATGGACACATCGGCTGAATTCCAAGCGTGAGGTATGAGCGACATTCATTGGCACCAAAGACATTTTACCGAGTGCGGCGCCAAGCACCATAATAAAAGTAACTGGAGTGATGCCTAGTATCAAGGAAGATGGTTGTGATTGTTGGAGGTCAGTCAACTCAGTTCAAGCATATCTCTCCAGGAATTCCTTAGGTTGTTGTCCTCATCCGAACCATCTTCAGCTGTCTCGTCAGTGGTATACTCTCCCTTATTCGTCGATAATTGCACAATATCCAGTTCCATTCTTCAGTCTTCAGCTAATGAAATAGCCGGTGCCTTCATGTGGCAAGGCTTGGGTCAAATCCAGGCTTAGGTTAATATGTGGCAAGGAACATTCGTGTCATACACAACATCTAGGCAATGGCCACCATCAGGAAGAGGATGCGTAATCTCAACCACTGTACATCAATGTCACTGTTCAGAAACTTAACTAAACCCGATACATAAAGCCATGACGACAAGGGCTATTCGCAATTTGGGTATTGTGCAGTGCGTCTCACACCACTTGATTCCCCAAAACATTTCCATCATCTCCAAGATACAAATCAGAACAGAAGATTTAAGCGCAGCAGAAGGCCATTCGGCCCATCTAACCTGCTCTGTCATTCAATGAGATCATGACTGATCTGAATGTGACCTGTCCTCCACTCTCCTGGCATCCGCCCCCCAAAACGATTGCCTCCCGTGTCAAGCAAAAATCTGTTTAAGCTTTGAATCTTGAATGATCCTCTCTCCATTGCTCTCTGTGAAAGATCATTTCAAGGACTAAGGGCCCTTTTAAGGAAGAAATTCTTCCTAAACTCCATCTTAAATTCGGTATGCCTATTCGAAACTGTGGTCCCTCTGATGCAAGTCAGAGGTGTGATGGACGACCCTATGCTTGAATGGATAGATATCCAAGAGCCCTGGAGAAATTCGATATCATTAAGGATTAAACAATCCATTGAAAGCTCTGCTTAAACACTCAATCATTCTGTCTATCACTGAGACACTGGTGCTGTGGTGCACACAATCTACAAGTTCTGCTGAAGCACCTCGCTAAGAATTCTTCGACAGCAATTTATAGAAGGACAAAGGCAGCAGAGAAATGTAAACTCCATCACCACTGTCAACTTCAGAAATTTCAAATCATCCTGACTTGGAAACCTGTCTTTGTTCTTTCATCGTCGATGGGCCAATTAGGAGAATTAGCTTCCGAGCAGCACTGTGGATGGGTCACCAGCATACGGACTGCAGCCGTTCAAGGAGACGCTGCCCATCACCTTTTCAGGAGAAGTTAGGGATGGGGAAAGAAGCTGGTCCTGCCAGCGTCATTCACATCCCGTGACTGATGAAATAAGACGACGTCCAGGTGCAAAATTTCCATTGTATACCATAGTCCCCGTGTTGCAGGATGAACGTTTCTCTCAACAGCCCTTGGTGCTGAATCCTGAATAATGCTCTGGGCTCAGTCAGATAGAGATAATCAACATAAGGTTAGATATTCTTTTGCAGATTGAAAGTGTTTGTTATATTATTAATAAAAAGGAGTGACAAACATAGCCCAGCCCAGATTCATTTCAACGGTAACATTAACAGCTGGTGTATTTCAGGTCAAAGACTTAGAGGACTCACCCGAGCAGATAACACTGGCGTCATTTTCATGTGAACAGCTAATCTGGTGCCCGAATGAAACCGAACAATCCCAGAAGCTGGACTCATTTCCTTGACATCTGTAGTTTTCAGTCCACACTGGGCCGGTTCCCTTTCCAAAGTAAGCTCCTCCTGGCATTGCTGTTACTGCCCCACAGTGAAGGTGCTCACAGACCACATTGGCGTCCTCTGAACCAAAGTAAAGATCACACAGCGTCCCCCATTGCACTCCTTGTCGTACTTCCAGTCGGCCGGAGCATCGACTATCCGCGGATACTAGTCGGAGGTCTTTGTGATCTAAGTAGTAATATGGATAACATTGATAATTTATAAAATGCCAATAAAATCACAATTTTCATATTTACATTGCAAATTATATATTCCTCCGACCAACATGAATGTCACGACTTCCAATATTATTATTATTAGCACAATCACAATTACTGCAACGACAATTAAAAATGCTAGTGTTAATATTACTCTACTACTGCAAAGATTGCACTGAAGTCACTAACACTACAACTATGAATGCAATTAATTTGCTACACCTATTAGCTTCCGTATTACTGATGCTCGTGCCACTATTACTGCTGCTTCTACAGCTATTACTGTTTGCTGTAACATAGGTATATTCCCTTTCTTTCAGCCCCTTGAACATTTCATTAGGTCATGGCTAATTCTCCACTCTATTTTCCAGTTTTTGTTCCATATCCCTTGATATCTTTACGCAAGGAGAGGCTGTCGATTTCCGTCTCAAAAATTACAACTGCATTTTGGAACAGGGACTTCCTGATGTTCGGTCCACCCTTAGTGTGGAAAGGAGCTTCCTGATTTCACTTCTGAATAGCGTCTCTCCAATTGGAGATTGACCCCCTTGTTCTGGATCCTCACACCTGAAGTAATGGTTTCTCGGTATCTATTCGTAGAACCATGTTATCATTTGAATATCTCAATTGCACATCCGCCAGCTTTCTAAACTCAAGAGTATACACAATCAAATTTATGAAACGTAACAATTGGGCCCTTGTATTCATTATCACGCAAACCCGTTTATTTCTTCATAGTTCCTAATTTCCCATCATTAGGAAAACATTTCGGTTGGTGCCTACTGAATCCAAAATGGATGATTTCGCACTTGCCTCAGTTGAACTGCACCCGCCACAGGATCGCGCAAGAATTGGCTTTACCTGTGCCCTATGGTAACTTTCACAACTTATTGCAACTCCTACCTTAATGCCATCGGCACTAGGCACTCAAGATTGGCCACAAGCCTCCAGCTGGGACTTAAGCAATGTTTTATAACTGTTCAGCAGAACATCATTTGTTGACTCCAGGACTTTATTATTTCAGTCAGTGAGCCCCTGTGCGTTTTGAAGGTGCACTGCCACACTCAAAGACAAGTACACGTATATTCTCAGGTCTCGATGTTTCTGTAACTCCTTTTAACATATATTGTTTCATTTACATTGCCTCCCCTCATTCTTCCTACCAAAATGAATCACCTCACAGTCCTTTGCGTTAAATGTGATAATTTCACCTGTCTGTCTATGTTCTTCTGCAGCATGTTGCTCGTAATTGTATACTACAGTTCCGACTTTGGTGTCATTTCTAAAATTTGAAATAGCCCATATCCAGATCATAAACATATATCACAAAGAACATGCTCCTAATTTCGACCACAAGGTGACACTACGCCAAACTTGCCTCGCGTTTGAAAACAACAAAGGTTACAGTGAAATTCTCCTCCTCTTCCCTGAGACATTTTCGTGCCAGACAGACAGTGCACTTTTAATCCTAAAGGGCTTTAACTTTGCCAACAAGTCCTTTGACCAGGTGATATTTTATGAAATGCTTTTTGAAAGTCAATGTACACAATGTCAACCAGAAAACTTTTATCAGAACTCTCCAGTACTTCAGCAAAGACTCCGTTAATTTGATGAAACACAATTTACCTTTAACCACTCCATGCAGACTTTAATTTTTTGATAGTTTTTTCAACAGACAATTGATTGTCAACCGGATTTTCGTGTCTAAAATTTATCCTATCATTGACAATAGGCTGACTAACTGATGTTTTCCTAGGGCATCAACTGTTACTTCCTTTGACTGTGATCTTACTGAATGTTGGAGCGGGCTTGAGGCGGCGAATGGCCTACTCCTGCTCCTAATTCATGTTGGCATGTTGGTATGACTGCCCTTTTACTAGTAGCCCTTTTATACAAGATAATTTGGCTCCCTTTTATATTGTATCTCATCTTTCCTTCCGAACTCTCTTTAACTCTCTTGTTTCCTTCTTCAATCCTTCCTGTACTTTTTGTATTCAGTTTGGATTTCTACCGAATTACTATCGTGATATTTTAAATAGACTTCCTTTTCCTGTTTCATTTAACTTCCTAGATATCTGTAGTCATCCGCAAAGCTCTGGTTTTGCATGACCTTCCGTTTCCTCTCAGGGAAATATATCTCTTTTGTGACACAAATAGTTTCTGTTTGAAGCCGCAATTACTGTCTTAACTGTCCATTCCTAACTTAATGTTTTAACTCTCAATCTGCGATTATAACTTGTCTGGGCCAGGTCACTCTGGTTTACACAACCTTGGGAATTCAGCGTGTAGATTTTCATCACCCCTCAGACCCTCATTATTACCTTGCAATAACGGCATCTGCTCCTTACACACTTGTTAATATTGAGCCACAATGCATTTCTTGGAGTTCCTGACTATTATCGATAAAAATGGTTAATTGAAATCATAAGACTGAGCAATTACTGGGTATTAAAATCCCATAGTTTCGGGAATTATCTATCCACTCTCTACACATAACGACTCAGATTTCCACAACAGACCAGATATGTATTTATTTTGCTGCTCAGGAATTGCTCCTCAGCCAGACCCTCTAAATTATCTGCGGTCACCAGTTTCATCGCAGGGGATTCTGTTTGACAACTTTCAGTCTCCGACTCATCAACAATTCATCACAGGTATCATTTTCATCATCGACCTTCTCCATCACCCAGACTACGCCTGTTGGCTGACTATGCTCACGGTCAGAGTGCTCTTTTACTAAGTTCACATGATACACTCTTTGACTTTTTCATCTATCTGGTGTACTGACCACACCGTTCATCTGACTCAGTTTCTCTTTGGCATTGTGGGTGCACAATGCAGATCACAATGGCAAGAAGAAGCCAGACAAGCAGCAAAACTTGCACTTTAACCCTGAATTAAAGTCGGCGCCCTCAGAAATCTATCCATTTGTGTTTTCATCACCTGCTGAGAAATACTGAGACGTTCTCTCCACTGCAGAAGCTTTTGAGAGCCTTTTGGAACTATGGCACAAAATCTATGATGATAATTTCCAGTTTCTAGGTCAAAAATGTTGCTTCTCATTTGGTGTGCCACGAGTTGCAAAAAACAAGAGCGATGGCCCTTTATACCAACCGTAGGAATACTCAACACAACAGTCCTTAATCAGATTCTTTAAAATCTGGTGATATCACTCGCAGGCCCTTTGAGGCTGTGAATGATAAGCAAACGGCTGGTGCTGTTCTCGGAACTATGGCACAAAAGCTACGAAGGTAGTTTCTACCTCTTGCTGTGATCGTTAACAATGGAACTATTCTGCAAATCATGGACAAATTCATGATGGTCAGGAAGTAGCTATGCCCCAATGTAGACTTGAGCTGTGTTCCAACACAATCCGCAAGAACCCAGCAAAATGGTTTATAAAATACAGGTATTCTTATTAATGGGGCCGGTGTAATCAACATTTACGTCTTCCCAACCATTCTACATGTGAGACATGACTTGTAAAAGTTAACTGCATCCGGATTCACCCCCGGTCAATGATAATGCATCATTTTTCTAGATCAACTCTACCGAGTGCCCAAATAACTTGCAATCGGAATTTCGTGGGTAATTCTTAAACTTTCACTGCGGTAACAAGGAGGTACATAAATTTGATGGACTACAGCCCAATCCTCGTCAGTTGACCTCCAGTGACCTTTTCACTTCCTCATCAAAATGTCATTCTTCAGATAGGAACATTCAGGATATTATCAGGTTCTAACTCAGAGCTCTTCATCTGAGACCAGCTCCTTGCATCAAGGTCTATCTCTTGTAACTCCATTAATCTGCTACTTATTCCCATGCAGCGATATTCCCAATAAAACCCTGAAACAAGTTCAGCCAAAAAACATCCGAAATGTCCTCCACAACAAGTCAATCCCTCTCATCTTATCTAGCCCTGTGAGTCAAGGTTCTATTCCGAACTCAATACACGAATAGACTGGGAAATTGTTCCTGCAAAATCTCAGTATAGGGAGGCTTAGAAGGCTTTCCCGGAACTACTGAAGATGCCAAAATCTATCTCCAGCAAATGCATTTTCCAGGAAAATATCTGCACATCCATTAGGCAAGCGAGGAACGATATGACGCTGAGAGAAAATATGATAAATCAACCCAATACAACAAAACGGATAAATAATTTCCATCAATATCCTGGACTCATTCCATCACATTAAACCGGAAGGGGAATTCATGCCACCTGCCAACATCAGTGGCTGTGTTGCCCCGGTATCTCCAGGGATAAAAACGCCTTGCCTGCCGCACCGGACAGATTCATTCCGTTCCAGTTCTCAAGGCCTTGTTAAACATTCATTGATCTAACACATCTATCGAACATGATTTCCACCTCCTTAGCAAATTCCACAAAGATTTGATCCTGTTTTCATTTCAATTTTCTAATTTTTTGCCTGTCGCCGTCTGCGGCCAACTCATAGGCATTGACAATAGCTCTGTCATAGTCACCTAATTACTTTTCTAAAAAAGACGAAAACACCTCCAAAACTTTACCTATGAAAACACTCTGTAGGAACACAGTCCAATCTTCTTTAGGCCTCTTCGGTTTTGTAGCAACTTCCTCAAATGACGCAAAGTACATTCCAACTGCCTCCTCAATAAATGTATGCACAAGGCAAATACTCCTTCCCAAATCTAAAGTGGAACTACTTCTCTCTGGGTCACTCTCGTCTTTCACCTCCAATGCGCGGGCATCTCATTTGAGTCTTTCTCTTTCCAATTCTCTCTTACTTTCCTTTCTCCTTTCCTCCAACTTAACGTTTCTTTCATGTTTCTTTCGGTTTCATATCCAAGTCATTCTGTTTTACAGTGTCGTATTTCCCTTGCTCTTTTCTCACTCAGTTTGGGCTAGTTGCGCGTCATCAGGAACAGGAAATTCCTCTTCCCCTTTAAGGTTCAGGTATGTGATTAACCCCTCAATGACTTCTGCCTTCTTTGCTCCTTATTTCAAGCTGACAACAAATCCTTCCAAATTAAGTATTTTGAACTGCTTCAAGTCCCTAAGAGTCAAATGATTTCTCTATAAAAGTTTCGGAGAATTAAAGGTACTTATGTTGATTTCGCAGTAAACAAAGCCAAAGTCAATGCGAAATCTTATTTGTTTAAATTCTGGGAAATTCCAGTGAACCTGTTAAACATGCTAACTGTTACATATGATCGGTGAGCCTTCATTTTGTTGCAATCGCTACAAATACCAATAATGTCAAAGAAACAACCTTCCAAAATGATCACAATGGAAGAAACTGATGGAGAATATTTCGCCTTTTACAACTTTACCTGTAACATTCAAGCCAAAATTAACATAAAGGAAACATGAACTAACGGTCACATTGCATTCAATAGATAGTATAAATTTCACTTCAAATAGCTGACAAGATCTCACAAACTTCTCAGGCAGCACTCGTGGAACATATTTAGAACTGCATTGTCCTCCAGTAGAGTTCAACCAGTCTTCCATACAAAGGAGCTGGCCCTCAAGTAGCCTACATCAACCAAGGCATAAAGATACAATAATCACCAACAATGTTCGACTTCTGCAGAACCTCTTTCACTGAGGCCAGGACAATTCTGACGCTGTAGCTTTCCCAGAGATACCATCGCCTGAAAACTCAATGAAATCCTGTTACATGGAATGTTCAATTCACTGGCAAAAAAAACAGCTCGTTGGTGCGCCTGGAAGGCTCATAGAGATTGTACAGGTTTTCCGCCTTTTCAGCTGGCTCCCACACATCGTTTCACCAAGTGCCTCTGCGTCGTTGTGTCCACAGGCTGAAAAATAATCTCTCAATTCGCTCCCTTTTCCGTAGCAAACCAACAGACGTTTATTTCTCAGAAGTCGGATCCCAAAGCCAGGTAATTCAATTAAAAAACCCTCCGAGAAACCTACCCTTTGGAACTTATTTTTTCGCCTAGATACCGTGTCAAAGATGAGATAAAGGCGTTGAATGCATTTCGTCACACACACTGAATATTCACTGTCACCCATTGTACACTAATGCACAAAAATATTAATACTCACACTGCCTCCCGCTTCCCCACTCTAGCCTAGCAGCCTGAATCGTACAGTTGTACAGAGTTTCTATTGCAAGTTAATTATCGACTATCGACTCTGTATCTTTCCACCTCTGACGGGTGGTCGGATGTGAGAGTGTGTTGAATCAGCTGATTGAAAGCAATGTGATATTAACGGCAGTGCAACTGGCTGCTGTCCTTTGGATACATGCAGCAGGGAGAGGTTTCCATGCCGACAAACTATCAGTGACGCTTGTCCACAAGTTCATGTATATGGACTACAGTGCATTTGTCAATTCCCCCTGAATAGTGCCTCTCCTTTTTCAAGATCTTTCTGATCTAGCGCCATCTGTCTGGATTCGGTGGCACAAAATTTGTAGATTCAACTGATTTGTTCCTATAACTATCTGAGTTTGTACCTGAACAGATTACTCCAACGTCCCGCTGGTGTCCACAATCAGGTGGTCCGATAACAGGTCCTGATCCTTCTCCAAAGTGAGAGTTAAGCGGTGCTGCGACTGCAGAGCCACAATCCAGCCCCTTACAAACAGCTTCCGCATTCGGTAACGACCAGGAGGTCTCATCACCGCAAACTGTGCCCCAGGTTCCACTCGAGTAAATCTCCAGTCTTCCCGCACAGGGACTGCTTCCATTCACCAGTCTGGGCTTGGCACTTCCTGAGAATTATATTTCAGTATATAGTGAGCATTTTAAGTCGCTTTATGTTAAAAGGTTGCGAGAGTTTCCAGAATCTTATCAATAATCTCATGTTACAGTCAGTTATCACCCCTTAATAAATGGGATTATATTGTGTCTGTATGTGAGGGAAGGTGGTTATGTGATCAATTTCTATCTGGCCAGGGACGTAATGAACGTCTTGTTTAAGGTGCTTCCATCTATTTTCGTGTTTACATTTGAAAATTTAATCCCGGCGCCACAACTCAATCGGTGCTGACAGGAAAAAATGTTCATGAGCTTCAGTCAAAAAGCCACAAACGATGTGAGTTGTCCATTTATAGTGAGAAGCTTAGGCGTTTAGCTTAAATAAAGAGACAGCTTCAAAGAGCAAACGTGAGAGCGCTTATACTGGACCATGAGACACGAAGCCATCAGTTGCTGCAAATTCAATGGGAATATGGTTAACAAGCCGAGGAACTTTGAATGGAGGCTATGAGCCCCAAGAAGATCAGATACTCAGCATTATTCCACCCCTTAACATCTGTGCTCTTACTTAGATGAAGAATTGTTCTAAAATAGTGCGTCAGGGGAAATTAACGTTCATTCAGAAGATTCAGTGCTGACATTTTTCACAGATATCTATGTTACATACAGCAATATCTCGGAGGAAACATTGTGTCATGTTAATTATTCAATAAATTAAAACTAATTAATCTGTTGTGATGCTGACCAGAAGAGAACTGTGTGTCACGGTTTTAGGGGTTCCATCGGATTGTGTGTATCTCTTAAAACTGTATACTGTTCTGGTCAGAGTTTCTGTCAAAAACAATGGGACATTCAGGCTGCAGTTGTATCTCAGTTTCCTTCGTTACTGCTCATAGTAACCGTGGGCCTATGACTCAATCTCGTTGGGCCTGTGAAAAATCTCTCCCCTCCCCCCCACCGCCCCGCCCCGTCTCAACTTCACAACCCGTGTTGAAGATCACATCTTAGTGTGAGCGGTTAGCGCAGGCGCAGAGCCGGCAGAGTAACGAATGCCCAGTAGCGGCTGCTGACTCTGTGAATGGAGATTTGGGTTGAGATTGTGACATTTCCAACGGTTCCGTTCATTCACTGTGCCTTTAGCGTAAATCACAATAGAAGCTTTATTTGCCTCTATTGTAAAAGTAAAGAATATCAGGAACTTCCTGCGCGTGGTGGAGTTGTTTATTAACTATAATGCCAGTGACATTAAATAAAACAAATCGGGATCCTAATATTAATATAATATTAATAATCACTGGAGAATTCTGGAATTATTATCATCTCGCTTTGCAAATTCAGACAGTCCCGCGTTATTTTGCTTCCGCTTTTTTAAAGAAACCATGAGACCCGGCGGCAGATGAGAGAGAGCAGGATGATTATTACCTGAGCAGATAACACCGGCATCCCCGGAGTGTGAATATTTGGAATCGTGATCCCATCCTCTTGACCGACATAACGACAGGGCGGCCTCGGTCCCGGTGCACTCAACATTCCCTGCCACAACGGGTCCGGATCCTTCCCCAAACTGAGCCTTGCCCCATGCAGAGAGCGCGGTCCCGCAGTCCAGCTCCCGGCACACAACAGCGGCGTCTGGCAAGTCCCAGCGGAAATCCTGCACAGTCCCCCACCGTCCCCTGTAGAGAACCTCCACTCTCCCATCGCATGTACTGCTCCCATTCACCAGTCTCAGCACCACCGCCTCTGTAAAATGTCCGAAATGACAAGAGTAACAGTGGATTAAATCCACCCTCTCCAAGAGCAAGGCCCGTCCCCATTCACCATGCAAGGGAAGGATCAGTGGGAACATTGGACTATGTCCAGTCTCCAATAAATCGCGGAGTAAATATTGAACATGATTAAAGGAAGAGGGACATATTAATAAACGGTGTAAGCGAGCAGGCAAACGGAAGTCAGAGGGACGTTTCAACCAACACAGCCGCTCCAATGGGATCGGGGTGCTGAGAAGTTCGGAATATATTTTAAATTCCAGAGGGCCGGACGTGGCCGGTGGAGAAATGATCAGTTGTCTATCGTGCTCAATACTGATTGGACCAACACAGTGACATCCCGCCCCAGGAAAAGATCAGGAGAAATTGCACCTCAATGCGTCACAGCCAATGAAAACGCAGCTGGATGATCATGTGATGTCGATGACAATGCTAATTGGTGAGGTTGCAAATGAGACCTCCTTTGGAACCGGCGGCAGTGTGCGTGCATCCGCTCCTTCAGTCACCCTCAATATTTCTCTCTCTCCATATGAAGACAGCAACAGTCTGTCAGCTGGAATGAAAGATCTTTAGGAAGAATCCGAGTGAAGCACTCCCCTCTGATTGATGACCCGACAGCAGGTTAACCCGTGAACAAAAAGGCATGAGATTGTGACCCAGCCTTAATACTTAACGGGATGGACTAGAGCAGAGAGATAGTAAATAACATGAAAATAAAGAGCGGTTACCTGATGGGTTAGTCTGATTCTCCCCAGGTCTGCCTGAAATGAGAAGTACAGAATTACGGTTCACTGAGCCAGGAAATGAATGAAACTGTTAGGAAAAAATACCCTAATACAGCAAACCGAGGGGCGAGAATGTCGGTCGCTTTGCGGAAAAATGACATCGGGATCTGTGATGTCATCAGCTCCACATTCCTCATGAAACCACCAATACAAAGTCTATGGCAACCCAATATTGGAAACGTTCCAAACTGCTGCCACATATAACCCTCACCCCTGGGCACATTCTTTCTTTGTGGTCATGGTCTTCGAGCCATGAAGTTGCTTTCAGCTGGCAGTGTGAAGTTGCTTTCAACTGGCGGTAGCGATTGTCCACTTGGAGCAGTTTCGAATGAAACAGCACAAAGGAATATCATTTTCTGAAGCGCTCCCTTGATAATAATTACAATAATAATTAAAACACGTTGAAAAATATTGGCTTCACTTCTGGTTAGTACATCATGACACTAAGCTTTAACACTGGAAACGATGGATAAAATATTTAATTTTGCAGTTTAGAATTCAGATAAGTTGGACCGAGGGATTGATTAAGAAGGGGAAAATAGATTCCGAGAGTAAGCTTGCAGGGAACATAAAAACTGACTGAAAAAGTTTCTATAAGTATGTAATGAGAAAAAGATTGGTGAAGACAAATGTAGCTCCCTTACTGTCAGAAACAGGGTAATATATAGTGGGGAACAAAGAAATGGCTGACCAACTAAATACATACTTCTGTTCTGTCTTCACAAAAGAGGACACTAATAACATACCAGAAATGTTTTGTGAGAGGGAGAAACTGAAAGAAATCAGTATAAGCAGGCAAATGGTGTTTGGGTAATTTATGGGATTGTAGGCCGATAAAGCTCCGGGGCCTGATAATCTACATCCCAGAGTACTTATGGAAGTGGCTCTAGAAATAGTGGATGCATTGGTGGTCATCTTCCGAGATTCTATAGACTCTGGAACAGTTCCTATAGATTGGAGGGTAGCTAATGTAACCCCACCTTTAAAAAGGGAGGCAGAGAGAAAACAGGGAATTATAGTCCAGTCCGCCTGTCGTCGGTAGTGGGGAAAATTTTGTAGTCCATTATAAAAGATTTGATAGCTGAGCACATGGAAAACAGTGGCAGAATCTGACAGAATCAGCATGGATTTATGAAAGGGAAATCATGCTTGACTAATCTACTGGAATTTTTCGAGGATGTAACTGGTAGAGTTGATGAGGGTTAGCCAGTGGATGCTGTTTACTTCGACTTTCCGAAGGCGTTCGACAAAGTCCCACATAAGAGGTTGGTGTATAAAATTAAGGCGCATGGTATTGGGGGTAGTGTATTGAGATGGATAGAAAACTGGTTGTCAGATAGGAAACAAAGAGTAGGAATAAACAGGTCTTTTTCCAAATGGCAGGCAGTGACTGGTGGGGTATCGCAGGGAGCGATGATGGGACCCCAGTTATTCACAATATGTATTAATGATTTATATGAGGGAATTAAACGTAATATCTCCAAATTTGCAGATGACACAAAACTGGGTGGGAGGGTGAGCTGTGAGGAGGAAGCTGAGATGCTTCAGTGAGATTTGGACAAGCTGAGTGAGTTGGCAAATGCATGGCAGATGCAGTATAATGTGGGTGAATGTGAGGTTATCCATTTTGGTGGCAAAAAGAGGAAGGCAGATTATTATCTGAATGGCTATATATTGAGAGAGGGGACTGTGCAACGAGACCTGTGTGTCCTTGTACACAAGTCGCTGAAAGTAAGCATGCAGGCGCAGCAAGCGGTAAAGAAGGCAAATGGTATGTTGGCCTTCATAGCCAGAGGATTCGAGTACAGGAACAGGGTTGTCTTGCTCCAATTGTACAGGGCCTTGGTGAGACCACACCTGTAATATTGTGTGCAGTTTTGGTCTCCTTATCTGAGGAAGGATGTATTTGCTATAGAGGGAGAGAACCGAAGGCTTACCCGACTGATTCCTGGAATGCCGGGACTGACATATGAGGAGAGATTGAATCGGTTAGGATTATATTCGCTGCAGTTCAGAAGAATGAAGGGGGATCTCATAGAAACATGTAAAATTCTAACAGCACTAGACAGCGTAAATGCAGGAAAGATGTTCCTGATGGTGGGGGAGTCCAGAACCAGGGGTAACTGTCTGAGGATATGAGGTAGACCATTTAGGGCTTAGATGAGGAGAAATGTCTTCACCCAGAGAGTGGTGAGCATGTGGAATTCGGTACCACAAAAAGTAGTTGAGACCCAAACATTGTATGTTTTCAAGAAAGAGTTAGATTTAGCTCTTGGCGCGAAAGGGATCAAAGGTTGTGGGGAGAAATCGGGAGCAGGCTATTGAGTTGGATGATCATAATAAATAGCGCAGCAGGCTCGAAGGGCCGAATGGCCTACCCCTGCTCCTAGTTTCTATGTTTCTACGAATTATATCACAGAGCAGCGAGGCAACTTTTGTACTGAGAAATGGCTGTGAATTTAAGGTGCATGTGTTCGGTCGGCAGTAAGTACAGTTTTGATTGGTGTCCTACACACATTCTCATTTAACATCGCGTTCTGCTACAGTCTCGGTTTAGAAAGATTAGAATATGCATCCCAGTGTGCTATAGCTATACAAGAGCCGCAGGGGACAAAATAAACTGTCGCGCCAGTTGTGTTTGACTTTAGCTTTACATCTAATTTTGCTACAACTCTCAACACAGAAAGCGAAGTAAATTTGAGTTAGATGGAAGATAGTTTCAAATCTAATACTGAGACGGTAATGGTGTTACTCTCAGTCCTGGCTCAATTGCTGCACTCTCGCCTCGGATTCAAGAGGTCGTTTGTTCAAGGTCTGAGTACGAAATCTCGGTTGACTCTCGAATGCATTGTTGAGGGTACTTAGAAACATCGGAATTAGGAGCAGGAGCAGGAAGAGGCCTTTCGAGATTGCGCCACTATTAAATAAGATCACGCTTGACTTGGTTGTAGACTTATCTCCTCTTTGCCGTCTGCCCCCCATAACCCTTGACTCCATTGTGTGTCAAAATTATATCCAACCAAGCCTTGAATAAATTCAAAGACCCAGCTTCCAGTTACTCTTATTCTAAATCTATGCCACGAGTTCTAGTCTTCCACACCAGAGGAAACATCCTCGCGATACTTACCCTGTTTAAAGTAGACACAGGTCCCTATATGCTTCAATAAGATCACCTCTTATTATTCTAAACACCAGTGGATATATGCCCAGCCTGTTCAACTTTTATTCATATGATAAGCCCTTCACCCGAGGACTAAGTCGACTGAATGTACGCTGAACTGCCTCTAACGCAACTAGATCATTTTTCAAGTAAGCAGACTGAAACTGGACATAGTACTCCAGATGTGTTCTCACTAAGCTGTTGAAAAACTTCCCAACTTTAATATTCCATTTCTCTTGCAATAAACACCAACAGTCCAGTTGCCTTCCTTATCATTTGCTGTACCTTTCCACCAGCTTTATGCGACACATGTACCAGGACAGCCTGGTCCCTTTCCATCTCAGTGTTCTCCAATTTCTCTGTGTGTGCAGCTGGTCGGAGATGATGTCTTTCGGAATAAATGCTAATCCGTCGCTCGGGCTGCCCTTTCAGCAGCCTGAATTCGAGCAGGTCAAAAGCGTTACCCATGGTGCCCTGGCAAGTGTTCATCCCTCAAACAACTTTCACAATCAGATTTGTCAGCTCATTTGGGGAACTGTTGATGTTATCGATTTCTATTTTCTCATTATCTATCTGGAAAAAGTCTTCGTTAAGATTGATCTGGTTCTCATTTAAAGATTGAATCCAAGTGCCACAACATAACCGACATTGAGAAGGTTAAATGTTGATTAATTTAAAACAGAACATCTCAAACGGGAGGACATGTTTATTTGCTGTGAGAAGGCTGGGCGTTCAGCTTAAGCACAGAGTCGGGTCTCCAGGACACTAAAAGGTAAAAGCACTTAAACCAAATATTGAGATCCGAAATGATCAGATTCGGCAAATTAAATGGGATTATGGAATAGTTTTAGAAATTGGGATGGAGCCAGTGAAATATCCTGTAGAAACAGGCGACAATTGTCCTACACACTCCTTCCGGAAAAATAACATAAATTCACCAGACTCAATACGAATCTTTTCTCACGGAAATCCATTTTACGTACAATAATAGCCCACAAGAGAAAGATGTGCAGAATGCGAATTAACCTGCTGTGATGGTGACCGCGGGAGAACTATGGGTCAGGATTGTAGGAGAATCCCTCGCACTTGTCGAGAAGCTCCATTTGATTGTGTGTATTTATAAATACATTTTTTTGTTATTTTGATATGACATTCTGCGCTTCTTGTTATTTTAATAAAAAGAAACATGTTAAAAATAATGGGATATTCCGGCTGCAGATAGATCTTACTATGCAACTTCCTCCTTTGCTACATATAGTTGCCGTGTATCCATGACGCAATCTCTGCTGGGCCTGAGAAAACTCTCTCCGCAGTCTCAACTTAACAACCTGTGTATAAGATCGCATCCCAGGACAAGCGGTTAGCGCAGGCGCACTGTCGGGACCGTGGCACATGTCCGGTAGCGGCTGCTGACTCTGTGAATGGAGATTTGGATTGAGTTTGTGACATTTCCAATGGTCCCGCCCATTCACTGCGGATTTAGGGTAAACCTCAATGGAAACTTGATCTGTCTGTATTGTAAACGTAAGGAGAATCAGGAACTCACTGCACCTGGTGGAGGTATTTATTAACCATAATACCAGTGACATAAAATAAAACAAATCGTGATCTTAATATTAATATAACATTAATAATCACAGGAGAATTCTGGAACTATTATCATCTCCCTTTGCGGATTCAGGCAGTACCTGTTATTTTACTTCCGCTTTTTCTCAGAATCTATGGGATCCCGCGGGAGATGAGAGATAGAGTAGGATGATTATTACCTGAGCAGATGACACCGGTATCCCAAGAGTGTGAAATTTGGTACAAGTGACCCCATAGAGCTGAGGGACATACCGACAGGGTGGCCTCGATCCCGGTGCACTCAACTCTCCCTGTCACAACGGGTCCGGAACCTTTCCCAAACTGAGCCTTGCCCCGTGCATAGAGCGCGGTCCCGCAGTCCAGCTCCCGGCACACAACAGCTGCGTCCTGCAGGTCCCAGAGGTAATCCCACACCGTCCCCCACTTTCCCCTGAAGAGAACCTCCACTCTCCCAGCGCACGGATTGCTTCCATTCACCAGTCTCAGCATCACCGTCTCTGTAAAAGATCATAATTAACAAGAGTTACAATGGATTTATCTCGCCCTCTCCCAAATCACGGCCCGTCCCCATCCAGCATGCAAGGGGGGAATCATTGGCAACATTGGACTGTGTCCAGGCTGCCATAAAACCCGGAGTTAATATGAAACGTGGTAAAAGGGGGAGGGACATATTGATAAATGCTGTAAGCGAGCGCGTAAACAGAAATAAGGGGGACCTTTCCACGAATAGAGGTGCGGATTATTCCGGGATCAAAACGGCACTGAGATTTTAACCCACCCTTCATATTTAATGGGAGGTACTGGAGCAGAGAGATAATAGATATATGAACATAAATGACGCTTACCTGATGCGGGAGCCTGACTGTCCCCGGGTCTGCCTGAAATGAAAAACTGAGAATGAGAGTTCTCTAGGGCAGCAAATAAATGAAACGGTCAGTTAGAAAATTCCCAAATAGAATAAACTGTTGGGCAGGAAATAGCGTCACTTTGGGGAAGAAATGATCTCGGGATCTGTGATTTTATCAGTTCCACATTCCTTATATAATCGAATACGATTTAAGTAGAAAAGCAATTTTGGTGTCGAGCCAGTAAATAACAAAATTACTTTCACATCTACACGCTGGCACTGGGAACACCCTCTCCTCATGGTGATTGTCGTCGGGTCACATGTATTACCAGTGTGAAGGTGTTCTGAGGAGGAGGTACCGATTGTTCTATTCCTTCTGGAATCTTCGAATGTAAAAGAACAGTGATACCATCCCGGTACAGACAAATCACTTTTAAATGGAAGTATACATTTCCCAGTGACTCGCAAAGGAACGGCACGAGAAAGATACAAGTTTCAGGACGTTCACTGTTCTATGACGATGCAGATGGTGTGTGCCAGGCGGATCAAATCCACGAGGGAAACTTGATCACGTGGTCACATCTGTTTTGCAATTTGCATTTTATTTTGAGGTGCGTGCCTTTAATTCAGAAGGAAGGCGCCTACCACGACTTCATAGGTTTTAGAAAATTAAACTAAACATTTACTAACAAAAGGAAAGATTTGAAGCATATACAGATGTCAACAAATTACTGTTATAATAACTCCGAAAACCCCTATTTAATCTGGCTCCCAGTTACACCTTCCGGAATGCAACAGTAAAAGCAAATAGTTAGACAGACCCAGGCAAAGCAACACAATGCCCTGGACAGTAGAATTCAACTGAGCTCCGTTTCTTGTGGAAAGCAATTGATGCACAGAGGCTGGAGGCTTATCACACTTGTGTTGTATCTTAGAATGACTTCTCCTCTTTCACATAGCCTTACCTCCGCTATACATGTTTCTTCCTTTTAATGCAAATTCCATTTTCTGAGGCACCTTGGGAACTTTACCTTTCCCGTAATATAAATCTTTCATAGTGCTCATATTATGAGAAACCTTTGGGAAAAATAAACACACTCTTTGGCTGGGCTTCTTCTGGCTTGGTGTAACATCTAACAGTATCTTTGAAATTCAGAATAACCTAATTTATCTAAAAATGGAAAGATTCCTCACTCCACACATTCTAAAACTCGAGCAATGATTACCTATTCGACATTTCGACCTAGCTTCTTTTTGACCACTCAATAGCTCCAGACCAGCTGTCTCCCATTCAATTTAATACCCATGCATCACACACCCCCCACCATATACATGCACACTCATATACACACAGAGGGTCTAACCAAACCCCACCATCAACCTACCTTTCAATAAATTACAATAATATTATGAGAATTATTCTATTTTCATGACACTGTAACGTACAAACAAAACGGAACATGGGCTAACAGTACCTAATCGGCGGCAAATACACTAAATTGCAGAAAATGTACCTTTATTACTTACTACACCTACCACCTTAAGCACTGGCCCACATCTTTGTGGAGGGACATCAGAGTCGACTTTCCACTCCGCTTCCAGCTACTTAGCTGGAAGTGAAGCTGCTCTTTCCTGACCCGGCCTTGGGACTCAGGCCAGGCGAGAAATGTGCAGTGTAGCGGGCTTCCGAGGCCTCCGTGAGTAAAACTTCTCCTCATCTCCATTTAAATGGGAGATCCGTTAATTTTAAACAGTGCCCGTGTAGATCTAGTCTCACCCAAGGGGCAATATCATTTCAGCATCCAGCCTGTCAATACCCAGCAGGATCTTACATGTTTCATTAAGATCACCTCTCATTCCTCTAAACTGCAATGGATGTAGGGTCAGTCTGCCTAGCCTCCCTTTATCTCAGACATCAATCAAGTGAACTTTCTCTTAACAGCCCCTAATGCACAGAGAACTTTTGTTAAATAAGGAGACCAAAACACGACACAGTACGACAGCTGTGGTCTCACCAATGCCATATAAAACTGCGGAAAACATTGTTATCTATATAAATTGTTGACGTTCACTGTACCAGCACTGATCCATGTGGCACCCATTCGTTACATATTAATCCAACCCGAAAATGGCCCATTTATGGCTATTATATGTTTCCTGTTAGCTAGCCAGTGCCCAATGCATGCTAATATGACTCTTCTTTCGCGTAGTAACTTCTGATATGGCAGCTTGTCAAATGCCTTCTGGAAATCAAAGTGTAGCACATCCACGGGTCCCCCTTTATCCACAAAGATAAAAACAAAAAGCTAAAAGCTACTGCAGATGCTGGAAATCCAAAACAAAAACAGAATTACCTGGAAAAACTCAGCAAGTCTGGCAGCATCGGCGGAGAAGAAATCAGTTAACGTTTCGAGCCTTCATGGCCCTTCGGCAGAAGTTCAGTTCTGCCGAAGGGCCATGAAGGCTCGAAACGTTAACTGATTTCTTCTCCGCCGATGCTGCCAGACTTGCTGAGTTTTTCCAGGTAATTCTGTTTTTGTTTTGTCCCTCTTTATCCACGTTGTTTGTTACTTCCTCAAACAGCTCCAATAAATTAATCAAACGTGATTTCCCTTTCATATGCTGCGTTGGCTCTGTCTGATTACATTGAGGATTCCCGTGGAACCCACTATAACGTACTTCATAATAGATGCCACACTTTTCCCGATGACAGTTGATAAGCTAACTGGCCTGCAGGTTCCTGCTTTCTGTCTCCTTCCTTTCTTGAACAGAGAAATCACTTTTGCTATTTTCAAATCTGATGGGACGTTTCCAGAATATGGGAAATTTTGGAAAATATAAACCAATGCATCTACCATTTCAGCAGCAACTCCTTTTCAGACCATAGGATGAAGTTCATCAGGTATTAGTTCTAATTTTTTTTCAGTACCCTTCCCTGGTGATTGCAATATTTTACGTTGCTGCCTCCCTTTCATCTCCTGATTGAACATTTTTTCTGATTAACAATTAATTACGGATTCCCTACCTCCTTTCGATAATTTAATTTCCTACGTATCTAGGTGACATTGGCAAACTTATATCCGTTCCATTCATCCAAATCACTGACATAGATTGTAAATAACTGAGGCCCCAGCACTGTTGGCGTGGTACTCCGCTGATTCCAGCTAGTCAATGAGAACAAGACGCATTTCTCCCAATCCCTGCTTCCTGTTCGCTAATCCTTTATCCATGCTTTTATGTTAACTCCGAGCCAATGTAATCTTATCTGTGTAGTAACATTTGCTGTGACATCTTATCATATGCGTTCTGGGAATCCAAAAACACCACATGCGCAGGTTCCCCTTTATCTATCTTGACAGTTAATTCTACAAATATGTCAAATAAATTAAGGGCGTAATTTTATGGCCTCTCCCTAGGCGGGATTTTCTGGTCCCGCCAAAATCAATGGACTTTTGATTGGCTCACCAGATTTTCCGGCCCCGCCCCCGCCACGAGGGGCCGTGAAATGCTCATCTGTTTAACGCCTCTGCCATTTCCTTATTTTCCATTTTCGATTCCACAGAGTCACGCTCCAGAGGACGAACACGAGCTTTAATTATGCTTTTCCTATTTAAATAGTTGTCGATAATCTTACTAATATGTTAATATATTGCTAGCTCGCTATCTCTCATAACTTCTTTCTCCCTCTTTACAATAGTCTTTCCTTTAGTCATTCTTTGCTGATTCTTAAAATGTGATACATCTTCTGACCTACCATTAATATTTGTAGATTTGTATAGTGGTTCTTTCAATTTGACACTCTTCTAATCTTCCTTATTAAGCGAAGGATGATGCATCCTTCTCAAAGAGTATTTCTTTCTCACAGGGATAAACCGTTGATGAGAGTTATTTAATATCTCCTCAAAAGCCTACCACTCTATCTCTACTGTATCAGCTTCCGCCTTCGTATCCCAATTCATTTATCTAGATCTGGTTTCATATCTGATTTCAAATTACCTTTATTCTGGTTTAAAACATTAGTCTTAGAGTCTCACTTCTCCGTTTCAAAATGAACATGGAATTCTATTATGTTATGATCGCTGTCGCCTAGAGTCTCCTTTGTTTTGAGGTTATTGATTAATCATGTCTCATTGGTGATTACCAGGTCTAGAAAAAACCTGCTCCCTGTTTGGCTCCAGAACATACTGCATAACAAGTAGTCCAGAACACCCTCTATGAACTGATGTTCCAGACGACCCCTGCCAATCTAATTCGGCCAATCTATGCGTAATTGAAAGTCACCCATGAATATTGCAGTGCCTATCTTCCACGCCCCACTTAGGTCTTCTGGTATACTCTGTCGCACTGTGTGAATCCTATTAGCGGATGTATAAACTGCTCCCACAAGGGATCATTTACATTCCTTATTTCTGATCTTTACACAACTGATTCTACATCTTGCCCTTTAGAGCTAACACATCGCTCAGATCTGCACTAATAACATCACTAATTAAGAGAGTGATCCTACCACATTTCCCTAGCTTTCTGCCATTCTGCACTGTCAAGTACACTGCAGAATTCAGCTCCCAGCCCTGATCACCGTTCAACAATGTTTCTGAAATGGCTGTCAGGTCAGACATATTTATTTCTATCTGTGTCTGTTACGAATGAGGTGCACATTCACAAACTTCAATTCTTTTTTTTTTGTTGTTGCCATTTTGCAACCTCTGGCGCTATCTGCTGCTACACACTTTACTCTGTAATCTCTATCCCTTCCTGCCACACTGTGGTTACCATTTCATAGACTGCTACTCTGCTCTATGACATCACTGTTTTCAGTTGATATATCACATCACCTCTCGCATGATTTCTTCCTCCCCTCCCCACTATTTCGTTTAAAGTTTTCTCCTCTGTCTTAGGTACAGGAATCGCTGAATCACTGGTACAAGCACATTTCAGATGATGGCCATGCCAACGGTGCAACTCCCACTTTCCCCTTTGGCGGTGCCAGTGTCCCATAATTGCAAACCCATTTCACCCTCACAGGCTTGAAGCAAAGTACATTCATCTCTCTAATCTTATTTATGCTTCGCCATTTTGCTCGTAGCTCACGGAGTAATCAAGAGATTATTGACCTTGGTGTCCTGCTTTTTAATTTAGCCTCTAGCTGCTCATAATCTCTAGGCAGAATCACTTTCCTAGCCCTGTCGATGTCGTTGGTACCTGGGAACATGACACTGGACCCTTCCCCTCACGCTGCAAGTTCCTCTCCAGCCTTGAGCAGATTTCCCGAACGCTGGCAACGGTCAGGAAAGACAGCCGTCTGGGCTCACACTCTCGGCTACAGAGAACTGTCTCTATCCCCCTGACTCTACTTTCCCCTACTACCACCACATTGTTTTGACATTTTAAAGGCCTTCCTGCATCACAATGCGATGGTCAGTTTACTCAGCCCCCCTGCAGACCCTGCTTTCATCCGTACAGGATTCAAGAACCTCGAAACTGTTGAACAAATACCAAGTCCACTTCTACCTTCTGGGCCCCCTTACCTACCTCACTCGCAGTCATAGCCTCATGTCCCTGAACAATGATCAAATCAACAGGCCCTATTCTACGAGGTGTGAATAAAGAGTCCAGGTAAATTTCCCCCTAGTTGTTGCCTCGCAGTGACGGCAGCTCGGCCTCCAGGCCTGCTCCCAATGTTGACCTGCTCCCAATCCCCCTGATGATCCAGTTTCCTGAGATCTTTAGGTCTCTTTCTATTCTCAACATTTTCTGGTAGAGACAGTGTGGCGACCCGTTCCAATTCTCCCTGATGACAATGTGTCTTGCAGATATTGCATCAGTCTATACTCCAGTGATAGACTGTGGACAATGGGACACCGATTCCTGTCCCCAGCTGTGCTGGTCATGATCATCAAAATGATACCGACTTCCCCAACCTCTGGTCTCTTTCTGCCCTGGATTCTTTAATGTAAATAACCTGTGACTTTCTCGCAGTCTGGAGACTCATCAATCTTCACCAACTCTCTCTAATAATGATTCGGAGCCTCTTATTGCCCCTTTTCTTGCAACCCAGTGAAAGACCAGAGTGAATAGTCTTCCAATATTTTCTCTAATAAGTACACAGTCTCAAAGTTTCGGTGAGAATGTTTGAAGATTCCTCAATCCTTTCAGGCTTTTTCATTCTCTTCCTGTTTATCTGCTGCCAGCCAGTAACTGTGCAGCTGAATCGCCATCACATTTTCCATCTCAAGTCGGTCTTTTTTCAAATAATTCAATCCTTCAAGAAGTACGTTCACCCCCAGCTGATCTAGGTAACTAGGGTTGCCCAAGTCTCTGGTCTGGGGAACGCTGCTCACCCCACGAAATTGGACTACAGAAATCTACAACCAAGATGCCCATGCTCGCCCATTCCTGTGGATTTCCCTTAATTTACTCATATCAATGTTCACTCATTTGCCATCCTCACAATTTGCTGTTTCTCCATTGATCTACACTGATCTATTCCACCGATATCCTTCCTCGCAGTTTCTAACCCGCTCTCGTTGCTCTTTTCGTCAAATTATGAATGTATTTCTTTGTGAACCTTTGTCCATATCACCAAACTCTGTGCAGGGATTAAAATCATTGTTCTTACCATCTCCTGGTCAGCTGATGAACTGGTTAAACTACAGCTGACTGAAAAGCCTTCTGCTGGTAGCCTTTTCCATACGTTTCATTCACCCATTTCCTCTGCTCTCACTGACCTACAGTGGCTGCCAATCCCAACGCTTCAAATTTCACTGGTGGCTCTAATGTCTGGAGTTCTGGGGTTGATGCCAAACTGTGAAGTTATTTTAAAAGGTTGCACTTCAGTTAACTTTCCATTGCACCTTCTTAAAACACACAGTGAATCGGAAATATTTCTATCCATAACAAGAAACTCCAAGGACACGAGCTAAAACCGAAGCAATTTCTTGGTCCGCAATTTGAATTCTGAATGAGATTTTAAAACACGGACAATTCAGCTCATGGGAGTTACCTACATGGCTGAATTGGAGGTTACAGTCAAGATACAATGCTCATAAAGGCATGCTTCTCACGCAGATTATTAGCTGCGTCAAGATGCAAAATCGTTAGTTATATTAAACTGTTTCATGTTCGATTTGAACAACTTTTTGAGCAGAGTTCGTATTGGATGTAGGAAGTAAATTATTTTTTAACAACACAATAATGGTAGTTCAGGAGAGCATTACAACGCCGGAGGGGAAGAAAACACAGCAAATAATCCAGAGAAATACGTCAATGGTCTCATCAGTAACTTCCAAAAATCTATCCCCATACCCTGAGCTTGCACCTGAATAAACGTACAAAGCCCGTAAAACATGTTGCGGTCACTATCTGTCGAATTTCAATATGCAAAGGTATTCAAGGCCTGTAACACAAAGTGTCCAGAATATGGAACATGTGAGACGTGAAAGGAAAAATTCAGAAACATGTCCGGATATTAAATACTCCATCAAACTTATGGACCACGTGGAAAGAGACCAAATACATGAGTTATCTTAACACACCGTGCATATAAATGTTTGGCATAAAGAGTTGAGTTTCATGCATTAGGTCAGATACATGCAGCAAATCCATGTGACACCAGTGGCATCATTTTTAATCGTGTAATTGATAACAACTCTATTAATTATTAAAAACAATGAAGCCATATTGTTTGCCCCTCTAATTAACATAATACTATACGATATCCACAGCCCTCTTCCAAATCTGCTAACGGTTCTACAAAGTATTTATACTGATGTAGTTGTTTTCTTTGCATTACACGTCTCTTCTGCTGAGAAATTCCGGGAAGAGAATTCCCCGTGTGAGATGAGTCGGCTGTCCGTGCAGCTATTTTGTTCTGCAGCCCTGACTCCGATGCGCTCTATTCTAACACTGACTGCTTCCTACTTCCAGCAGGCTCGGTCTATGCCGTCAATTGAAATTTGAACTCCAGTCTGCTTCGCCTTTGCAGGGCTACAGGTAACAGAAGAAAACAAACTGCAGCGGGAATTATTTCAGTTTGGATAAGAAATCAAAATATGACGAAAATTTCCTCTGAAAGTTCAATTAAATGTTAATCGAGACATCAAATATAATGAACATAGATACTGACCGTGACAGAAATGAATGAGTTGCCCATTTGAATTTGAAGAAATTAACAAAATAACATTAAATATATAATGGATCATAAATTTAGAAACTGAAGAAACAATTTCAGAATTTCGCTTCATATGATCCTACACTGGAGTAAAATATGCACTTTCCCTGGAAATTGATTATGATTAGCACCCGGCTAGTGAAAAAGTAATCACTTTTGGAGTCACAGAAAAGGGAAAACCTTGAGCTGCAGATTGCTCTGTGAATGTACTTTCCCCATCACTTGCTGATGAAAATGAATTTATAAAAAGCGAGTTTACTTTATCGCCGTGTATTATTGATTATTTCTGTAACAAGTGAATTGATGACGCAATTTGTAAAATTCACATTTGACACCCATCTCGAATTGTTCGATTTTAAAATTCATCAAGATCAATCAGAAAATCCTTATCCATTTCTGTCACTCTCAGGAAACATTTTTTGCAGGATATCAGAAATCGGGTTAACACGTATTCTAATCTCCTAATCTTGGATTTAAATTATGACTGAACATCAATACCGCGGCAGTTTGCTTCAGCCGCTCTTCCACGGCTCTTGCACAAACAGAGCAGGCAGTAACTGAAATTCTAAGCAGATTATTTAACCACAGTCTGGCCGAAGTGTTCGCTCCAAGTGTATCGGAGTCTGATCTGGTCGTTAACTCAGTGAGTGTACAGCACCAATCAAATCTATACCCATTGCCCACTGAAGTTGAATGGGCATTTCTGTCGCATTGTTTAGCAGCAGACGTGCAGTCCCAAACTGTGGGATATACTGAATGGACCTTGAAGAGAATGTCCCTTCAATAAACCACAGATATCGGATTTAGTATCCAATATAATTCACTAAGTGCACAAAGGATCAGAGAACAGTGGCAGAAATTTTCCCTCTCAGGGAACTAGCAGTGTTTTTAAAATAAAGATTAACAAATGTAACCAAACACTAAGGCTACAGAGACACAGACTGGAAATAGGGAGAAACTGAATGCAGTTGCGCTGAGGAACTCAAAAAACAAAATATGGAGGCAGTGCAAAAATCATGAGGAACATATTCCATATCTCATTCAACACCACATTACACTGTGTAAATATATGTAGGAAATATGGACCATTGAGAAAACTTACATTAACACAAGGCACTGAAGATAGAAATATATGAAATAGAATATATTAAACAATATTAAAGGTCCTAATTGTAAAGATTACCATTAACTAAAGAGAAATGTAGGGCTAATTTTGCAATAGGTTCCGGAAATTTCAGCAACATCATGTTCTGAAGAGATCACTTGTGAATAATTATACGAATAATCATTTCCCATGAGAAAAAATATTTGTTTCATCTCTCGCTAAGAGATAATTTTGCAACGCTTTAACGATGAACAAACTACGTAAAATGCGCTAGCTTCATGGACTGTATCACATGGAGCTTAGACCACACCAGTACTGAGAAATATCGTTGACAGAAATGTGTGTTTGTGGGATCAGTCGACAGCCGATATAGGTTGGACTGGTCTTCAACACTCAGTGAGTTAATTTACACCCAGACTCTGAAACAGTCTAATCTGACAAAGAGCGCGCAGACTTCGAGCAACATCGGATTAAATAATCAGGTTAGAATTTTAATTCTAGCCTGCTGTTTCTGCACAGAGCGAGAGGGGACAAAATAAAGTAAACTGCGACTTGTGTTTGCTTTCGGTTTGAAACCTAAGTTTGACACAATTCTAAACTGGGCATGTAAAACATATTTTGGTTAGATGTAAAATATCCGAGTCTCCCATGCTTTCACTGAAATAGTGTTACGGTCTGCCCTGTCTGAATTTCTAGCACTGTCCCCTGTTGCTCAGGAGACTTGAGCATAAAATCCAAGCTGAAACCCCACTGCAGCAGTGAGGTTGCGCTACACTGTCGGAGATGCTCTCTGCTGAATGAGACCTTAATCTGACGCCTAACTGCCCTCTCAAGTGCAGGACTTCGAAGAAGGGCCGGGGAATTTTCCCGGGACAATGTTTATGCCTCAACCAGCATCACAAGCAAATTAATCTGGTCATTGTCGCATTCTTGTCTGTAGCAACTTGCTGTGCCGAAATTAATTGCCGTGTTTCCTACAGCACATCACTGAATACAGTACAAAACTTTACTTCTTTGAACTAAAGCTCTTTGGCACACCCTGAGGGCGTGAAAGCTGCGATGTAAATGCAAGCAGTTTTTTTTACATGAATGGAGAATATTTCCCCAATTGCAGTTGATTTGAGTTAAACATGAACCAATCAATCCACAAAATGTATCAATGAAATTCTGCAAATTCAATAAACCATTTCAATATCTATTTTACTCGATCCCATTGAGTGACAGATTTGTAAAAGGTTAATGGTTTTCTGTAATTTGACCCCAGACACCCGCACACCCTCTTATCTCAGTGATCATCGTCTATTTCTACAGGACTCTGTTTAATTAAAGCAGTTAGATTTTTAACTCCAGTCTGTGCTATGTACAAAAGCGGCTGCTGGAAGTGCCATGAGTTCCAAAATCTCATTCACTTCCCCACAACAAGATGAAAAATTAAGAAAACATAATTCAACTTCAACACCACCACATTACGTTCTGTAGGAAATACTGATAATTATATTAATAATACACATGTTTCACTAATGAGCAGTGTAACTTCAATAACTTACAGTTCAAAAGCTGCAGTAGAACCAAGGTCAGGAAGAATCGCAACATCATTCGGGCTGCCAGTTACGGTGATAAAATCTGAACATTGACCTAGTGCAGTCCGCAATACTGAGCGGTGGCTTCAGCAACTTCTGACACTCTGACCGTTGTAGGATTTCATTCTGTGACAACGGTTTGTACAGAATTCAATGATTCCTTCCAAATAACCAATCGAATTTGACGTGTGGAAACCGTGAATTGCAGTCTGGTCAAATGCACCAATGAGGAGTAATGTGACCATGAACAGATAACTGTTCCCCTGTTTCCAATCACCAGTAAATTCTCAGAGACCAATGACGTTTAAAAGGCTGAAATTAAAATTAGTCACCGAGCTGACACCATTTTTCAGAGAATCAAGCAACCGCAAAGAAGGAGGCCATTTGGTTCAGTTCTTTTGAAAGAACTGTTTAATTTAGCCTCATATCCTCAGCTTTCCCGATAACCTTGCAAAGAAACCTCTTCAAGTACATGTACAACATTCGGGCCCCAAGACGATGGCTGCAGAAATGGCTTACTACACTCCTGAAAACCGAGGCCGCTGGAGCAACTGCGTTCTGCAGTTGTTGTGCTTCATGTGGCCGAATCCTGCACCCCGCCTCTGAATTGATTCTGATCGCATTTGCTCGGCTTCTCATAAGCCTGACTGAAATTTAACACTGAAAACCAGCGATAAAATATCCAATTGGAGACAAGCATGAATTTACAATCGCATGGTGATAAAAATTCAATTTCACACAACTGTTCAATCTCCTGAACATAAAAAAAAATCCGAACCTCCAAGGCAGTGACTCATTCTAATCAATATTAAATTTCATGCCATACTTAGGACAGTTCGGTTCCTCCGGCTGAAACAGATCAAAGCAAAACACAACGTTTTAGCTTAACGCCATCCTTTTATCCGCGGTAATCATTATATTAAGCATAGGCAAGTCAACAATCTCAGAGACAGTTCTTTGCTTATCTCCGAACCGAGTAATATTCAATAGGTTAAAACACGATGGCCTTTTAAATCTCTTTCCACGTGTGATCCTATTGACTGGGATAGCTAATGTACAGTGTTTACTGTCAGTCAAAAACCGTAAGATCTTCAAGCCAGCATTAAAATGCTGTTTAACGTACAGATTTAACTAAACTGAACAACTACGGCCTGAAATTGTTTGAAATATCGTTAATATTCCCCTTCTCATGATCTTAAAAGATTAATTTAGAAGGGCGTCGGATAAATATTTGCGGAGTGCATTGATAATGTTGTGTGCTTGGATTGGAATTTGTGCGCCTGAGTATAATATAATTGGCTGCATCCTCCACCATCCCAAATCAGTTTTATCAGTAAAGCAAGCCGAGGAATGGGGCAAATGTCACATGGAAGTTCTCCAGAGGGACTCAAAACATTCCAAGCTCATTTCAGAGGGCAAGCAGTCTAACGGAGGGTCTTTAGTAAGTAGCCTGAATGTATCTAACCTCAAACTGTTTAGTTTTGGTGGTGACAACAGTTTGTTCTATAGGTGCTTGGTTCTTGATGTGAGAAAATGATTGGCAGTTCAGTAATGCAATCGGACCATGAAATCTGCTCTATTTAGGTCACTCTGTTAGATTCTGAGGGATATTTCAGTGATGCGGCCCATACCCCAAAGAGAGATTGGTTGGGGTGGAGACATGGAAAAGTGAGCTGATGTTAGGGGTGATGTAGGAATTACCAAGTGCTGTGGAGTGAACGGTCCTTTCAAAGTGATCAATGGGGATTTTGGCCCCTGGTCTGCTAAGAAGTTCCTGCATTTTCTGCTGATATTTCACATTTCCAGAATCCACAGTATTTTGCGTTATTAATGAAGAAGATCTCTTGGGTAAATAAAGAGGTGGGGTGTAACTGAAGATTAATAAAATGACAGACAGAATATACAAAGAACTGTGGAGAGGCTGGCAACCGGGGCAATTATGAGATTAGGATAGTGGTCTCCTTGGCGGCAGACTTGGTCAAATGCTCCTTTGATGTTGAGACGGTCACCTCTATTACCATTATCAAAATTAGCAGCGATTCAGGGAGCACTTATGTTCATCCCAGTTTTCCTGTTGAAAGCAAAATTCTGCGGAATCCAGAAATCTGAGACAAAAACAGAAAATGCTGGATAAACCCAGCAGGCCTAACAGCATCTGTGGAAAGCAAGATAGAGTTAATGTTTCGAAACCGTATGACTCTTCTTCAGGGCTAAAGAGAAGTCAAAATGTGATGAAATGTATACTGTTTAAGGGGGTGGAGCAGGTAAAGCTGGATAGGAGGCCAGTGATAGTTGGGGGCAAAGGGGAGTTTGCCAGAAATGTCATGGACAAAAGGGCAAAGGGGTGTTAAGCATAGTGGTACTGGCTAAAGGAGGTGCTGATCGTGGCATTAAGGTCAGAAAGCCGAATGTGACAATAGTAGGGCAAGTGTGGTCACCTCGGAAAGACAGTACCTGAATCTATCGAGTTCTTATCATTATCCTGCTATTATCACGTTCTGCTATCTGACATTATTGCCACCATCAACATCTCCTTTAGCGCGTGCCACTATCATTAGCACTCCTTTGGCCTATTGTCCATGACATCTTTCGCAATCACTCCTTTGCCTCCATATATCACTGTCCATCTAACCCACTTCACCTGCTCCACCCCACCTTAAACATTATAAATTTCATCGTATTTTTACTTCGCTTTATCTCTGAAGAAGAGTCATACGATTTTGAAACGTTAACTTTGTCTTTCTCTCCACAGGTGCTGTTAGACTTGCTGAGTTTTTCCAGCATTTTCCCTTTTAGTTCAAGTCTCCCTGTTTTATCCTAATGTAGAGCGGCAGGTTGTCTGAGCGGTGCCTGTCAGAAGTGCTGCAGAACTGCACCACAAACATGCTTTAGTGTGCAACTTGCCAAGTATGTGAGGAAATGTGATCACTAGGGAGACTCTAGGAGAGACGCAACTCACACAAACACATGTGCTGTTATTTGAAGCTTTGAATTTTCGCCAATGCTGACCAGTACCGGTAGAGAGGCGGTGGACGCTTCCCTGTTAACTCACAGGAGCATGTTTATAGAAGGTGGTCACTTGGAATCAAAGACTTGCCATGCTCCCAGTGTATGAAAATCAGCTCGTAGCCTGCAGGGCCTCATAAAAGTTATTATGTGCTTTGTCGTCCTGTTGCACAAACAGGGAGCACCTGGGGCTGTAGGGGATTTCCATGTTCTTGTTTTGTTGGCAGCTCCCCTGTAATATGAATAAAATGCCGCTCACTATTTCATTTTTGAATTTGGATTCAGGCTGCATTAAATCCAGCAGGAAGATACAGCAGTGGAGAGCGTTCCTGGATAATATCATTCATTCACTGCAAAAACGTGCCAGCTTCGTGCATGCAAATGAACTTCTCCCTGATCACAAAGACTGAATCACAGTGTAAAATTACGGTAACCTGTGTTTACTTCCCAAAGGCAAAGCACAAAATATCCACAGGACAGGATAAATGACTGTGCGTCTAAATCAATCGGTGAAGTCAGGTACACAGGAGCAGCAATTCTCCCTGTGGTTTTCAAGTGAAATAAGAGACGCCCCGTGATGTTAAGGCTGGTGTCTGTACCTGAATGTAAAAATGCTCTAAGGAATGAGGCAGAAAATCACCTGGAGTGAGTCTGTGTGAATATAAATGGTTAACTCGCAGTCATCCAATGGCAGGAAATACATCCTGAACCTATGTCAGATAACTGCCTATAATTCCATCGAAGACAGTATCTGAAGACCGCCGCATGTTCCCATACTCTGTCCATTGTACCTGAGTGAATACATTTTAATGTCAGTCTGATGTCTCCCGGAGCATAAGTAAATCTGGGGAATGAAATGAGTCTGGTGGTTTAATACAGATTAATAAATGAACACTGATGAGGTGTCACTATAAAGTTACCAAGAGTCTCATATCTCCAAAGGATTCATGTCACGGAATGCTATGCTGTCAAGAATGAACTCTCTGGAAACAGACTTGTAACTGAAGGATTCCATAAACTCCATTGCGAACGGGAAGGAAAATGAATTGAAGCAGGGTAATGGCCTCAGTATCACTGCCAACCATTCCTTAGTTGCTGCTGCTGTACCCAATACTGTCCCAAACTTGTAGACTCGTCACCATTTGCAGATTTGAAACATAATTACATTTCAGTGGGTATGAGGCATGGGTGCCACAGCAGTTCACAACACACACACAGAAGGAGGGAGTTATGTGTTATATTATTAGTGTCGCTCTTTTGTACCTGCGAGGAGTCAGCTTATACAAGAACACATGGAGAGGGTGACGGGCCAGTAGGAATGTCACTGGCCTAGCAAAATAGCTAAACTTCTGTGGGCGCGCGTTGACATACAACCACGTCAGCTTGTAGGATATAAGTACAATTTAGTAAAAAAAAAATAACCTGAAATTGAAAGCTCCTGACGGAAATGGTGACCATGAAACTATTGCTGTACAAATCGACCTGGTTCAGGCATGCCCCTTGAAGAAAGGGAATTTGCCACAATTATCTGGGCGTTGCTTCAGACCCATAGCAATGTAATTGACTCTTAACAGTTCTTAAGAGCACTTAGGCATGGGCAGCACATGTCGCTCTTTCCAGAGACACTTACAGGCCCTGAACGAATACTTTAAAAAAACCCGAAAAGGGTAACACTAACGAAAAGACGTCCAATAATCACTGATACTCAGCAAGGACCGAAGTCAATTATGTTGCACATGGAGGGGAGGAGGGTTGGCTCACATTAACTGAGATATTGAATGGAATCCTCTATATAAGTGAGATCCGAGGATCTTTCTGTCAGAAAGGTAATGTCCTCGAATCCCCTTTCATAATTTAACTACAAGGCGCCCAGCAAATACAGACACATTGCAGGTCCCCTGAAAAACCTTTGACATACATACGGACATACATACATAAAGATACGTATATACTCGCCGACTCACAGAGATGCTCTTAAAATACTGGCAATGTCATGGATCAATTGTAAATATCGACAGGCAATCCCTGAACCGATTATAAATAAGGAAATCCAACGTGCTAAAGGTGAATGCGGACAGTGCTACAAGGATATTGCAGAAACCGGCATGCAGCCTCACTCCCAGTAGCCCATGGTAAATACAATCTCCTAGCTCAAGGAGCAGATACACACGGACCTTCCAATTTAGTGGTGTCATGTAATTATTAAGGTGCTGGAGAGACTTACTGGGATCTCCAAGAGCATCCAATATGAAGAGCGAAATGATAAGGGCCATAATAGAGCGAAAGTTAGTCCGTGAAAATAATAGCTGGATAAAGATCCTTACCAGGGCCAGAACAGCACAAATGAGGTGACAATGGATGTAAAGGCAGTTGAACTTGGTTCACAGAATGAATGGTTGGATATCGAGGCCAAGCAGGAATAGCAACATAAGCCAGTAGGAGACAGGACAAAGTCTAGATGCACAGAACTGCCATAGATATCTTAATTCCAAAAATATTGTTTGCTAATTAGAATATTAAACTTGCAGAACATGCTCTTCAACGTTATTGTTCTCAGATAATTCTCCATTCTCTCCTACTCTGTACAGGCAATGACATTTGTCAGCCCTGGAGCTAATCCTCACACTGATCCCGTGGGAAAGTGTTGTTCCAAGCAGACTTTCATTTATAGCAGACAGAAACCTCCCTGTGACTTAATTAAAATCAATGGGAATGGAAGTTAAATGCAGACACAAAACCAGCCAGTTCATGTTGAAACGATAGGCCATAAATATATTTAACCCAATATTCCGCCGACTGAAATTGAAACTTCCCAAGGCCCAGAATATAGGTTCACTCACTGTTGCACTAGAGGAAACTGAACACCACGATAGCCATATTCAATGAAAAATGTGTTTATCTGAGAGCAGTGGCTGGGTTTGGACGGTAGTATCGCCCTCTGCTGGTGAATAGTACAAAGAGCAAAGAATGACGTTATACCGGAACGTCTGCAATCCATCTCCTGTGGATACGGCAGTGCAATGTTTACCTTTATACAACAAAGGTGAGTATTGGAGACTTCCAGGCCTAAGTTGATGCAGTAAAGTCTGCCTTCCCTGGTGATTCTGTTTTGCCTCTGCTGGGGTACAGGGCACAGTGCATTGCTACAATTGCTTCCTCTTTTGAATACCAGAATGTACATGGTTACACTAATAACCCTTACCTCCACTATTCGGACTTCCTCCATAAAGTAAAAAGTGTTTTCTCTACTAGGGTCCGCAATATTTCCAATATTTCTAAATTGCTTCAGGATCAAGACTCGGAACTCACCCAAGGCGCGGAGAGTGAAGCATAAACTATCAAAAGGCCCAATAATCACAAAATGACTCTCAACCCCAAAGCCGACACACCACTCGCTAAATCCACCTCCGTCTAAATTGACCTGATTATGATTCGCTATCTTCACTTTGATTTGTCCAGGAATATCTGTAATGGAGCCTCTGAACAAAGGAACGCAAGAAATAGAGCAGAAGTAAGCCATTCGGCCCCTCAAACCTGCCCCACCATTCAATAAGGTCATGGCTGATCTGCCCCAGGCTTCAACTCCTCCTGTTATCTCTTTGGATTCTTTCAAAATGCATGAACGAGATCTTTCAGACGAGACATCTTATACCCTCAGTTTGATTAATTTATTATTTCTGCTCTTCTTCATACTTAAGCTATGATTTCATTTCAAATCTAAACTTCCATTGTCATATGCAGCTAATTGTTCTCTGGGCTATAAACTGAAGCAAAGTAATAATTTAATATTCCTGCCATTTCTCTCGTGTTGTTTTTTTTAATTTATATTGGAGCACAGTTTAAAAATAAGGACTTTCCCGTTTAAAACGGAGATGACCAGGAATTTCTTCTCTGAAAAAATCGCTAGTCTTTGGAATTAACTTCCACACAGTGTAGGTGAGGTTGCATCATTGAATATTCTCAAGGATGTTTGAGACAGGTTTTTGATCTGGGAGGAATTAAAAGATTATGTGGCAGGCAGGAAAGTGGAGTTAAAGCCGTTATCAGATCAAGCATTACCTTAAGGGATATTGGACTCGGGCCGATGTTTCAAATGGCCAACTCCTGCTTCAATTTCCTCTGATCTCATGATTTTACCATCTTCAGTAATTCAATAATTGGCCCTATTTCCATTCTGTTTTTCATTTTTATGCTTGTAACTAAAGGAGATAAAACCACTTTGTGTTAGCTCCAAAACAATTCAATCTAATTGATTTATTCATTGTTTCGACATCTCTCCTAATTTACCCATTTTCTTCCGGGTTCTGCACGCGCCCTGTCCCCCACCTCAGCTCTTCCATGTACTTGGGTCATGCTGCATTTCTTCCATTTATTCCTCCCTTTTGTCTTTATTTTTATTCGTGTTCAACTTGTTCTTGCTTAATATGTGGAATATAGTTTTCCTGGATTCTGTCGAATATCACCTGAAAAGTTTTCCATTGTTGATAAACATCATTGTTTGCCAATGTTGTGGTCCAGTACATTTTCCCAAGTTTGACTCTCAGTTCCTCAACTTCAGCTCTTCTCCAATCTGTTGTTGTGGTCTTTCTACTACTCAGTTCTTGTCCTTAAGTGTATTCGAATTACGATTGCCTATGCGTTCCACAATCCCACCCCTACCCCCCTCCCACAGCGCCCGCCTTTCCTCTCCATCTCCTCTGGCTCATTCTCCATAAATAGACCCAGTAGCGAATCATTGCCTATTGCGCTTCTTGCATACTGTGTTAGGAAGGGGTGCTGTACACATGGTAGCTATCTGCTTATGCGTTTCTCATTCATTTGCTCAGATATTATAATGGTGGGAAATAGAAACAGTGATTCTGCTCGTTATTTACAACTAAAGGACAAACTCATTTTGTGAGCAGCAAGGAGCATTAAGAGTCTTCCCAAGTCAACCTATCATCTCACAGGAGAGGAATTCTCATGGTGACAAACCTCTTTCACATTGGACAGTGAGCGGACTGCCCACCGTGTCCAGTTAGTACCCTTACCATTAGAAATGGCTCTTCAAGGTGAAGCACACTTATTCAGTTTCGAATCATTTACAAAGATTGTAAGTACAAACCTGAGCCTCCTGTATAAGTGAAATTAATGCCAGATGGAATCTTGTCAATTTCTTCATAAAGTTCTTGGTACAAACCAGCCGGTGAGCCCCAGTGGCGAGTGACAGCACCTGTTGGAGGGAGGAGGAGGCGATTAACATGCTGCTGCATTTCGCGGACAGTTAGCAGTTAATGTCTGCGACCAGGAGCAAGGCACATGTCTGGTGAGAGTCAAAATTTAAAGACTAGAATACGGAGAAGCTTTGTTGTCTGAAGGCATCTGAACGTTTGTCTGTGTGTCTGTGTGTGAGCGTGTGTATGTGTATTTGTGTGTGCGTGTCTGTGTGTTCACAGAGACACTTACTCATCTTCAGCAGAACTGGACCCACTTGCAGGGACGTCGGGGAGGACGCTAAATAAGGATGGGGGTGGGATGGCTGAGGGGGAGTTGGTGGGTGCGGGTAGGGTGGAGGAATATGCCAGGGGAAATTAATTCCAGCTTATGACTGGGCCACGGGGCCACATGGGGAATCAGCTGAGTTGAATCTGGGTAAAAAGTTGACTGGCCTCGGCGGACGCATCAGTTTGGAGTCGCGACTGAGGAGGTCATGGTTATTTGCCATGTTCCATCAGTGAAAGAAGTGACCTATTGATTGCGTAGATCCGGGGTGTGGTGGTTGTTGGGCTATAAGTGGAACAGTTGTGTTGCTATGTAGAATTACTGGAGAATGCAAGATGTCACCTCTGAAAATATTGTATAGAACCTGCTCAAAGATATCCAGATTGGGCAAGCGGGCGGAGATAATGAAACCTTGAAAGACAAAAATTAACAAACAGTTCAATTCAAATTTCTGTTGCATTATTACATCAAGTGAAGTCTCCTGGATTCTTACATACCGGCGGATGAACTGGCTAGCGCTTGTAGACACTTTCAATACTTTTACTGCTACATTTCACTAATTCAGTCCTGAAGGGAACAAATGAAGAAAAGGGGTTCAGGTGGCTTTTCACAGCATGGTCAAGTGAGATTCTCTGCAAAAGTGAAGCAAACTGCAGCCTTGCCTCCATATGAAACACCATCCGAAATCCAGTGTTTCTTCAGCAGTAAAATTGCAAACTCACCTTTCCTTTTCAACTTTGTCTGTCTTACCGCCATGAGTGCGATCAACTCAGATTAACAGGACTCCGAGAGTTATTCCAACGGCAACAGGTATGGGAGTGGTTGTAATTTTCTCTCTTTAAGAATAGGATTACAGAAAGATTTAACGTAGACAGAGTCCACATTGTATTTTTTTAAATGTTTCCGTCAATCTGGAACCAGTCATTATTCATAAATTTACAAAGGGAAGAAAATGTCAAGAATCGCAATATTATCAGTAAGGACGCTAACATTGACATGAAATCTCATGAATGTATTCATAATATGTGCCTGTAGGTGTGGTCGGAGAAGAAATCGGTGAAAAACCGATCCCTGTAGAATATATTGTACAAACAGGCATGAAATTCAAAAGTTAGAATATTACATTAGAAAAATAACTGCTGGCCCTATTTGACGAAATTAATGAGTCACGTTCACAGAACAAGCACCAACCCCAGCAATCTGTGTACCCTTACCGGAACAAATCACACTGACATCTTCCCTGTGATCACAGTCAGATTGAGCTGGCGATGAGGAAGGACAGTCGGACAGAAAGGATTCGCTTCCGGTGCACTTCACCTCATCCAGCCAAATAACAGCGTCACCCAGGGAAAAAGCGGCCCCTCCTTGGGCCAACAGAGCGGAGCAACAAGCCAGCTGTCTGCAGACAACATTGCAATCGGCCACATCCCAGGAATCACCACATACCTTGCGCCAGGTCTTATTGTACAATATCTCCGCACTCCCAGAGCAGTCCGTGTTACCCCCAACCAGGCGCAAACTGCATCTCGAATCTGTCAAAGGGAATTCATTCTGATTATTTACATAGCACAAGCCAGGAATACATCAGAGAGTCGGTGTAACTAAGAGCAACAGGTACCTGGTTCTCGACCGCAGTTCTGTGAAGTGTGGGGCTTCTCCTTCATTCCGTTGGCTCCCGTTAAGAAGGGAAACATGCTGACTACATTAGACGTGAATGTTTGAAACGACACCGGCACAATGAGAGGTTTGGTGTGTACCTGAACAAACAACAGCTGCATCATTCCAGTGACCGCAGTCTTTGACACCCTGTGAGTCTGACTGACACTGCCAAAGACTCGGCTCATGGGAACTACAACCAATCTTACTGAGCAGGACAGTTCCGGATCCCTGTCCGAGCTCCCCAGCGACACACTGAATAAACTCGATGCTGCCGCAGTTCAAGTTTTTAAAGATCACTTTCCCATCATTTGGATGCAGTATTTCCGAGCACACAGTTTCCCAGGTCCCATTGAGGAACATTTCCACTCTCCCCTCACAGCAATGATTTCCATTCACCAGCCTCAGTTCTTTGTGCTCTGTCAGTGAAACCGGAAATGTCCACATTCAGAATCATCCGCAGTATTTTGCGTTTATATTGAGAATCTGTAAGTTCATCCAGCACAGCTCAGCACATGGTGTACTGACGGTGTTCACTGCTTGTTGATAATTATTTCTGAAACGTAAAAGCATTCAGCTAAAATCCAACTATTTCATTAGAAGTAATTTATAGCGATTTCTAAGGGGAAGATCATACATATGAAACCTTATTGAAATCTTTGAAGGAGTTAAGGAAAGATAGACAAGGGGTAAGGCATTGTATGAAATATACGGGGATTTTCGAAAGGACTTCTAAAAGTTCACACATAATGGAACCGTGACTGAGCTCAGAATATGTAGAGTGAGGGAAGGAGAATAGAAAGAATACTGACTGCAAAAGGTAGTCACTCAGAATGGCGGAACGAGTTCCATACAAAAAGGCCACTGCTGCTTAACATTTACACCTACCATTTGGACTAGGGGAGGGACGCAAAATTTCAAAATTCATGAGTGACAGAATATTGTTGGCTATATTTAACACTGAGGAAGACCGTTACAATATACAAGAAAATATTGATCAACTGGCAGAATAGGCTTGCAATTGGCAAATCAATTCTCACACAGCTAAGACTCAGGTGGTGAATTTTGATCAGAGAAAAAAGAAGAGATTACAAAGTGTTGAGATAACATGTGCCTAAAGGATGTATTGAATAACGAGATTTCGTGATAAAGGTGCGATATTCATTGATAATGTGGCGTTTTTCAAAGCTGGGATCAGAAATATGCAATTAATAAATCCAACCGGAAATTGAGTAGAATCTGGTTTTTTTAACCCAGAGACTGGAATCACCTGGAACTTAGAGCAACTACAACAGTTGAAGCGAATAGCACCGCTGTCTTCAAGTGAAACTGGATAAGTAGACGAGAGAATGAAACAGAAGGATGTGCAGATATAGTTAGATGGACTATTACAGGGTGATTCTGGTGTGCGGCATCAATGCCACACAGCCCAGTTGAGCTGAAAGGTCTGTTTCTGTGCTCTGGTTTCTGTGTAATTCAGTGTGATATCTTCCGTGTGGAACCTCAGACAATGAGTTCATTGACAGCACCCCTACCTGAACACATGATCCTCACATCTTCTTTATGAGTACAGTCGCGGTTATCCCATGATGCTGAGGGGCATTTCCAGAGAAGTGATTTGTTACCAGAGCACTTTAGCTCATCCAACCATAGTGGGCCTGAGCCAGGTTCACACGAAGCAGCAAGTGAGGCGTCCAATGCATTTCCACAACCCAGCTGCTTGCAAACCACGTCAGCGTCGGTCAGATCCCAGGAATCATCGCAAACAGAGCCCCAGGTCCCATTGTAATAAATCTCCACTCGGCCAGCACGTCGGCTTTCACCGTCCGACAGTCTAACCTGCCGGACAATAATACAGGAGATTATACTTCTAATGCACATTCAGCTCAGCACTGAATCCTTCCCATTGTGCATTCTCCACGAAAACTAAAATCTGTCGTTTTAATGTGTCTGAGACAGGGAAATGAGTCTGTGCTGCAGAACACTGTGCTGCTGATTCAGCTTTGATCATTGAATGATCATGCCTCCACTGCTCTCTGTGGAAGATAATTCCAAAGACCAACGGTCTCCTGAGGGAAAAAAATTCCCCCACAACTCCATCTTAAATTGGAGATAACTTAATATTAACTGGTCCCGCTGATACAAGTCAGAGGTGTGATGGACGAACCTATGTCTGATTGGATGCAGTTCCAAAAGCCCTTGAGAAATTCGACACCATTCATGGTCAAACAGTCCATTGGAAGCTCTGCTTAAACACCCCGTCTCCCTCTCCGTCACTGACACGCTGGTGCTGTCGTACACACAATCTACAAGTTGTTCTGAAGCACCTCGCTAAGAATTCTTCGACAGCAACTTATAGGACAAAGGCAGCAGCGGAATGCAAACTCCATCACCACTGTCAATTTCCAGAAATGTCAAATCATCCCGACTTGGAAACCTGTCATTGTTCTTTCATCATCGATAGGGCAAAACAGGAGACGTATCTTCCGAACAGCACTGTGGATGGACCACGAGCACACGGGCTGCAGCCGTTCAAGGAGACGCTGCCCATCACCTTTTCAGAGGAAGTTAGGGATCGGTAAATAAGCTGGCCCTGCCAGCGACATCCACATTCCGTGACTGAAGAAGTAAGACGAAATCCAGGTGGAACATTTCCATTGTATACCATAGTCCTCGTGTTGCAGTTAGATCGTTTCTCTCAACAGCCCTTGGCGCTGAATTCTGAATAATGCTCTGGGTTCAGTCAGTTAGAGATAATGACCATTTGATGAGATATTCATTTGCGAAAGATTGAAAACCTTTGCTTCATTATTAATAAAATGCACAGACAAACAGAGCCCAGTCTAGATTCTTTCAACTATAACATTAACAGCTGGTGTATTTCAGGTCAATAAACATAGAGTACTCACCCGAGCAAATAACACTGGCGTCATTTTCATGTGAACAGCTAAACTGTTGCCCGGATGAAATTGAACAATCCCAGAAGCTGGACTCATTTCTCTGACATATCTAGTTTTCTGCCCACGCTGTACCGGTTCCCTTTCCAAAGTGGCTCCTCCTGGCACTGCTGTTACTGCCCCACAGTGAAGATGCTCACAGACCACACTGGCGTCTTCTGAAACAAAGTAAAGATCACACAGCGTCCCCCACTGCGCTCCTGTTGTACTTCCAACCGTCCGGAGCAGGTTATCCCCAGATACCAGTCAGAGATCTTTGTGAGCTAAGTAGTAATAAAAATAACAATGATAATATTAGTAAATACCAATAACATCACAATTGTCATAGGTACATTGCAAATTATACTAGACGGATTCGCAGTTCATTTCCTTGCATCTCAAAAGAAGCATTAGCAATTACTACTACAAACATGAGTATTACTCCTTCGATCATTACTATTTATAGCACATTTGCCATTACTAATGCTAGTGTCATTATTGCAATACTGCTGCACCTACTGCATTGAAATCAGTGACATTACGCCCGTGAATAACTTTGCAACAGGGCTTTCCTGATGTCCACCCCACCACTTGTAAGGAAAGGTGCTTCCTGATTTCATTTATTAATGGCCTCTCTCCAATTGGAGATTGGGCCCCTTGTTCCGGTTCCTCACGCCGCAGCTCATCTTTTTTCTGTAGCTATTCATGGAACCATTTGATCTTTTAAACATCTCAATTGCATAACCGTCATATTTCTACGCTCAGGGTTTACAAACCAAATTTATGAAACGTAATAATTGATCTCTTGTGGACATTGTCCCCCAAACCCATTTTTGCCCCCACAATTCTGGTTTCCCATCATATGGGATTTATTTCGTTTGATCTTTTTCCATCTGTGAGGGATGACTTCACCCTTGACTCAATTGAACTGAACCAGCCATACATTCCAGATCACAACAACTCCTTGAACATTTATTTTTACGATGCTTCGGTTCTTCGTCAAATACCTTCAGCCTGTGTCCTCTCATTACCGATCCTTTGGTCACTGGAACAGCACAATGGTATTAACCTATCAAAACCCTTCCAGATGTCGACCATCTGTATCAAATCTTCCTTTTACATTTTCTACACCAAGCAGAATAATCTCAGTTTCTCCTGCCTCTTTGAAGTTACACATCCCCAGCATCCCCACAATGATATCCTGGAAGATCTGCTCCTCAGTGATTTTAGACTTGACATATTTTCTAAAGTATCCTTCTTAAGATTGGCCTCAAGCCCCCAGCTGGGACTTAAGTAGTGTTTTATAGCTGTTTAGCAGAACTTTCTTTTATGGCTCCATGTCCCTATTTATTCAGTTAGGGTGGCCCTCTGCCTGTCAAACAATATTCTAAACGTGTACTGCCAGACTCTGAGACAAATACACGTACACTCTCAGGCCTCGATGTTTCTCTAACCCATTTAAATATAGATCATTTCATTTACATTGCCTCTCCTTATTCCTCGTACCAAAATGACTTATGTCACACTCCTATGCGTTAAATGCGATAATTTGGCCTTTCTGTCTATGTTCACCTGAAGCATGTTCCTCGTCAATATTTACAAAAGTTCCTACTTTGGTGTCATCTGTAAAATTTGAAATAATGATGTGTTCAGATTATTATCAAAAATAAAGTGGTCCTAATTTTGACCACAGGGTAAAATCCGGTCATATTTGCCTCGAGTTTTAAAATAACATGATTCTTTCTCTACCCTAAACCAACTTGGAACCACACACTGCCATTTTAATCCTCTGGGCCTTTATGTTACCAGTAAGATTATGAACTAAATGGGACTTCATAAAATGCTTTTTGAAAGTCCAGAGACACAGGATGAGCCACAAAACTCTAATCAGAACTCTCCGGTATTCACCAGAGAGTCCGTAAGTTTGATCAAACAGAATTTACCTTTAACTGCTCCGTACAGGCTTTATTTTTTGACAACATTTTTTCTCAAATGACAATTTATTTTGAGCCTGATTTTCTTGTCTAAAATTTATAACTTCAGCGATATTAGACTGGTTGAATGGCGTTGTCTGAGTTTACCTTTCAGCCCCTCCTTGCTTTGAGTACCCAGTTAATATTTACGCTTTTATAAAAGAGAATTGGATTCCCTTTTATGTTGTATCTCATCTTTCCTACCAAATTCTCTTTAACTCCCTTCCTGTCCTAATTGTCTTCAGTTTGGATTCCACTTAATTATTATCGTGATAATTTAAATAGATTCCCTTTCCCTGCTTCATTTTTCTTCCCACATATCTTGAGTTATCCGCGAAGCTCTGGCTTTGCATGACCTTCCGTTTCCTCTCCGGGGAATAAATCTAGACTGTAACACAAATATTTTCTGTTTGAACTCGCATTTACTGTTGTTACCTGTCCATTCTTAATTTAATATTTTATCTCTCAATCTAGAATTTATTCTGTCTGGACCAGGTCACTCTGGTTTACACAACCTTGCGAATTCACCCCGTAGACCTTCATCACCCCGAAGACCCTCTTTATCACCTTGCATTAACACTAACTGCTCCTTGAACACTTGTTAATTTTGAGCCGTAATGCATTTCCCGAATTTCCTGGCTATTTGCGATGTAAGTGATTCATTGAGATTCTAGTACTGAACAATTAATAGGATTGAAATCCCACAGTTTCGGAAATTATATATCCACTTTCTGAACATACAGACTCGTATTTCCATCACAGACTATTTTTTTCTTCTTTTGTTCAGGAGAAGTTCCTTAACCAGACCCTCTAAAGCACCTGAATTCGCCAATTGCATCGCAGAACTTTCCGTTTGCTAACTTTCAGTCTCATCATCAAATCATCACAGGTATCATTTTCAGCGTCGACCTTCTCCAGCATCCAGACTACGCCTATTGGCTGACTATGCTCAGGGTTTACCATGTTCACGTGACACACGTTTTGACTCTTTCATTTCTCTCGGGTACTGGTCACATCCGGACTGACTTTCCCGTTGGCATTGTGGGTGCACAATACAGATCACAATGGCAAAAAAGAATACTGATAAGCAATGAAATCTGCACTGAAACCCCGAATTAAAGTCAGGGCCCTCAGCAGCCTATCCATTTGCGTTTTTATCACCGGCTGAGGTGTTATCTCCACTGGAGAAGCTTTTGAGAGCCTTTCTAGGATCTGCAACAAAATGTACGAATGTACTTTACAGTTCCTGTGCCAATAATGTCGCTTCTCATTTTGTGTGTCCCTATATTATGTTGGTCCTTCGTTCCAACCGTAGGAATACTCAAGACAACAGTCTTTAATCTTATTCTTTAGAAGTTGGTGATATCTCTCCCAGGTACTATGAGGCTGTGGATGATAAGCAGGCGACTTGAGCTGTTCACGGAACTATGGCACAAAAGCTACGAAGGCAGTTTCTGCCTCTCGCTGTGATCGTTAACAATGGAAATATTCTGCAAATCATGGACAAATTCATGATGGTCAAGAAGTAGCTATGCCCCAATGTAGAATTCAGCAGTGTTCCAACACAATCCGCAAGAATCCTACAAAATGTTTTATAAAATGCTAGTATTCTTATTAGTGGGGCCGGCTTTATCAAAATATGTGTCTCCCCAACCATTCAACATGTGTGACATGCCTTTTAAAAGTTAAATTGAATCATAGAAATGTTACAGCACAGAAGGAGGCTATTGGGCCTATCTTGTCCATTCCAGCCCGAGTAAACCCAGGTGCTCTTTCTAATCCCACCCCCCTGCACCCGGCCCATAGCCCTGCAGCTTACAGCACTTAAGGTGCAGATCCAGCTACTTCTTAAAAGACTTTAGAGTTTTTGCCTCTACCACCAACTTGGGCAGCGAACTCCAGACACCCACTACCCTCTGCATAAAAAAGTTCTCCCTCATGTCCCCCCTTACGCCTTCTGCCACTTATCTTGAATCTATGTCCCCTGGTTCTAGAATTGCCCACCAAGGGAAACAATTTTATCCTGTCTACTCTATTTATTCCCCACATAATTTTGTACACCTCAATCAAGTCACCTCTCAGCCTTCTTTGTTCTTAGGAAAATAACCAAAACCTATCCAATCTCTCCTCGCAGCTACACTTTTGTAACCCTGGCAAAATTCTTGTAAACCTCCTCTGCACTCATTCCAGAGCTATTACGTCCTTCCTGTTATGTGGTGGCTAGAACTGCACACAATACTCCAATACTGCAATGCATCCGGATTCAGCCTTGGTCAATGATAAGGCACCATTTTTCTCGCCCAATTCTTCCGAACACTCAAATGACCTGCAACCGAATCACATGCGCAAATCTTAACATTTTACTGCGGTAACAAGGAGGTCCATCAATTTGATGGACTACAGCCCAATCCTCATCAGCTGCCCTCCAGTGATCTCTTCACTTCCTCATCAAAATCTCATTCTTCAGATATTAACATTCAGAAGACTTCATCTGAGACAAGCTCCTTGCATCAAGGTCTATCTGTAGTAACTCCATCGGTCTACTACATATTCCCATGCACCGATATTCCCAATCAAATTCCTGAACACATTCAGCCAGCAAACATTCGAATTGACCTTTACAGCAACTGAATGTCTCTCATCTTGTCTGCCCTGTGAGTCAAGGATCTGGCCAGAACTCAATACACGAATAGACTGGGGAATTCTTCCTGCAAAACCTCAGTTTAGGGAGCCTCATCCAGCTTTCCTGGAATCACTGCAGATGCCAAAATCTATCTCCAGCAAATCCATTCTACAGGAAAATGCCCACACATCCATTAGGCATGTGAGAAATGATACGAACGTTAAGAGAACAGATGACTAAATGAACCCAATACAAGAAAACGGGTAAATCGTTTCCATCAATCTCCGGGATTAATTCAATCGCATTCAACAAGGAGGGGAATTCATGCCAGCTGCCTACATCAGTGACTGTGTTACCCCAGTCCATCTAGGAATAAAAACGTCTTGCCTGCCTCACCTGACAGAAGTAGGGATATTTTCTCCTTAAACTCTAAATTCCTATAGTTTTCTGCAATTTGGCTCACATTATCAGTAAACATTGGAATAAACGACAAACTTCTCGTGAACTTTAGCCACTAGGACAGATTTCTTTCTGGAGGGACAACACGTGACTGCACAAATGCTGCCGTCTTGTTGTCCCATTTCCAACACTCAGACTTCACGTTTCCCTCGTTGTGACAAAAATAACAGGTCGGCCCACTTCAAACATATTTCTCCTCCAGTCTTCCTCTTTTTCTCACATGAAAACAATCTGGGATTTTACCTTTGCCATCTATGTCAATGAAGCCAGATTTCTATTCATCATCAACCTTCTTATCTCTCACTTTCTCTGGGAGTTTGCAAACCGCGGCTTGATACCAATTTGATTGTGAGTCAATTTCTAATCCGCTGCCACAATTGCAGCCTCCTGCATTTTAAGAAATGTTTGTCCTTCCCGGTGGATCATTATTCCCAAAGGGATATTAATTTTAATTTCTTCGAGTAGAATCACTTCGCTAAGCTTTTCAAAGCCTTGTTAAACATTCATTGATCTATCACACCTATCGAACATGATCTCCACCTCTTCAGCAAATTCCACAAAGATTTGAACCTGATTTCATTCCAAGATTCTAATTTTTGCCTGTCGCCGCCTGCAGCCAACACATAGGCATTGACAACAGCTCTATCACAGTCACCTAAGTGCTCTTCTAAATAAGATGAATACACCTCCAAAACGTTCTCTATGAAAACACACTGTAGGAACACAGTCTAATCTTCTTTCGCCAATTCAGATTTGCAGCAACTTTCTCAAATGACACAAAGTACATTCCTACTGCCTTCTCAATATATGTATGTACTAAGCAAGTACTCCTTACCAAATCAAAAGTAGAACGACTTCTCTCTGGCTCATCCTCGCCTTTCACCTCCAATGCACGGGCACCTCATTTGAGTCTTTCTCTTTGCAATTATCTCTGCCTTTCCTTAGTCCTTTCCCCGAATTTCACTTTTTTTCCATTTTGCTTTCGGTTTTGAATCCAATTCCTTCTATTTCGCAGTGTCTTATTTCCCTTGATCTTTTCTCACTCAATTTGGGCTAGGTGCTATTCATCACGAAGAGGGAATTCCTTTTAGGTTCATATAAGCATTTAACCCCTCAGTGACCTCTGCCTTCTTTGCCCCTGATTTGAAGCTGACGCCAAACTCTTGAAATTAAGTATTTTGAACTGCTTCAAGGCACTAAGAGACAAAAGCTGTCTCTCCATAAATGTCGGATAATTAAAGGTACTCATGTTAATTTAACAGCAAATAAGCCAAAGCCAATGTGAAATCCTATTTGTTTAAATCCTGGGAAATTACACTGAACCCGTTAAACATGCTAACTATTACAGATCTCGGGCGAGCTCCCATTTCTTTTTACAATCGCTACAAACACCAATAATGTCAAAGAAACAAACTTCCCAATGACCAGAATCGAAAAAACTGATGGAGAATGTGTTGCCTATTAAAACTTTATCTGTAACATTCAAACCAAAATCGACATAAAGCAAACATGAACTAACGTTCACATTGTATGAATTGGAAACTATAAATTACACTTGAAATGGCTGACAGAATCTCACATGTTTCTCAGGCAGCTCTCGTGGAACATTTTTAGAACTGGATCGTTCTCCAGTAGAGTTCAATCAGTCTTCCATACACAGGAGCTGACCATAAAGCAGCCTACATCAACCGAGATCTACAGGTGCAATAATCACCAACAATGTGGACTTCTGCAGAACCTCTTTCACTGAGACCATGACAATTCGGACGCTGCAGCTTTCCCAGAGGCACTATTGCCTGAACACTCAGTTAAACTCTGGTACATGGAAAGTTCAACTCACTGGCAAAAAAAACAACTCTTTTGCGTGCGTAGAAGGCTCATAGAGATTGTTTGGGTTTTCTGTTTTTTCAGCTGGCTCCCACACGCCGTTTCATCAAGTGCCCCTGTGTCGTTGTGACCACAGGCTGACAATTAATCTCCAAATTAGTTCCCGTTTCTCTAGCAAACCAACAGTCGTTCATCTCTCAGAAGGCAGATCCCACAGCTAGATAATTAAATTAAAAACCCCTCCAAGAAATCGAGCCTCTGACTTCTTTTTTCACCTAGATACAGTCTCTAGCATGAGAGAAAGGCTTTGAAACAATTTCATCACACATAGTGAATATTCGCTGTCACCCAGTGTACACTAATGCACAACAATATCATGATTACTCCCACTGCCTCCCCACTCTAGCCTAGCAGCCTGAATCGGATACATATGCAGAATTTCCATTGCAAGATGATCCACAACTATCGACTCTGTATCTTTGCACATCTGACAGGTGGTCGGATGTTCAATCCTGAGAGTGTGTTGAATCAGGTGCCTAAACGCAGTGTGACATTAACGGCAGTACAGCTGGCTGCTGTCCTTTGGATACATGAGTCAGGGAGAGGTCTCCGTCCCTCAAGCTATCAGTAACGTTTGTCCACAAGTTCATGTATGTGGACATCGGGCCGTTCAGTGCATTTGTCAATTCCTCCTGAATAACGCCTCCCCTTTATCAAGATCTTTCTAATCTACCACCATCTGTCTGGATGCGGTGGCACAAAATTTGTAGATTCAACTAGTTTGTTCCTATAACAATCTGAGCTTGTACCTGAACAGATTACTGCAATGCACCGTGATGTCCGCAATCCGATAAAAAGTCCTGATCCTTCCCCAAAGTGAGAGTTAAGCGGTGTTTTTACAGCAGAGCCACAATCCAGTTCCTTACAAACAGCTTCCGCATTCAGTAACGGCCAGGAGGACTCATCACCGCAAACTGTGCCCCAGGTTCCACCCCAGTAAATCTCCAGTCTTCCCACACAGGGACTGCTTCCATTCACCAGTCTGGGCTTTGCATGTTCCTGAGGATTATATTTCAATATACAATGAGCATTTTAAATCGTTTTACCTTAAAGGGTACTGAGATTTCCATAATCTCATGATCAATCTCATGCCTCAGTCAGGTGACACGTCTGAAACACTGGGAGTACGCTGTGTCCACATTTTAGGGCTAGTGTTATCAATTTCTACCTGGCACGTTATCTAATGAACATGTTGGCTTCGATAGCTACATATATTTTCTCGTTTTCATCTGAAAATGTAATCCCAGTGCAACAACAAAACTGGGACTGAGAAAAAAAAATGTTCATGAACCTCAGTCAAAAAGCCACAAACGATGTGACTTGTCCATTTATAGGTCTTTAGATTAAACACAGAGTCAGAGCTCCAAAGAGCAACTAGTGAGAGCAGTTACACTGGACCGTGAGACACGAAGTCATCAGTTGCTGCAAATTCAATGGGAATATGTTTAAAGAGTCTAGAAAATTTGGATGGACGCTATGAATTCCAAGAAGAACAGACACTCAGCATCATTCCAGCCCTTAACAACTGTGATCTTACTTGGAGGAAGATTTCTTCTAAAACAGTGCGTCAGGGGAAATTAACGTCTGTTCAGAAGATTAAATACTGACATGTTTCATAGATATCCATCTTACTTACAGCAATGTCTCACAGAGGAAAAATTGTGTCATATTAATTAACTAATTAATTGAAATTCATTAATCTTTTGTGATGTTGACCAGAAGTGAACTGTGGGACCCGACTCTGGGAGTTCCATCAGATTGTGTGTGTTTTTTATAAAGCTCTTTACTGTTATAGCCTGATATTCTGTCATTGCTGTTTCAATACATATCAAAATGAATGGGATATTCAGGCATTAGCTGGATTTTACTATGCAGTTTCCGCCCTTACTCAACATAGTAACACTGCATCTATGACTCAATCTCTCCTGGGCTTGAGAAAACTCTCTCCAGAGTCTCAGCTTCACCACCCGTGTATAAGGTCACATCTCATTGCAAGTGGAGGGAGCAGAACCGCCAGGGTGGCGCATGCCCGGTATCTGCTGGTGACTTTGTGAATGGAGAATTGGATTGAGATTGTAACTGTTTACTGTTCTGGTCAGAGATTCTGTCAAAAACAATGGGACATTCAGGCTGCGGTTGGATCTTACTATGCAGTTTCCTTCCTTACTGCCCATAGTAACCGTAGATCCATGACTCAATCTCTCCTGGACCTGAGAAAAATCTGTCCCCCGTCTCAACTTCACAACCCGCGTAAAAGATCACATCTCAGGGTGAGCGGTTAGCGCAGGCGCAGAGCCGGCAGGGTGGCGCATGCCCGGTAGCGGCTACTGACTCTCTGAATGGAGATTTGGATTGGTATTGTGACATTTCCAAGGGTTCCCCTCATTCACTGCGGCATCAGGATAAATCTCAATGGAAACCTGTTCTGTCTGTATTGCAAATGTCAATAATATCAGGAACTTACTGCCCGTGGTGGAGTTGTTTATTAACTAAAATACCAGTGACATAAAATTGAAAAAATCGTGGTGAAAATATTAATATAATATTAATAATCACTGGAGAATTCTGGGATTATTATCATCTCACTTTGCAGATTCAGACACTCTCGGGTTATTTTTCTTCAGCTTTTTCTCAGAAACTATGAGACCCGGCGGGAGATGAGAGAGAGCAGGATGATTATTACCTGAGCACATGACACTGGCATCCCTGAAGTGTGAATATTGGGAATCGTGATCCCATTCACCTGCAGAACATAAAGACAGGGCGGTCTCGGTCCCGGTGCACTCAACACTGCCTGTAACAACGGGTCCAGATCCTTCCCCAAACTGAGCCTTGCCCCATGCAGAGAGCGCGGTCCCGCAGTCCAGCTCCCGGCACACAATAACGGCATCCCGCAGGTTCAAGCGGGCATCCCGCACCGTCCCCGACTGTCCCCTGAAGAGAGCCTCCACTCTCCCTGCGCATGTATTGCTCCCATTCACCAATCTCAGCATTACCGCCTCTGCAAAATAACCGAAATAACAAGTGTTTCAGTGGAATAAACCCGCCCTCTACCAGAGCACGGCCGTTCCTCATTCACCGTGCAAGGGAGGAATCAGTGGGAACATTGGACTGTGTCCAGGCTGCAATAATACCCTGTGTAAATATTAAACATGATAAAAGGGAGAGGGATCTATTAATAAACGGTGTAAGCGTGCAGGGAAACGGGAGCCAGAGAGAAGTTTCAACCAACACAGCCGCTCCGATGGAATCGAGGTGCTGAGAGGTTCAGTGTTTATTTTAAATTCCAGAGGGCCGGAGATGGACGGCGGAGAAATTATCAGTTGTCTATCGTGCTCAGTGCTGATTGGACCAATACAGTGAGATCCCGCCCCAGGAAAGATCAGGAGAAATTGCCCTTCAATTCGTCACAGCCAATAAAGATGCGGCTGGATGATCATGTGATGTCGATGTCAATGCTGATTGGTGAGATGGTAAATGAGAGCCCCTTTTGGTCCGGCAGCAGTGTGAGTGCAGCAGACCCTTCACCCTCTGCTCTTCTGTCACCCTCATATATTATCTCTCTATATGAAGACAGCAGCAGTGTGTCAGCTGGAATGAAAGGTCATTAGGAACAGCCCGAGGGATACACACCCTTCTGACTGATAACCTGACAGCAGGTTAACCAACGATCAAAAAGGCATTGAGTTTGTGACCCAGCTTTCATATTTAAAGGGATGGGCTAGAGCAGAGAGATAGTAGATAATATGAACATAAAGGGCGGTTACCTGATGGGTTAGTCTGATTGTCCCCAGGTCTGCCTGAAATGAGAAGGACGGGAATTACGGTTCACTGAACCAGGAAATGAATGAAACTGTCAGGGAAAAAAGACCCAAATACAGCAAACCGAGGGGCAAGAGTTCCGGTCGCTTTGCGGAAAAATTACATCGGGATCTGTGATGTCATCAGCTCCACATTCCTAATGAAACCACCAAAACAAACTCTACAGCAACCCAATATTGGAAACGTTCCAAACTGTAACCAAACCGATGTCACATATGACCCTCACCCCTGTGTACACCCTCTCATTGTGGTCATGGTCTCCGGGCCCAATCTATCACCAGTGTGAAGTTGCTTTCAGCCCGTGGTAATGATTGTCCACTTCGAGCTGTTTCGAATGAAACAGCACAAAGAAGTATCTTATTCTGAAGCGTTCCCTTAATATTAATTACAATAATAATTAAAACACACTGAAAAATATTGGTTTCACTTCTAGTTAGTCCATTATGACAATAAGCTTTAACACTGAATAAACTATATAAAATATTTAATTTCAACGAATTATATCACACAGCGGTGAAACAACTCTTGTACTGAGAAATAGCTGTGAATGTAATGTGCGTGTGTTCAGTCGGCAGTAAGTACAGTTTTGATTGGTGTCCTACACACATTCTGATCTAAGACCGCGTTCTGCTGCAGTCTCGGTTTAAAAAGATTAGAATCTGCATCCTAGTCTGCTGTGGCTGTACAAGAGCCGCAGGGGGCAAAATCAACTGTCGCGCTATATGTGTCGGACTTCAGTTTTATGTCTAATTTTGCAACAATTCTCAACACAGAATGCAAAATACATTTTAATTAGATAGAAGATAGTTTCAAATCTAATAATGACACGGTAATGGCGTTACTCTCAATTCTGGCTCAAATGCAGCACTCTCGCCTCTGATTCAAGAAGCCGTTTGTTCAAGACCCATTTCGGAGACCTGAGTACAAAATCTAGGTCGACTCTCCAGTGCATTATTCAGGGTACCTAGAAACATCGGACTTAGCATCAGGAGCAGGAACAGGCCTTTCGAGATTGCGCCACCATTAAATAAGATCATGCTTCATCTGGTTGTAACCTCAACTCCTCTTTGCCGTCTACCTCCCATATCCCTTGACTCCCTTGACTGTCAAAATTCTATCCAACCCAGCCTTGACTAAATTCAAAGCGCCAGCCTCCAATAACTTTTGGAGAAGTGAAATACGGACTCTATTGAGCCTCTGAGGGAAAATAAATCCTCATCTCTGTCTTAAAAGGGAGATCTCTTATTCTAAATCTATGCCACGAGTTCTAGTCTTCCACAGCAAAGGAAACATCCTCGGGATACTTACCCTGTTTAAAGTCGACACAGGGCCTTATACGTTTCAATAAGATCAGTTCTTATTCTTCTAAACTCCAGTGGGTATAGGCCCAACCTGTTCAACTTTTCTCCTTATGATAAGTCCTTCACCCTAGGACTGAGTCGACTGAATATTCCCTGAACTGCCTCTAACGCAACTATATAATTTTTCAATAAAGCAGACTGAAACTGAACATAGTATTCCGGATGTGTTCTCACCAAGGGCCCACACTGCTGCAGTAAAAAGTCCCTACTTTTATGTTCCATTTCTCTTGCAATAAACACCAAGAATCCAGTTGCCTTCCTTATCACTTGCTGTACCTTTCCACCAACTTTATGGGACACATGTACCAGGACAGCCAGGTCCCTTTGCACCTTAGCGTTCTCCAATTTCTCTGTGTGTGCAGCTAGTCGGAGATGATGTCTTTCGGATTAAATGCTAATCCGTCGCTCCGGCTGCCCTTTCAGCAGCCTGAATTCGAGCAGGGCAAAAGTGTCACCCGTGGTGCCCTGTCCAGTGTTCACCCTCAAACAACTTTCACAATCAGATTAGTCAGCTCATATGGGGAACTGTTGATGTTATCAATTTCTATCTTCTCATCATCTATCTGGCAAAAGTTTTCGTTAAGATAGTTCTGGTTCTCATTTAAAAATTGAATCCAGGTGCCACAGCATAATCGATATTGAGAAGGTCAAATGTTGATGAATTTAAATCGAAGCATCTCAAAGGAAATGACATGTTTATTTACTGTGAGCAGGCTGGGCGTTCATCTTAAACTCAGAGTCGGATCTCCAGAGCACTAAAAGGCGAAAGCACCTAAAACTAATCATGAGATCCGAAGTAATCAGATTCGGCAAATTTAATGGATTATGGAATAGTTCAAGAAATTAGAATGGAGCCAGTGAAATATCATGGGAAGAATTGTTCTAAAACACTTCTTCTGGAAAAATAACGCAAATTCACCAGACCCAATACGGATCTTTTTCACCGACATCATTTTACGTACAATAATACCCCACAACAGAAAGATGTGCAGAATGCGGATTGATCTGCTGTGATGGTGACCGGGGGAGAACTACGGGTCAGGATTGTAGGAGAACCCCTCATTATTGTCGAGAAGCTCCACGTGATTGAGTGTATTTATTAATACGGGTTATTGTTATTTTTGTATGACATTCTGTGCTTCTTGTTATTTTAATAAAAAGCAAAATGTTAAAAATAATGGGGCATTCCGGCTGCAGTTGGATCTTACAATGCAACTTCCTCCTTTGCTACACATAGTAACTTTGGATCCATTAAACAACCTCTCCTGGACCTGAGAAAGCTCTCTCCCCAGTCTCAACTTCACAAACCGTGTTAAAGATCACACCTCAGGGCAAGCGGTTAGCGCAGGCGCAGTGCCGGCAGCGTGGCGCATGCCCGGTGGCGGCTGCTGACTCTGTGAATGGAGATTTGGATTGAGATTGTGACATTTCCAACGGTTCCGCTCATTCACTGCGGCTTTAAGGTAAATCTCAATAGAAACTTGTTCTGTCAGTATTGTAAATGTAAGGATATCAGGAATTTGCTGCACCTGGTGGAGTTATTTATTAACTATAATACCAGTAACATAAAATAAAACAAATCATGATCTTAATATTACTATAATATTAATAATTGCTGGAAAATTCTGGAATTATTATCATCTCACTTTGCAGATTCAGACAGTCGCGGGTTAGTTTACTTTCGCTTTATCCCAGAAACCATGAGACCTCGAGGGAGATGAGAGAGAACAGGATGATTATTACCTGACCAGATGACACCGGCAGCCCTGGAATGTGAATATTGGGAGTAGTGATCCCATCGCATCGAGCGACATAACGACAGGACGGTCTCGGTCCCGGTGCACTCAACATTCCCTGTCACAACGGGTCCGGATCCTTCCCCAAACTGGGCCTTTCCCCGTGCAGAGAGCGCGGTCCCGCAGTCCAGCTCCCGGCGCACAACAGAGGCATTCCGCAGCTCCCAGAGATAAATACCCTCAGTCCACCACTGTCCCCTGAAGAGAATCTCCACTCTCCCAGCGCATGGTCACAGCATCACTGTCTCTGCAAAATATCCGAAATAACAAGAGTAACAATGGATTAAACCCACACTCTCCCAGAGCACGGCCCGTCCCCATTCACCATGCAAGAGGAGAATCAGTGGAAGCATTGGGTTGTGTCCAGACACCCATTAAACGCGAAGTAAGTATTAAAAGTGGTAAAAGGGAGAGAGAGACATATGAATAAACGGTGTAAGCGAGCAAAGAAACGGGAGTAAGAGGGAAGTTTCCACCAACACAGCAGCGGATTAATCCGGGGTCAAAACGGCATTGAAATTTTAACCCACTCTTCATATTTAATGGGAGGTACGAGAGCAGAGAAATAGTAGATATATAACCATAAAGGGCGGTTACCTGATGCGGGATCCTGACTGTCCCCAGATCTGCCTGAAATGAAAAGCTGAGTATTAGAGTTCGCCAGGGCAGCAAAATAATGAAAAGTCCCAAATAGAATAAACTGTGGGGCAGGAATTAGCGTCACTTTGGGGAAGAAATGATATCGGGATCTGTGATTTCATCAGTTCCACATTCCTTATACAATCGAATACAGTTTATGCAGACAAGCAATATTGGTGCCGTGCCAATAAATAACAAAATTACTTTCACATCTACACACTTATACCCGGGCACCCCCTCTCGCGGTGGTGATGGCCGTCGGGTCCCATGTGTTACCAGTGTGAAGGTGTTCTGAGAAGGAAATGCCGATTTTTCTGTCCCCTCTGGGATTGTCGAATTAAAAATGAACAGTGTCACCATCCCGGGAGGGAACATTAACTTTTAAAACGAAGTATAAATTTCTCAGTGGCTCACAAATGAACGGCAGGAGAAAGTTACAAGTTTCAGGACGTTCACTGTTCTATGACGTGGCAGATGATGTGTGCCAGGCGGATCAAATCCACGAGGGAAACTTGATCACGCGGTCACAACTGGTTTGCAATTTGCATTTTATTTCGAGATCAGTGACTTGAATTCAGAAGTAAGATGTCTACCATGACTTCAGAGGTTTTTAGAAAATTAAATTAAACATTTATTAACAAACGGAAAGATTTGAAGCACATACATCGGTCTACAAATTACCATTATAACTTCGAAAACCCCTAATTAATCTGGCTCCCAGTTACACCTCCCTTAGGGAAACAGTAAAAACAAATAGATTTAAACAGACCCAGGCAACGCAACACAATACCCTGGACAGTAGAATTCAAACTGAGTTGTCTCAGCTCCGTTTCTTGTCAACAGCAACTTGATGCACGGAGGCTGGAGGCTTTTCACACTTGTGTTATATCTTAGAATGCCTTCTCTTCTTTCACATATAATCATCTCCTCTATACATGTTTCTCCCTTTTAATGCAAATTCTATTTTTCCGAGACATCTTTGGAAATTTACCTTTCCCATAGTATAAATCTTTCATAGTGCTCATATTATGAGTAACCTTTAGGGACAATTAACACACTGGCTGGGCTTCTTCTGCTTAGGTGTAACATCTTACTATACCTTTGAAATTCAAAATAACCTAATTTATCCAAAAATGCAAATATTTCTCACTGATCATATTCTAAAACTGCAGCCTTGTTTACCTTTTCGATAATTCGAACCTAGCCTCTTTTAGATCACTCAAAGCCTCCAAACCAGCTGTCTCCAATTCAATTATATACCTCCCCCCACCCCCCACCCCACCAACCACCACACACACGTACACTCACATACACACACAAGATCTACCCAAACCCCACTATCAACCTACTTTCCAATAAATTACAATAATATTGTGAGGATTATTACATTTTCATGACACTGTAACGTATAAACAAAAATGAACATGGACTAACAGTACTTATTCGGTGACAAATGCACTAAACTGCAGAAAAGGCGCCTCTTATTAATTATTACACCTAACACCTTACATATTGGCCCGAATCTTTGTGGAGGGACATCAGAGTCTGTTTGCCACTCCACTTCCAGCTACTTACCTGGAAGTGAAACTGCTCTTTCCTGACCCGACCTTGGGGCTCAGGCAGGCGAGAACAGCACTGTGCAGCGGGTTGCCGAAGTCTCCGTGAGTAAAATTCTCCTCGTCTCCATTTAAATAGGAGACCCGTTAATTTTGAACTGTGTCCCCTAGTTCTAGTCTCTCCCACAAGGGGAAACATCATTTCAGCCAATACCCAACAGGGTCTTACATGTTTCAATAAGATCACCTCTCATTCTTCTAAATTCTAATGGATGTAGGATCAGTCTGCCTAACCTTCCTTTATCTCAGACATCAATCAAGTGAACTTTCTTTGAACTGCCTCGAATGCACTTATATCCTTTGTTAAATAAGGATATCAAAACCCTACACAGCACTATAGCTGTGGTCTCACCAATACCATATACAACTGCAGAAAATATTTTCATCGATATAAATTGTTGAGGTTCAGGTCCCAGCACTGATCCATGCGGCAATCCATTCGTTACATATTTCCAACCCGAAAATGGCCCATTTATGGCCTATTATATGTTTCCTGTTAGCTAGCCAGTCCCCCATACATGCCAATATGTTACACCCAACGGCATGAGCATTTATTTTGCGTAGTAACTTGTGATATGGCAGTTTGTCAAATGCCTTCTGGAAATCAAAGTGTAGCACATCCACAGATCCCCCTTTATCTGCGCTGTTTGTTACTTCCTCAAACAGCTCCAATAAATTAATCAAACATGATTTCCCTTTCGTATGCCGCATTGGCTCTCTCTGATTATTGAGGCTTCCCGTGGACCCCACTATAACCTATTTCATAATAGAATCCACACTTTGCGTGATCACAGTTGATAAACTAACTAGCCTGTAGGTTGACGTTTCGAGTCCTCATGACCCTTCAACAGAACTGAGCAATATCAGGAGAAGGGTGAAATATAAGCTGGTTTAAGGTGGGGGGTGGGGGAGAGAAGTTGGGGGTGTGGTTGTAGGGACAAGCAAGCAGTGATAGGAGTAGATAATCAAACGATGTTACAGACAAAGGAACAAAGAGGTGTTAAAGGTGGTGATATTATCTAAGAGAATGTGCTAATTAAGAATGGATGGCAGGACACTCAAGGTACAGCTCTAGCGGGGGTGGGGTGGAAAGACTGACAGGGCATTACAGGTATAGATTTAAAAATAATGGAAATAGGTGGGAAAAGAAAAATCTATATAAATGATTGGAAAAAACAAAAGGGAGGGGGAAGAAACGGAAAGGGGATGGGGATGGACGAGGGAGTTCAAGATCTAAAGTTGTTGAATTCAATATTCAGTCCGGAAGGATGTAAAGTGCCTAGTCGGAAGATATTTCACCCTTCTCCTGATATTGCTCAGTTCTGTTGAAGGGTCAAGAGGACTCGAAACGTCAACTCTTTTCTTCTCCGCCGATGCTGCCAGACCTGCTGAGTTTTTCCAGGTAATTCTGTTTTTGTTTTGGATTTCCAGCATCCGCAGTAGTTTTTTGTTTTTAGCCTGTAGGTTCCTGCTTTCTCTCTCCCTCCTTCCTTGAATAGAGAAGTCACTTTTGCTATTTTCAAATCTGATGTAACTTTTCCAGAATCTCAGAAATTTTAGAAAATTAAAACCAATGCATCAACTATTTCAGCAGCCACTCCTTTTCAGTACCCTTCCCTGGTGATTTAATGTTTTAAGTTGCTTGCTCCCTTTCATCACCTGATTGAAAATTATTTCTGATTAACAATTAATTGCAGATTCCCTACCTCCTTTTGATAATTCAATTTCCTACCTATCTAGGTGACATTGGCAAACGTCCCCACCTTATATTCGGTCCATTCATCCAAACCATTGACATAGATTGTAAATACCTGAGGCCCCAGCACTGATGGCGTGGTACTCCGCTGATTTCAGCTAGTCAATGAGAACAAGACGCATTTCTCTGAGCCCTTGCTTCCTGTTAGCGAATCCTTTATCCGTGCTTATATGTTACCCCCGACACCACGAAATCTTATCTGGGTAATAATATTGGATGTGACATCTTATCATATGCGTTCTGGGAATCCACAAACACCACATCTGCAGGTCCCCCTTGAGCTATATTGCCTGTTACTTCTTCAAATATCTCAAATAAATTAAGGGCGTAATTATATAGCCTCTCCCGCTGGCGGGATTTTCTGGCCCGCCAAACTCGATGTACTTTTGATTGGCTCACCACATTTTCCGGCCCCACCCCCGCCTCGACGGGGCCGTGAAATGCTCAACTGTTTAACGCTTCTGCCATTTCCTTGTTTTCAATTCTCGATTCCACAGAGTCACGCTCCAGAGGATGAATACTACCTTTAATTATTCTTTTCCTATTTAAATAGTTTCCACAATTTTACTATATGTCATTGTGTTACTAGCTAGCTTCCTCTCATATGCTTCTTTCTCCCTCTTTAACAATAATCTTTCTTTTAGCCATTCTTTGCTGATTCTTAAAATGTGACATGTCTTCTGACCTACCACTAATATTTGCAGGTTTGTACAGTGGTTCTTTCAATTTGATGCTATTCTAAGCTTCCTTATTCAGCCATGGATGATGCATCCTTCGCAAAGAGTATTTCTTTCTCACTGGGATAATCAGTTGATGAGAGCTATTGAATATCTCCTTTAAAGCCTACCATTGTATCTCTACTGTATCAGCTTTTAACTTAGTTTCCCAATTCATTTATCAAGATCGGGTTTCATATCCCGATAATTACCTTTATTCTGGCTTTAAACACTAGTCTTAAAGTCTCACTTCTACGTTTCAAAGTGAATATGGAATTCTATTATGTTGTGATTGCTGTCGCCAAGCGTCTCTTTTACCATGAGATTATTGATTAACCATGTCTCATTCGTGATTACCAGGTCTAGAAAAGCCTGCTCCCTGGTTGGCTCCAGACTATATTGCTCTGACAAGTAGTCCCGAATACCCTCTATGAACTTATGTTCCAGACGACCTCTGCCAATCTAACTCGGCCAATCTATGCGAAGTTAAAAGTCACCCATGAATATTGCATTACCTGTCTTCCACGTCCCATTTAGTTCTTCCGGTATATTATGTCCTACTGTGTAACACCTGTTAGGGGACGTATAAACTACTCCCAAAAGTGACCATTTACATTTCTTATTTCTAATCTTTACCCAACTGATTCTACATAATAGTAGGAGACTTCATCTATTCTAATACCAACTGGGATTCAAACAATATAAGGGGCACTGAGCGAGAAAGGTTTATGCAGTGTGTCCATGAATTTTTTTTTCAACCAATTAGTGACAAACCCAACGAGAGGAGATGCAATTCTAGACCTTGTCTTGGGGAACGAAGAAGGGCAAGTGGGTGAAGTGACAGTTGGCGACCATATCGTGGACAGTGATCACAGTTCAGTTAGATTTAGCATTACCATGGAAAAGGATTGAGATAAGGCAGGGGTAAAAGTCTTGAACTGGGGGAAGGCAAATTTTGCAGAAATGCGAAGGGACTTACTTGGCTGAGGTGGACTGGACAGCAGTGCTGGAGAATAAAACAGTGGAAAACCAGTGGGAAGCACTAAAAAGCGAGATCCTAACTGAACAAAGTAGACATGTCCCCTACAAAAAATAGGAGTGGTACTGCCAAATCTAGACCGCCCTGGTTGCCTACAGGAATACAGGGGAAGAGCAAACAGAAAAAGAAAGCAAACGATAGGCACAAAGAACTAAGCACTGCACATAGCCTAGACGAATATAGGAAGTGCAGGGACGAAGTAAAAAAGGAAATAAGAAAATCAAAGAGAGCGCATGAAAAAAGATTAGCAAGTAAATTTAAAGGTAACCCAAAGATGTTTTACCAATACATTAATGCTAAAAGATTAGTTAAGGAAAAAGTGGGACCTATCAGAGATGAAGAGGGAAACGTGTGTGCAGATGCAGAGGCTGTGGGAAGGGTTTTGAATGAATATTTTGTCTCCATGTTTACAAAGGAAAGGGAGGATGTAGTTATAGTAGTCCAGGAGGAACACTGCGAGATATTGGACGGGATAGGCATAAAGGAGAGAAAGTACTCGAAGGGTTGAAATCCTTGAAAATTGATCAGCCACCAGGGCCAGATGGATTGTTTCTGAGGTTGCTGAAGGAAGTCAGGGAGGAGAGAGTAGATGCTTTGAGGATGATTTTCCAATCTTCACCAGATACTGGGGAGGTACCGGAGGACTGGAGAAATACAAACGTAGTTCCATTGTTTAAAAAGGGATCAAAGGAAATGCCAAACAATTATAGGCCAGTTAGTCTTACATCGGTGGTGAGCAAATTAGTAGAATCAATCCTGAGAGATAGGATTAACTGTCACGTGGAAAGGCATGGACTAGACAGGGATGGTCAGCATGGATTTGTTAAAGGAAGGTTTTGCCTCACAAATTTGATTGAATTCTTTGAGGAAGTGACAAGAAAGGTTGATGAAGGTAGTACAATGGATGTTGTGCACATGGATTTTAACAAGGCATTTGACAAGGTCCCATATGGCAGATTGGTCAGGAAAGGAAAAGCCCATGGGATTCAGGGTAATGTGGCAAACTGGATAAAAGGTTGGCTTTGTAACAGGAAACAAAACAGGTCGATGGATGCCCTTGCGAAAGTTGTCTCAAGTGGTGTTCCACAGGGCTCGGTGTTGGGACCTTTGCTGTTTGTGTTATATATTAACGATTTGGGCGTGAACGTGGGGGGCACGATTGGGAAATTTGCAGATGACACAGTGATTGGCCGAGTAGTGGATAGTGTAGAGGATAGCCATAATCTCCAAAACGATATAGATGGGTTGGTGGAGTGGGTGGTAAAGTGGCAGATGGATTTTAACATAGAGAAGTATGAGGCCATACATTTAGGGGGGTCAAATAGTTACACGGATTACACAATAAATGGGAATATACTAAGAAGGGTAGATGAAGTGAGAGATCTTGGTGTACAAGTACACAGGTCCCTGAAGGTAGCAGTTCAAGTAGACAAGGTTGTAAAGAAGGCATATGGAATGCTCTCCTTCATTGACAGGGCTATAGAATTTAAAAGTAAGGATATAATGTTGGAATTGTATAAAATACTGGTGAGGCCACAACTGGAGTATCGTGTGTAGTTCTGATCACCACATTACAGGAAGGACGTAATAGCTCTGGAAAGAGTGCAGAGAAGGTTTACAAGAATGTTGCCGGGGCTATAAAAGTGTAGCTACGAGGAGAGATTGGATAGGTTGGGGTTATTTTCCTGAAAACAAAGAAGGCTGAGAGGTGACTTGATTGAGGTGTACAAAATTATGAGGGGAATAGATAGAGTGGACAGGATAAAATTGTTTCCCTTGGGGGAGAATTCTAGAACCAGGAGGCATAGATTCAAGATAAGTGGCAGAAGGTGTAGGGGGGACATGAGGAAGAATTCTTTTACGCAGAAGGTAGTGGGTGCCTGGAATTCACTGCCCAAGTTGGTGGTAGAGGCAGAAACTCTAAACTCTTTTAAAATGTATCTCGATCTGCACCTTAAGTGCTGTAAGTTGCAGGGGTATGGGCCGGGTGCAGGAAGGTGGGATTAGAAAGGGTACCTGGGTGTCCTTGGGCTGTCATGGACAAGGTGGGCCGAATGGCCTCCTTCTGTGCTGTAGCTTTTCTATGGTTCTTCATCTTGCCCTTCAGAGCTAACAGGTCGCTCAGATCTGCACTAATTACATCACTAATTCAGAGAGTGATCCTACAACCTTTCCGTAGCTTTCTGCCATTCTGAACTATCAAGTACACCGCAGAATTCAGCTCCCAGCCCTGATCACTGTTCAACAATTTTTCTGAAATGGCTGACAGGTCAGACATATTTATTTCTATCTGTGTTTGTTACGAAGGAGTTGCACATTCACAAACAGAGCCTTCAATTCTGTTTTATCTTTGCCATTTTGCAACCTCTGGCGTTATTTCCTGCTATACCCTACCACACTATGTTTGCCATTGCCAAGACTGCTACTCTGCTCTAAGACCTCACTGTTTCACTTTGATTTACCACATCACCTCTCGCATGATTATTTCCTCCCGTCATCCGCCCCACTATTTAGCTTAAAGTTTTCTCCTCTGCCTTATGTATATGACTCGCCAGAACACTGGTCTAAGCATATTTCAGATGTCGGGCATTCCAACAGTGCAACTCCCACTTTCCCCTGTGGCGGTGCCAGTGTCCCATAAATCCGAACCCATTTCACCCACATGGGCTTGAAGCAAAACACATCCATCGCTCTAATCTTATTTTGGTTACGCCATTTTGGTCGCAGTTCACGGAGTAATCAAGAGATTATTGCCTTTGGGGTTCGACCTTTTAATTTAGCCCTAGCTGCTCTTAGCCTCTTGGCAGAATCACTTTCCTAGCCCTGTCCTGTCGATGTCGATGGTACCAACTGAGAACACGACATTGGACCCTTCCCCTCCCACTGCAAGCTCCTCTCCAACCCTGAGCAGATTTCCCGAACTCTGGCACCGGTCAGGCAACACAGCCGTCTGGACTAACACTCTCGGCTGCAGAGAATTATGTCCGTCCCTCTGACTATACTCTCCCCTTCTCCCACCACATTCCTTTGAAATTTAAATGTCTTCCTGCATCACGGTGCGATGGTCAGTTTTCTCAACCACCCTGCAGCCCCTGATTTCATCCGTGCAGGCTGCAAGTAGCTCGAAACTGTTGAACAAATACAAGGTTCACTTCTAACTTCTGCATCCCCTTACCTATCTCATTCACATCCAGTCACACACTCATGTCCCTGAACACTGGCCAAATCAACACACCATATTCTAAGAAGTGCGACTGCTTCCAGGAATAAAGTGTCCAAGTAAAATTCCCCCTCGCTGATGCATCGCAGTGTCGGCAGCTCTGTCTCCAGACCTGCTCCCAGTGTTGACCTGCTCCCAATCCCCCTGATGATATTGTTTCCAGAGACCTTTATGCCTCTTTCTATTCTCAAAATTTTCTGGTATAGAGAATGTGGTGACCTGCGCCGATTTTCCCTGATGAAAATGTTCTTGCAGATATTGTCCCAGTCTATACTCCAGTGATATACTGTGGACAATGGGACACCGATTCCTGTCCCCAGCTGTGCTTGTTGGGATCAGCTGAATGATACCCACTTCCCCAACCTCTGGTCTCTTTCTGCCCTGGGTTCAGTAATGTAAATAACCTGTGACTTGCTCGCAGCCTGGAGCCTCAACAGCCTTTATATCAACTCTCTCTAATAATGGCCCGGAGCCTCATATTGCCCCTTTTCTTGTAATCCAGTGAAAGACCAGAGTGAATAATCTTTCAATATTTTCTCAAATAGGTTCACAATTTCAAAGTTTCGGTGAGAATGTGTGAAGCTTCTTCAATCCTTTCAGTCTTTTCCATTCTCTTCCTGTTTATCTGCTGCCAGCTCGTCACCGTGCAGCTGAATCGCTGTTACATTTTCTATGTCAGGTCGGTCTTTTTTCGAATAATTCAATGCTTCAAGAAGAACGTTCACCTCCAGCTGATCTGAATAACTAGTGTTGGCCAAGTCATTCTGGTCTGGGAAATGCTGCTCACGTCACGAACGTGGACGACAGAAATCTCCAACCGACACTCCCATGCTCGTCCATTCCTCTGGATTTCCTCTCAATAACTCAGATAAATGTTCACTCATTTGCCTTTCTCACAATTTGCTGTTTTATATGCAGTAGTTATTGGGGATTCAATTGTAAGGGGAATAGACAGGTGTTTCTTTGGCCGCAAATGACACTCCAGGATGGTATGTTGCCTCCCTGGTGCTAGGGCCAAGGATGTCTCAGAGCGGCTGCAAGGCATTCTGAAGGGGGAGGGTGAACAGCCAGTGGTCGAGGTACACATTGGTACAAACGACATAGGTTAAATACGGGATGAGGTCCTAAAAGCAGAATAAAGGGAGTTAGGAAATAAGTTGAAAGATAGGACTTCAACGGTATTGATCTCGGGGTTACTACGAGTGCCATGTGCTTGCCAGAGTAGAAATATCAGGATATATCGAATCAATACGTGGCTGAAGAGATGGTGTGAGGGGGAGGCTTTCAGATTCCTGAGGCATTTGAACTGGTTCTGGGGGAGGTGGGACCATTACAAGCTGGACGTGTTACACTTGGGCAGGACTGGGACTGATGTCCCAGGGGGAATATTTGCTAGAGTGGTTAGGGAGGGTTTAAACTAAAATGGCAGGTGGATGGAAGGAGGATATGCAAGGAGGCAGAGGGAGGGGTATCAAGGGCAAGAACAAAATACAGAAAGGGGAATAAGAAAAAGCGATAGGCAGAGAAGTCAAGGTCAAGAATCAAACAGGGCCTCAATGAAAATGGTGGGAACAGGACAAGTAATGTTAAAAAGATAAGCCTCAAGGCTTTGTGCCTTAACGCAAGGAGCATTCGCAATAAAGTGGATGAATTAACCACGCAAATAGATGCAAACAGCTATGATATAGCTGGGATTACAGAGACATGGCTGCAGGGTGACCAAGGATGGGAACTGAACATGCAAGTGTATTCAGTAGTAAGGAAGGACAGACAAAAAGGAAAAGGCGGTGGAGTTGCATTGTTGGTTAAAGAGGAGATTAACGCAATAGGAAGGAAAGATATTAGCTCCAACGATGTGGAATATGCATGGATAGAGATGAGAAACATTAAGGGGCAAAAAAAAGTTAGTGGGAGTTGTATATAGACACATAAACTGTGGTATTGATGTTGGGAATGGCATTAAACAGGAAATTAGAGACGCGTGCAACAAAAGAACATCTGTAATTATGGTGACTTGAATATACATAAAGATTGGGCAAATCAAATTGGTAACAATACCGTAGAGGAGGAATTCCTGGAGTGTATACGGGATATTTTTCTGGACCAAAATTTGAGGAACCAACTAGAGAGCAGGCCATCCTAGACTGGGTATTGTATAATGAGAAAGGAATAATTGGCAATCTAGTTGTGCGAGGCCCCTTGGGGATGAGCGACCATAGTGTGATGGAATTCTTTTTCAAGATGGAGAGTGACGTAGTTGATTCTGAGACTAGGGTCCTGAATCTTAATAAAGGAAACTACAATGGTATGAGGTGCGAGTTGGCTATGATGGATTAGGAAACGTTACTTAAAGGGGTGATAGAGGATGGCTAGGCAATGGCAAACATTCAAAGAACGCATGAGTCAACTGAAAAAAATGTTTATTCCTGCCTGGTGCAAAAATAAAACAGGAAAGGTGGCCAAACCAAGGGAAATTAGAGACAATATTAGATGCATGGAAGAGGCACATAAATTGACCAGAAAAAACAACAGGCCTGAGGTTTGGCAGCAGTTTAGAATTCAGCAAAAGGGGACCAAAGTTTTGATTAAGAAGGGGAAAATAGAGTACAAGAGTAAGATTGTGGGGAAGATAAAACTGACTGTAAAAGTTTATATAGGTATGTGAAGAGAAAAAGATTGGTGAAGACAAATGTAGGTCCATTACAGACAGAAACGAGGAACAAAGAAATGGCTGATCAACTAAATACATACTTTGGTTCTGATTTCACAAAGGAGGACACAAATAACATACCAGAAATGTTGGGGAACACAAGGTTTAGTGAGAGGGGGGAACTGAAAGAAATCAGTATTAGTAGAGAAATGGTGTTGGGGAAATTGATGGGATTGAAGGCCGGTAAATCCTCAGGGCCTGATAATCTACATCCCAGAGTACTTAAGGAAGTGGCCCGAGAAATAATGGATGCATGCATCAGTGGTCACCTTCCAAGATTCTATAGACTCTGGAACAGTTCCTACAGATTGAAGGGTAGCTAATGTAACCCCACTGTTTAAAAAGTGAGGTAGAGAGAAAACAGGGAATTATACACCAGTCAGCTTGACGTCGGTGGTGGGGAAAATTCCAGAGTCCATTGTAAAAGATTTAATAGCTGAACACGTGGATACAGTGGCAGAAATGGACAGAGTCAGCATGGATTTATGAAAGGGAAATCATGCTTGACAAATCTACTGGAATTTTTCGAGGGTGTAACCAGTAGGGCTGATGAGGGGGAGCCAGTGGATGTGGTTTATTTGGTCCTTCAGAAGGCTTTCGACAAAGTCCCACATAAGAGATTGGCGTGTAAAATTAAAGCGCATGGGATTGGGGATAATGTACTGAGATGGATAGAGAACTGTTTGGCAGACAGGAAACATAGAAGAGGAATAAACGAGTCTTATTCCGAATGGCAGACTGTGACTAGTGGGGAACCGCAGGGGTTGGTGCAAGGACCCCTGTTATTTACAATATATATTAATGATTTAGATGAGGGAACTAAATGTAATGTCTCCAAATTTGCAGATGACACAAAGCTGGGTGGGAGGGTGAGCTGTGAGGCGGATGCAGAGACGCTTCAATGTGATTTGGACATGCCAAGTGAGCGGGCAAATGCATGGCAGATGCAGTATAACGAGGATAAATGTGAGGTTATCCTCTTTGGTGGCAACAACAGGAAGGCAGATTATTATCTGAATGGCTATAAATTGAGAGAGGGGAATGTGCAACGAGACATGGGTGTTCCCATACACCAGCTGAAGGTAAGCATGCAGATGCAGCAGGCGGTAAAGAAGACAAATGGTATGTTGGCCTTCATAGCCAGAGGATTCGAGTACAAGAAAAGGGATGTCTTGCTGCAATTGTACAGGGCCTTGGTGAGACCACACCTGGAATATTGTGAGCAGTTTTGGGCTTCTTATCCGAGGAAGGATGTACTTGCTACAGAAGGGAGTGCAGCGAAGGTTTACCCAACTGATTCCTGGGATGACGTGACTGACATATGAGGAGAGATTGAGTCGGTTAGGATTATAATCGTTGCAGTTCTGAAGAATGAAGGGAGATCTCATAGAAAACTATAAAATTCTAACAGAGCTAGACAGGATAGATGCAGGAAGGATGTTCCCGATGGTGGGGGGCCCACAACCAAGGGGTCACAGTCTGAGGATACGGGGAAGACCATTTAGGACTGAGGTGAGGATAAATTTCTTCACCCAGAGAGTGGGTAACCTCTGGAATTTGCTACCACAGAAAGTAGTTGAGGCCAAAACGTTGTATGTTTTCAAGGAGGAGTTAGATATAGCTCTTGATTCGAAAGGGATCAAAGGATATGGGGAGAAAGAGGGGGCAGGCTATTGAGCTGGATGATCAGCCATGATCATAATGAATAGCGGAGCAGGCTCGAAGGGCCGAATGGCCTACTCCTGCTCCTAGTTTCTATGTTTCTATGTTTTCATTGATCTACACTGATCCATTTCCCCCATATGCTTCCTCACAGATTCTAACCCGCTCTCGTTGCTGTCTTGGTCACTTTGTGAATGTGTTTCTTTGTGCATCTTTGTCTGTATCTCCAAACACTTTGCAGAGATCAAATTCACTGTTCCTACCCTCCCCTGGTCAGTTGATGAACTGGTTAAACTGCAGCTGACTGTAAAGCTGCTGCTGGTATCCTTTCCCACACGTTCCATTCACCCATTTCCTCTGCCCTCACTGACCGACAGTGGCTGCCACTCCCAACGCGTCAAATGTCACTGGTCGCTCCAATGTTTGGATTCTGGAGTTGATGCCAAACTGTGAAGTTATTATAAAGCATTGTACTTCAGTTAAATTTCCATTGTACCCTCTTAAAACACACAGTGAAACAGAAATATTTCTATTAATAACAAGAAACTCAAAGGAAACGAACTAAAACTGAAGCAAGTTCTTAGTCGGCAATTTAACTCCTGGATGAGAGTTTAAAACACGGACAATTCAGCTCATGGGAGTTAACTACATGGGTGATTTAGAGATTACAAAATACAGTCAATACACAATGTTCACAAAGGCATGCTTCTCACGCAGATTATTAACTGCGTCAAGAATCAAAATCGTTAATTATATTGAACTGTTTCATGTTCGATTTGAACAACTTTTAGAGCAGAGAGAGTTCTAATTGGATGTAGGAAGCAAATTACTTTTTTAACAACACAATAATGGTAGTTCAGGACAGCATTACAACGCCAGGGGGGGGTGAAAACACAGCAAATAATCCAGAGCAAGATATCAATGGTCTCATCAGTAACTTCCAACAATCTATCTCCACACTCTGAGCTAGTTCCTGAATAAACGTCATCGCGGTTGGAAAATAACAACACGAATCGAAAATGTGCAAAGCCCGTACAAATTGTTCTGGTCACTACCTGTCGAATTTATTTATGCAAACGTATTCAGGGCCTGTTACACAAAGTGACCAGAATATGGAACATGTGAAAGTGGAAGGAGAGATTCAGAAACATGCCCGGATATTAAATACTCCATCAAATTTATGGATCACGTGGAACGAGACCAAATACACGCCGTGCAATAAATGTATGGCATAAAGAGTAGAGTTTCATGCATAAGGTCAAATACATGCAGCAAATTCATGTGACATCAATGGCATCATTTTTAATCGTGTAATTGATAACAACAGTATTAATAATTAAATACAATGAAGCCACATTGTTTGCCCCTCTAGTTAACACAATACCATACGATATTCAGAACCCTCTGCCAAATCTGCTAAAGTTTGTACAAACTATTTATGCTGTTGTAATTGGTTTCTTTGCATTACACGGCTCTTCTGCTGAGAAATTCCGGGAAGAGAATTGCCAGTGTGAGATGAGTCGGCTGTCCGTGCAGCTATTTTGTTCTACAGCCCTGACTCCGATGCGCTCTATTCTAACACTGGCTGCTCTCAACTTCTAGCAGGCTCGGTTTAATCCGCCAATTGAAATTTGAACTCCAGCCCGCTTCGCCTTTGTAGGGCTACGGGAAACAGAAGAAAACAAACAGCAGCGGGATGTATTTCAGTTTGGAAAATAAATCAAAATATGACGAAAACCTCCTCTGAAAATTCAATTAAATGTTAATAGAGACATCAAATATAATGTACATAGCTACTGACCGTGACTGAAATGAAAAATAGTTGTCAATTTGAATTTGAAAAACTTAACAATAAAATAACATCAAATATGTATTGGATCATAAATTCATAAATTTAAGAAACAATTTCTAAAGTTCGCTTCATACGATCCTACATTGGAGTAACATATGCACTTTCCCTGTAAATTGATTATGATCAGCACCCAGCTGTTGAAAAAAAAATCACCTTTGAATTCACAGAAAAGAGAAAACCGTGAGCTGCACGTTACTCTGTGAATATATTTTCCCCATCATTTGCTGTTCAAAATGAATTTTAAAAAAGCGAATTTACTTTATCGCCGCGTATTATTGATTATTTCCGTAACAAGCGAATTGATGATGCAATTTGTAAAATTCACATTTAACATTGTTTGATTTTAAAATCCATCAACATCAATCAGAAAATCCTTATCAATTTCTGTCACTCTCAGTAAACATTTTTGCAGAATATCTTAAATTTGATCAACACATATTCTAATCTTCTAAACTTGGATTTAAATTATAATTGAACATCAATACCGCGGCAGTTTGCTTCACTCGCTCCTCCACGGCTCTTGTACAAACAGAGCAGGCAGATACTGAAATTCCAAGCAGATTATGTCGACACAGTCTGGCCGAAGTGTTCGCTCCAAGTATATCGGAGTCTGAGCTGTTAGTTCAGCGAGCGTACAGCACCAGTCAAAGCAATATCTACTGCCCACTGAACTCGAACGGACAGTTGTCTCGCAAAATCTTGCAGTAGAAGTGCAGTCCCAAACTGTGGGATAAACTGAAAGGACCTTGAAGAGAATGTCCCTTAAATAAACCACGGATATCGGATTTAGTATCCTATATAATTCATTAAGTGCACAAAGGTCCAGACAACAGTGGCAGAAATGTTCCTTCTCAGGAAACCAGCAGTGTTTTTAAAATAAAAATTAACAAATGTAATCAAGCACATTGGCTGCAGAGACACAGACTGGAAATAGGGAGAAACTGAATGGAGTTGCGCTGAGAAACTCAAAAAATATATTTGGAGGCAGTGGAAAGGTTATGAGGAACATGTTCCATATCTCATTGAATACAACATGACACTGTGTAAATATAAGTGGGAAACATGGGCCATTGAGAAAACCTACATTAGCACAAGACACTGAATGTAGAAATATGTGAAATAGAAAATATTAAACAATATTAAAGGTCCTAATTGTGAAGATCACCATTAACTAAAGAAAAATGCAGAGCTAATTGTGCAATAGATTTCGGAAATTTCAGCAACATCATGTTCTGAAGAGATCACTTGTGAATAATTATGCGAATAATAATTTCCCATGAGAAAAATCTTGGTTCCATCTCTAGCGAAGATAATTTGGCAACGCTTTAACGCTGAACAAACTACGTAAAATGCTTTGGTTTCACGAACTGTAGCACATGGAGTTCAGACCACTCTAGTCCTGAGAAATACCTGTGAGAGAAATGTGTGTGTGGGGGATCAGTCGGCAGCCGAGACAGGTTTGACTGGTGTTCTACACTCAGTGAGTTAACGTACACCCAGACTCTGAAACAGTCTAATCTGACAAAGGCCATGCTGACTTCAAGGGGCATCGGATTAAATAATCAGATTAGAATTTCAATGCTAGCCTGTTTTTTCTGCACAGTGCGACAGGGGACAAAATGAAGTAAACTGTCGCGCTACTTGCGTTTGCTTTCGGTTTGAAACCGAAGTTTGACACAGTTCTAAACTGGGCATGTAAAACATATTTTAGTTAGATGTGAAATATCCGAGATTCCAACACTTTCATTGAAATAGTGTTACCGTCAACCCTCTCTGAATTTCTAGCACCGCCCCCTGTTGCTCAGGGGATTTGAGCATAAAATCCAGGCTGAAACCCCACTGCAGCACTGAGTTTGTGCTACAATGTCGGAGATTATATCTGCTGAATGATACCTTATTCTGACGCCCAACTGCCCTCTCAGATGCACGATTTCGAAGAAGGGCCGGGTACTTTTCCCTGGTCAATATTGATCCCACAACCAGCATCACAAACGAATGAATCTGGTCATTGTCACATTCTTGTTTGGAGCAACTTGCTGTGCCGAAATGAATTAGCGCGTTTCCTACAGTACAGCACTGACTGCAGTTCAAAACTGTATCTCTTTGACACTAAAGCACTTTCGCCCTGAGGCCATGAAAGCTGCGATGTAAATGCAAGCTTTATTTTTTTTTACATAAATGGAGGATATTTCCCCAATTGCAGTTGATTTGATTTAAACATAAACCCATCAATCCACAACATGTATCAGCTGAAATTCTGAAATTTCAATAAGCAATTTCAATATCCATTTGACTCGATCCAACAGAGGGCGCGGGTGAGAAGTGACTGAAGCATTCTGGGAGAAGTCACCGCAGCCACCACGACTCAGGAGGGAATTGAGGAGGACCCACTGTCAATGAACGGAATAGCCCCAAACATTACAATGCTGTAGTGTTTCCATCCCTCCCTCCTCCTCAAACCTAAAAAGAAAAAGAGAGAGGAAGAGGCAGTGCCTTCAGGAGTGCACCAAACCTGTGAGGGACACTCTTCTGAAAGTGGATTTTAAAGAGAAAGCATCTGATTGGTGAGTAAATCCTGGGAGCAGACTCGGAGGGAGGAGCACCGGAGCGGTGAATATAAATCTAGCTTACCTTGGGGATTCGTGGCCTTGTCTCCAGGGAGCAGACTCGGAGGGAGGAGCACTGGAGCGGTGACCTTGGGGCACAGAGTAACTGAAACCAAAACTGAAAAAGTGACATCACAGGAAAGCTGTAATCTGATTAGTTGGTAGGTAATCTGCACCAAATTTGAAGAATAAAACACTGCAAAGATAATTAATAAATTAATTATCTAAGTCGAGATGGCTGGGCAGGTGATGTGCTGTAGCTGTATGATGTGGGAGCTGGCAGATCCCATTGCGAGCCGCAGTGACCACATCTGCAGCAAGTGTTGGTTGCTGGAAGAATTCTGGCTCAGAATTGATGAGCTGGAGTCCGAGCTCCGGACGCTGCTGCACATCCGGGAGGGGAGAGTTACCTGGATGCTTTGTTTCAGGAGGTGGTCACACCCGGTAGACAAAGTACCTCAAGTTCAGTCAGTGGTCAAGGTCAGCAGGGTGTGACTGCAAGTGAGGCAGCTAGAGGGATCCTGTGTTCAGGAACAGAGGAGCCTCAGCTCTTGACCTTGTCCAACAGGTGTGAGATATTTGCTCCCTTATGTGGACAAGGAACAGGGCTGTAGGGAGGATGAGCCAGCTGACCACGGCACCGTGGCACAGGAGGCCATTTAAGAGCGGGGAGCAAAAAGGCAAGTGGTAGTTTTAGGGGATTCTATAATTAGGGGAATTGATAGCATCCTTTGTAAGTAGGATCGAGAGTCCCGCATGGTATGTTGCCTGCCCATTGCCAGGGTGAGAGACATCTCTGACTGGCTTGAAAGGATATTGGAGAGGGAGGGGGAGGATCCAGTTGTTGTGGTCCACGTCGGGACAAATAACATAGGTAAGACTAGGAAAGAGGACCTGTTTAGGGATTATCAGGAACTAGGAACTAAATTAAAGAGCAGCTCCTCAAGTGTTATAATCTCCAGATTACTACCCGAGCCACATGCAAATTGGCATAGGGACATGAGAATAAGGGAAGTAAACACGTGGCTAAAGGAGCGGTGCGGGAAAGAGGGGTTCCATTTCATGGGACACTGGCATCAGTATTAGAACAGGAGGGATCTGTACCATTGGGACAGTCTCCACTTGAACCGATCTGGGACCAATATTCTAGCGAAAAGGGTAAATAGGGTGGTCAACAGGACTTTAAACTGGAAAGTGGGGGGGAGGGAAGGGTAAAACTCCAAGAAGTATGACTAATGGGAAACAAAGCATCAGGTTAACGTGTGTGGGGGGTGGGGGGGGGGGGGCGGGGGTGCATTCAACTTCATGGAAAATTATGAAAAAACTGAAAAGAAAGGAGAGCCCAGGAGAGGCTATTAAAATCCCCAGAACACAAAATAGGACAGTGTGTTTGGAAACGGCTAGGCATCTAACTTCATGCACATCAGATAAAGGGATGACAATGAGAAAGGGGACGGGAAATACAGGACTGAAGGTGTTGTATGTGAATGCACGCAGTATACGAAATAAGGTAAATGAGTTTGTGGCGCATATTGAAATTGGCAGGTATGATGTGGTGGGCATCACAGAGACATGGCTGCAAGGGGATCAGGACTGGGAGCTAAATATCCAAGGATATACATCCTATCGAAAAGATAGGCAGGTTGGCAGAGGGGGTGGGGTTGCTTTGTTAGTAAGAAATGAAATTAAATCGATAGCAAGAAATGATGTAGGGTCAGATGATGTAGAATCTGTGTGGGTAGAGTTGAGGAACAGCTAAGGTTAAAAAACCATAATGGGAGTTATGTACAGGCCTCTGAACAGTAGTCAGGATGTGGGGCACAAGATACACCAGGAGATAGAAAAGGCATGTAAGAAAGGCAAGGTTACAGTGATCATGGGGGATTTCAATATGCAGGTAGACTCGGAAAATCAGGTTGGTAGTGGATCCCAAGAAAAAGAATTTGTGGAATGTCTACGAGATGGCTTTTTGGAGCAGCTTGTGGTGGAGCCCACTAGGGAACAGGCAATTCTAGATTTAGTGATGTGTAATGAGGCAGATTTGATAAGGGAGCTTAAGGTGAAGGAACCCTTAGGAGGAAGTGACCATAATATGATAGAATTTACCCTGCAATTTGAAAGGAAAAAGCTGGAATCAGATGTAACGGTTTTAGAGTTGAATAAAGGCAACTAAAGAGGCATGAGGAAAGAGCTGGCCAGAATTGACTGGGAGATGAGCCTAGCAGGAAAGACAGTGGAACCGCAATGGCAGGAGTTTATGGGAGTAATTCGGGAGACACAGCAAAAATTCATCCCGAGGAAGAAGAAGCATACTAAAGGGAGGACTAGGCAACCATGGCTGACAAGGGAAGTCAGGGACACCATAAAAGCTAAAGAGAAAGCATACAATGCGGCAAAGAGCAGTGGGAAACCAGGGGATTGGGAAGCCTACAAAGACCAACAGAGGAAAACTGAAAAAAAATATGGAGGGAGAAGATTAAATATGAGGGTAAACTAGCCAGCAATAAAAAAGAAGATTGCAAGAGTTTTTTTTAGATATATAAAGGGTAAGAGAGAGGAAAAAGTCGACATTGGGCGGCTGGAAAATGACACTGGAGAAGTAGTAGTGGGGAACAAAGAAATGGCGGAGGAACTGAATAGGTACTTTGCGTCAGTCTTCACGGTGGAAGACACGAGTAACATCCCCAAAGTTCAAGAGAGTCGGGGGGCAGAGGTGAGTATGGTGGCCATTGCCAAGGAAAACTAGGAAAACTGAAAGGTCTGAAGGTGGATAAATCACCTGGACCAGATGGATTACACCCCAGAGTTCTGAAGGAGATAGCTGAAGAGATAGGAAAGGCGTTAGTGGTGATCTTTCAGGAATCACTGGAGTCAGGGAAGGTCCCAGCGGACTGGAAAATCGCTAATGTAACCCCCATGTTTAAGAAGGAAGTGAGGCAAAAGACGGGAAATTACAGACCAATTAGCCTGACCTCGGTCGTTGGTAAGATCTTTGAGTCCATTATTAAGAATGAGATTTCAGAATACTTGGAAGTGCATGGTAAAATAGGGCAAAGTCAGCATGGTTTCATCAAGGGGAGGTCATGCCTGACAAATCTGTTAGAATTCTTTGAGGAGGTAACGAGCAGGTTAGACAAAGGAGAGCCAATGGATGTTATCTACTTGGACTTCCAGAAGGCCTTTGACAAGGTGCCGCACAGGAGGCTGCTCAGTAAGATAAGAACCCATGGTGTTAGAGGCAAGGTACTAGCATGGATAGAAGATTGGCAGTCTGGCAGGAGGCAGAGAGTGGGGATAATGGGGTCCTTCTCAGGATGGCGGTCGGTGACTAGTGGATTGTGCAGGTGTCAGTGTTGGGACCACAACTTTTCACTTTATACATTAATGATCTAGATGAAGGAACTAAGGGCATCCTGGCTAAGTTTGCAGATGATACAAAGATAGGTGGAGGGACAGGTAGTATTGAGGAGGCGTGGAGGCTGCAGAAGGATTTGGGCAGGTTATGAGAATGGCCAAAGAAGTGGCAGATGGAATACAACGTGGGGAAGTGTGAGGTCATGCACTTTGGTAAGAATAATAGAGGCATAGACTATTTTCTAAATGAGGAGAAAATTCAGAAATTGGAGTGCAAAGGGACTTGGGAGTCCTAGTCCAGGATTCTCTTAAGGTTAACTTGCAGGTTGAGTCGGTAGTTAGGAAGGCAAATGCAATGTTGGCATTTATTTCGAGAGGACTAGAATATAAAAGCCGGGTGTGCTGATGAGGCTTTATAAGGCTCTAGTCAGACCACATTTAGAATCTTGTAAGCAATTTTGGGCCCCGTATCTCAGGAAGGATGTTCTGGTCCTGGAGAGGGTACAGAGGAGGTTCACGAGAACGATCCCAGGAATGAAAGGTGTAACATATGAGGAACGTTTGAGGACTCTGGGTCTATACTCAATTGAGTTTAGAAGGATGAGGGGGGATCTGATTGAAACTTACAGAATACTGAAAGGCCTGGCTAGAGTGGAGGTGGGGAAGATGTTTCCATTAGTCGGAGAGACTAGGACCCGAGGGCACAGCCTCAGAGTAAAGGAAAGACCTTTTAGAACAGAGATGAGGAGAAACTTCTTTAGCCAGAGAGTGGTGAATCTATGGAATTCATTGCCACAGAAGTCTGTGGAGTCCAGGTCATTGAGTGTATTTAAGACCGAGATAGATAGGTTCTTGATTGGTAAGGGGATCAAAGGTTACGGGGAAAGGCGGGAGAATGGGGTTGAGAAAGTTATCAGCCATGATTGAATGGCGGAGCAGACTCAATGGGCCGAATGGCCTAATTTCTGCTCCTATGTCTTATGGTCTTATGGATTCCAATGAATGACAGATTTGTAAAAAGTAAATGGTTTTCTGTAATTTGACCCCAGACACCCGCACACCCTCTTATTTCAGTGATCGTGCCTTAATTCTACAGGACTCAGTTTAAATAAAGCAGTTAGATTTTTAACTCCAGTCTGTGCTATGTATAAAAGCGGCTGCTGGAAGTGCAATGAGTCCCAAAATCATATACACCTCCCGCAACAAGGTGAAAAGTTAAGAAAACATCATTCAATTTCCACATTACTGCACTATGTTCTGTAGTAAATACTGAAAATTATATCAATACATATGTTTCAGTAATGAGCATTGTATCATTAGATATCCGAATACCTTCAATAACTTACAGTTCAAAAGTTGCAATGGAATCAGGGTCAGGAAGAATCGCAACATCATTCGGGCTGCCAGTTACAGTGACAAAATCTGAACATTGACCCAATGCGGTTCGCAATGTTGAGCGGTAGCTTCAGCAACTTCTGACACTCTGACTGTTGTAGAAGTTCATTCTTTGACAACAGTTTGTACAGGAATCAATGTTTCCTTCCAAATACCCAATCGAATTTGGCAATGGAAACGGTGAATTGCAGCCTGGTCAAATGCACCATTGAGGAGTAATGTGACCATGAATAGATAACATGTACCCAGTTTCCAATCACGAGTTAATCCTGAGAGACCAATGACTAATTACAGACAGAAATGGAAATTAGTCAGCGAGTTTGCATCGAGATGTATGAATCAAACAAGCGCAGAAGGTGGCCATTCGGTTCAATTACTCTGAAACAGCTGTTAATCTCGCCTCATATCCGCAACTTTCCCCATAACCCTGCAAACAGACCTCTTCAAGTGCATGGACACCATTCGGGTCCCAAGACGATGGCTGCAGGATCGGCTTTCGTCTCAACTGACAATCGAACCTCTGGAGTAACTGGGTTCTGCAGCTGTTGTGCCTCACGGCGCAGCCGAACCCTGCACACCGCCTCGGAATTGATTCTGATCGCATTTGCTCGGCTTGTCATAGACCTGATTGAGAGGTAACACTGAAAACCAACTATAAAATATCCAATTAGAGACGAGCATGGATTTACAATCACAAGGTGAATGAAATTCACTTTCACACAACTGTTTAATTTCTTGAATGTGAAATAAATCCGAACCGCCAAATGCAGTGACTCATTGTAATCATTATTAAGTCTCATGCCATACTTCGGACAGTTCGGTTTCACCGGCGGGGACAGATCAAAGCAAAACGTACCGTGCATTTGTTTAACACCATTTTTAACACGTGGTAATAACTATATTAAGCATAGACAAGTCAGTAATTTCAAACACAGTTCGTTGTTTATCCCCGAGCGGTATAATATTCAATAGGTTAAACCACGATGGCCTATTAAATCTCTTTCCACATGTGATTCTATTAACTAGGATAACTAATTTACAGTGTTTACTGTCAGTCACAAACTGTAAGATCTTCAAGCCAATATTCAACCGCTGTTTAACGTATAGTTTAAACTTAACTGAACAATTCCGGCCTGACATTGCTGGAAATATCCTTAACATTCTATATTTTATGACCTTAAAAGATTAATTTAGAAGGGCGTCAGATAAATATTTGCGGAGTGTATTGATAATGTTGCGTGTTTGGATTAGAATTTGTGCTCCTGAGTATAATATAATTGGCCGGATCTTCCACTATCCCAAATCAGTTTCATCAGTAAAACAAGCTGAGTTATATGGAAAATGTCACACAGAAGTTCTACAGAGGGACTTAAAAGATTTCACTTGGATTTCAGAGGGCAAGCAGTCTAACGGAGCATGTTTAGTAAGTAGCCTGAATGTATCTGAAACTCACGTTGTTTAGTTTTGGTGGTCAAAACAATTTGTTCTATCGGTGCTTAGCTCTTGCTGTGAGAAAATGGCGGACAGTTTAGTAATATAATCGACCCGGGCCCTTTGATCTATTTAGGCCTCGTTGTTAAATTCTGAAGGATTGTTCAGTGACACGGCCCATTCCCCAAAGAGAGATTGGTAGGGATGGATACATGGAAAAGTGAGCCGATGTAGGACTTACCAGGTGCTCTGGAGTGAACGGTCCTTTCAAACTGATCAAAGGTACCTGGTCTGCTAAGGAGTTTCTGCATTTGCTGCTGATATTTAAGGTTTCCAGAATCCACAGTATTGTGCGTTTTTAATGAAGGAGATCTCTTGGATAAATGAGGTGCTGGAATATAACTGAAAAATGAATAAAATGGCAGACAAAATGGACAACGAACTGTGGAGAGGCTGGCAACCGGGATAATGATGAGATTCGGATAGTGGTCTCTTTGGCGGCAGATTTGGTCAAATGCCACTTTGATGTTGAGACCGTCGCCTCTATTACCATTCTCAACATTAGCAGCGATTCAGGGCACATTGGTTTTCGACCCAGGTTTCCTGTTAAAAGCAAAATACTACGGAAGCTGGAAATTTGAAACTAAATAAAGAATGCTGGATAGACACAGCAGTCCAACAACATCTGTGGAGATAAAGACAAAGTTAATGTTTCGAGTCCGTACGGCTTCTTCAGAGCTAAAGAGAAGTAAAAATGCGATGGAATTTATACTGTTTAAGGGGCTGGAGCAGGTGAAGCTGGATAGGAGGGCAGTGATATGTGGAGGCAAAGGAGAGATTGTCAGACATGTCATGGACAAATTACTTTTCTTCTCTTTAGCTCTGAAGGCGAGTCATACGGATTCGAAAAGTTAACTCTATCTTTCCACAGATGATGTTAGAACTGCTGAGTTTGTAATGATAGTAGCACTGGCTGAAGGAGGTGCTGATAGTGGCATTAAGGTCAGAAAGCAGATTGTGATAATAGCAGGACAAAGGTGAGCACTCAGGAAAGAGAGCACCTGAATCTATCCAAAGTGCCTATCTTTGTACTGCTATTATCACGTTCTGCTATCTGACGTTAATGCCACCATCAGCATCTCATTTAGCCAGTGCCACTATCATTAAAATGACCACCAAAACTAAACAATTCTCCTATTGCCCACGACATTTCTGACAATCTCTCCTTTGCCTCCATCTATCACTGCCCTTCTATCCAGCTTCACCTGCACCACCCCACCTTAAATAATATAAATTTCATCATATTGTTACTTCTCATTATTTCTGAAGAAGAGTCATACGGATTCAAAACGTTAACTCTGTCTTTCTCTCCACAGATACTGTTAGACTGATGAGTTTTTCCAGTATTTTCCCTTTTAGCTCAAGTCTTCCTGTTTTTTTTTCCCCACTACAGAGTAGCAGATGTCTGAGCCGTGCCTTTCATAAGTGCTGCAGAACTGCACAGCATACATGATTTAGGTGGCAACTTGCCAAATATGTGAGGAAATGCGATCACGAGTGAGACTCGAGGAGAGACGCAACTCACACAAATACATTTAATGTCATTTGAAGTTTTGAATTTTCGCCATCGCTGAAGAGTACCGGGAGAGAGGTGGAGTGTTCCCTGTTAACATACAGGGGCACATTTATAGAAGGTGGTCACTTGGAATCAAAGAAGACATGGTATACGCCCAGTGTATGTAAGTCAACTCTCAGTCTGCACGACCTCAGAAAAGTCACTGTGTGTTTTGTTGTTCTGTTGCACAGATAGGAAACACCTGGGGCTGTGGAGATTTTCATGCTCTTGTTTTGTTGGCAACTCCCCTGTAATATGAATAAAGTGCCGCTCACCATTTCATCTTGGAATTTGAATTCAGGCTGCATTAAATCCAGCAGTGGAGAGCATTTCTGGACAATACTCCTCATTCACTGCAAATACGTACCAGCTTCGTGCCTGCAAATGAACGTTTCCCTTATCACAAAGACTGAATCGCAGTACAAAATTACGGTAATATGTATTTACTTTCCAAAGGCATAACACAAAATATCAACAGGTCAGGATAAATGACTCTGAGTCCCAATCAATCAGTGAAGTCGGGTACACAGGAGCAGTAATTCTCCCTGTGGTTTTCAAGTGAATTAAAAGACGTCCCGTGATGTCATGTCTGGTTTCTGTACCTGAATGTAATAATGCTGTAACGAAAGAGACAGAAAATCAAGAGGAGTGTGTCTGCGTGAATATAAACGGCTAACTCACAGTGATCCAATCGCAGGGAAATATATCCTGATCCTATGTCAGTTAAATGCCTATAATTCCATCGAAGACAGGGCCTGAAGACAGCCCCTTGTTTCCATAAACTGACCATTATACCTGAATGAATGTATTTTAATGTCAGCCTGATGAGTCTGAGGATTTCATACAGATTAATAAATGAACATTGCAGAGGTGTCGCTATAAAGTTACCAAAAGTCTCAAATCTTCAAAGGATTCATGTCGCGGAATGCTATGCTGTCAAGAAAAACTCTCTGGAAACGGACTACTAACTAAAGGATTCTATAAACCTCATTGTGAATGTGACGGAAAATGAATTGAAGCAGGATAATGGCCTCATTATCACTGCCAACCACTCCTTTGTTTCTGCTGCTGTACCCAATGCTGTCCCAATCTGATAGACTCGGCCCCCTTTGTAGATATCAAACAGAACTACATTTCAGTGGGTATGAGGCATGGGTGTTACAGCAGCTCAAATCACTAAACAGAAGGAGAGAGCTTTAAGATATTGGTGTCGCTCTTTTGTACCTGCGAGGAGTCAGTTAATCCTTTCAGTACTGGCACTTAAACAAGAACATGTGAAGACGGTGACGGAGTGGAAATGTCACTGGCCTAGCAATCTAGCTAACGTTCTGTGGGCGCGGTTTGACATACAACCACGGCAGCTGGTAGGATTTAAATGCAATTCATTAAAAATTGGCCTGGAAGTGAAAGCCCCTCTCGGTAATGGTAACCATAAAATTATTGCTGCAAAAGCACCTGTTTCAGGAATGTATCTTTCGCAAAGGCAACTTGCCACCTTTACCTAGGCGTGTCTGCAGGCCCACAGCAATGCAGTTGACTCTTAACAGCTCTTAACGGCAGTTAGGCATGGGCAACACACCCTGGCCTTGCCAGAGACACTTATATCCCCTGAACGGATAATAAAAACAATACCGAAAGGGGTAAGACTAACGAAGGAACGTCCAATAATCACTAATACTCAGCAAGGCCCGAAGTCAATTATGTTACACATGACGGGGTCCCTCATAATCACTGAGATATTGAATGGAATCCTCTATAAAAGTGAGATCCGAGGTTCTCCCTGTCGGCAAGATATGTCTTCGAGCCCCTGTTAATAATGTAACTACAAGAGGCCCAACAGACACAGACAGATTCCAGGCCTCCTGAAAAATCTTTGACATACATACGGGCATACATATATATATGCATATGTATATACTCGCAGACTCCCAGAGATCCTCCTAAAATATTGACAAAGTTATGGACCAATTGTAAATATCGACAGACAATCCCTGAACCGACTAGAAATAAGGAAGTCCAGCGTGCTCAAGGTGACTGCGGATAGTGCTCCAAGGATATTGCAAAACCTGGCATGCAGTCTCACTGCCAGTACCCAACAGTAAATAAAATCTCCCATCCCAAGGAGCATATGCACACGGAACTTCCACCCTCCTGGGATCATGTAATTGTTAAGGTACTAGGGAGATTTACCAGGGTCTCCAAGTGCAATCAATATGAAGTGCGAAATGATAAGGACCATAATACAGGGAAAGGAATTAATAGCTGGATAGAGATGCTTACCAGGGCCAGCACAGCAGATATGAAGTGATAATGGATGCAAAGACAGTTGAACTTGATTCACAGAATGAATGCTGGAATATGGAGGCCCAACAGGAATAGAAACATAAGCCAGTAGGACAGAGGACAATACCTGGACACTCAGAACTGCCATAGATATCTTAATTCCCAAAAATATTGTTTGCTAATTAGAACATTAACTCACAGAACATGCTCTTCAATGTTATTGTTCTCCGATAATGGTTAATTCTCTCCTGCTCTGTACATAGATTGATATTTGTCAGTTCTGGAGCTGATTCCCACACTGACCCGATGGGAAAGTGTTGTTCCATGTAGACTCTCAATTATAGCAGAGAAACCTCCTGGTGACTCAGTTAAGGCCAATGGGAAGGGGCATTAATTGTAGACACAAAACCAGGCAGCTCTGGGAAAGACGTTCATGTGCACACGATATGACCAACGGAAATTGAAACTTCCGACGGTCCTGAATATTTGTTCACTCAGAGTTGCACTAGAGAAAACTGAACAGCATGATAGCTACATTCACTGATAAATGTGTCTATCTGCCAATGAATACTGAGTGCATTGGCTGGGTTTGGACAGTAATATCGCCCTCTGCTGGTGAATAGTACAAAGAGCAATGAACGACGTTATGGACAAACCGCTAACTCCTGATGAACTGACTAAGGCCCTCGAGTCCTTCGAGAAGAGTAAAACCCCCGGAAGCAACGGCTTGCCGGCGGAGTTGTATTCGGCTCTGTGGGACTTGATCGGCCCAGACCTGCTAGAAGTGTACGAGAGTATGCTCCTGGCCGGCAGCATGTCAGAATCCATGAGGAAAGGCATCATCACCCTCATCTACAAGCACAAGGGGGAAAGGGAGGAAATTAGAAATTGGCGACCCATTTCACTGTTGAATATGGACTATAAGATTCTGTCCAAGGTCATCGCCAATCGGGTCAAATCCGCTCTGGAATTGGTGATTCACCCTGGCCAGACCTGCTCTGTGCCAGGCAGGAAGATCTCTGACAGCCTGGCGCTGCTCAGGGATACGATTGCCTATGTACAGGACAGGGGTGTGGATACCTGCCTCATCAGCTTGGATCAGGAGAAGGCCTTTGACAGAATATCGCACACCTACATGGGGGATGTGCTCTCCAAAATGGGGTTTGGGGAGGGAATTCGAAATTGGATCCAACTGCTCTACACTAACATCAGTAGCGCAGTCTCAATCAATGGGTGGGAAACAGATAGCTTTCCGATTAAATCTGGAGTCAGGCAGGGCTGTCCTCTCTCGCCTGTCCTTTTCGTGGGCTGCATAGAACCCTTTGCCGAGTCCATCAGGAAGGATCCGGGCATAAGAGGAGTGACGATCCCAGGCAGTGGAGGCACTCAGGTAAAAGCCTCCCTGTACATGGACGACGTCGCCGTCTTCTGCTCGGATCCGCTGTCGGTGCGCAGACTGATGCACATCTGCGACCAGTTCGAACTGGCCTCGGGAGCCAAGGTAAATCGTGGGAAGAGCGAGGCCATGTTCTTTGGGAACTGGGCTGACCGATCCTTTGTCCCCTTCACTGTCAGGGCTGACGGCCTGAAGGTGCTGGGGATATGGTTCGGAGGGACCGGGGCATGCGTTAGAAACTGGAAGGAGCGAGTGTCTATGGTGAAAAGGAAACTGGGCATGTGGGAGCGACGCTCCCTCTCCATTGCGGGTAAGAACCTGGTCATCAGGTGTGAGGTACTCTCGCTGTTGCTGTACGTGGCGCAGGTCTGGCCCATTCCAGACTCCTGCGCGATGGCGATCACTCGAGCCATCTTCCGCTTTATCTGGAGGTCGAAAATGGATCGTGTCCGCAGGGACGCGATGTACAAGCCTCTAGATAAAGGGGGAAAAAACGTGCCCAACATCGCCCTCATACTGATGGCCACCTTTGTGTGTGGCTGCATCAAGCGGTGCGTAGACCCTCAGTACGCAAACACCAAGTGTCACTACGTGCTGAGGTTCTACCTGTCCCCGGTGTTGCGAAGGATGGGTCTGGCCACGCTGCCGCGGAACGCTCCAAGTAGTTGGACCGTGCCGTACCACCTGTCCCTGGTGGAAAAATTTATGCAGAAAAACACCTTTGACCACAAGTCCATCAGGCAGTGGTCAGCACGTAACGTCCTAGAGGCCCTGAGGGATAAGGAGAGGGTGGACCCTGTGGGATGGTTCCCCGAGCAGACTGTCAAAGTCATTTGGCAGAATGCCTCATCGCCAGAACTCTCCAACAAGCACCAAGACGTAGCTTGGCTGGTGGTGAGAAAGGCCCTCCCCGTCAGATCCTTCCTACACGCCAGGAAGCTCACCCCCTCTGCACGCTGCCCTCGAGGTGGCTGTGGTGGGGAAGAGACCGTTGTCCACCTCCTTGTGGATTGTGCCTTTGCAAAGAAAGTCTGGAGAGAGATGCAGTGGTTGCTGTCGAGGTTCATCCCGAGCAGTTCTGTGACACAGGACTCTGTGCTCTACGGGCTGTTCCCAGGGACACACACCGAGACAAACATCGACTGCAGCTGGAGGATCATCAACTCGGTGAAAGAGGCGCTTTGGTCTGCCCGAAACTTGTTGGTCTTCCAGCACAAAGAGTTGTCCCCGACCGATTGTTGCGGACTGGCACAATCCAAAGTCCAGGACTACGTGCTGAGGGACGCACTAAAGCTTGGGGCAGCTGCCGCAAAGGCGCAATGGGGAAGGGTCGCTGTCTAAGACCTTTCTACCACAGCGCACCGAGAGACTGGGAACTGTTTAGAGCCCCTCGGGCTGTACAGATCAAAATGAAAGGCTGTAAATGATTGTAATATTGTTTGTATTGATGCACCTGGTGATACATTTTGTAAAAGTTTAACCTGGATTGTACCCTTGTAATGTTGTTTTTGAAATGGTTTGGAATGTGATTGAAGATATTTTATGAATAAAGTATATTTTTACAAAAAAAAAATGAACGACGTTATGCCGGAATGTATGCAATCCGTCTCCAGTGGATGCGGTAGTGCAGTGCTTACCTTCATACAACAATGGTGAATATGGGAGACTGCCAGGCCTATGTTGATGCTGTAATGTCTGCCTTCTCTGGTGAATTGTGGTTTGCCTCTGCCGCGAAACACGGTACAGTGCATTGCTACATTCAAACAGTAATGACTTCCTCTTTTGAATACCAGAAAGTACATGGTTATACTTATATCATAATCCTTTCCTCCACTGTTAGGACTTCCTCCATAAACTAAACCGATAGTTTCAACGGATGCAATATATGTTTTCTCTACTCGTGACCGTAATTTAACCATTTCGAAATTGCTTCAACATCAAGAAAAGGAATGCCAAGAGGCAGAGTGAATTGGGAGAGAGAGAGAGAGCATTGGAGTGGGGACCAGCAGAGTATAAGATGGATGCATATTAAGAGGCAATGCAGTCATAGCTATATGAGTGTTACTGTGCATATGTGTGAAGGTGCGGCTGTATTAAGTAAAGTTGTTGAACTGCCATCTTTCTCTGCCCGCTTTGAATAATGGTGGAAAAACAATTCCCCGCTTTCCACTTAACACGAACCTGGCGCCCAGATAACTGGAAGATCAGGATATGACAATCCAGGATCCTGAAAGACCAAATGCAAGAGTGTGGTTTTCACACCGGGGACACTGTCGTGATACAATGACTCAGTGTGGCTGTTCCCATTCACCATTTGTGTCCGTGCTTTTGTGCAGGAATCCTTTCTACATTCTGCGGATCCAAGAGTTTCCCTTAGACCAGCAAAGTGCTCAGCATCTTTGATCGTCTTCAGGGTCAATGCCACCGAGTAGCAGCAGGAAGGACCTGCCTTCCTCACCAGTGTCATATATAGGGTTACGTAAAGGGTTATGTAAAGGTTAGTTTCCTATTGATTTCGAAGGGTTCGCTCTATGAAGGTAGAAGCCCTGTGCGTTATCTTTTGCTTTTTGAAGTCGGTGAAATCGAAGGAATCGATTTGCTGGCGCTGAAGTTCAAGCATTAAACATAATTGTCACCCTCTGCTGGTGGGCACTGGTATTTCAGCGCTTGGCCTGAGAGATCAAGAGAATGGGACCACACGGTGCAGTCGTTCTCCTGATTCAGGAATCATTGCGTGCGGTGGTGGAAAACTGAAATAATTAGCCTTTAGAATTCAAGTGCAAAAGAAATTAAATTGTGATCAGACACTCCCGGCCTCCGGCCACACTCCCGAATCCCCAGAGTAGGTGTACTGCAGATAAACAGTCTTGCGCTGGAACTCAGAGATGAATATAAATGGATGGGATGAAGACATTAACATGGACAAAGAAACAAATTTCAACTAAAATATTTAATCAATGCATTTTTATTTATGAACACGCACTACATTGAATATGATCCCTTACATTATGAGTTTGCAGCTGTCCCTGTGCACTAAGTATATGGCGATGGAGGGAACAGTTACAATAAAGAGCGATAGAACAGGCAGATGAATTATATGATTCGTCACAGTTTCTAATGCTTCTTAAATGGGATATGACAAAGTGAAGCGTTCACAAAATGGACTTTCTATAAACAGGTCATTAATAAGCACCGGGGATGGTGTTAATTACAGTGTTCATTCATCCATACACGGCACTGCAGTGTAGTTTTTACATATAAGCAGAAAATTATCTAAAACATATTCTCTTTTCCACTTTCAATTTAACAGAACACAGGCAATTTCAAATAAAATATGGAGAAAAACCAAATCTTGCTATTCCACCATAAAGTAATACGACAATTTATTCAAATAAAGTGAAGTTTACATGGAGAAACGCATATCTAGCATGTTCGATGGACATTTTTCCAGATTATTCTTTGCAAGTGTGTAACCCACCGCGGGACATCTAATCCTGGATTAGGATCTGAATAATAACTGAACATGACAAAAAGGGACCTTGACAGCGAGAAAAGTGCCAGCTATGGCTCAGTTGGGAGCAATCTCACCTCTGACCTCCAAGTTCAACTCCCCCTCCGGGAATTGAATTAAAAAGTCAAGACGGCTCTCCAATGAAGGGCTGAGGAAGTGCTACATTGGCGAAGCTGCTGTCTTTCAGATGCTGTATTGAGCCCGTATTTATATCTGGGTTGGATGCAACAGATCCCATGGAATAATTTGGAAGAAGAGCTGAGGTTATTATGGAGCTATTACGGGTTCTGGCCAATATTTATCTCCTAATCAAAATTCCTACAAAACAGATTACCTCGTCATTGTCAACTTCCTCTTCGTAGGAGTTTACCGTGCACACATTGCCTGCCCCATGTCTTTACTTGCAACAGTGACCACATAGTCAGTTATTGGCTGGAAAGCGCATTGAGTCTCCAGATGGTTGTAATGAAACGGTATATAAAGGCAAACCTTTCTTTTTTTTCTGTTAGAGCAAGTCCAACCTTCACACAAATACATCAAATGGAGTATTTTTTCATTATTCAGAATGTTACCACCTGAAATAGTCTTTCATTCCATCAGTCAAGAAATGGCATGTTTTCTGATATTTTTCAGCATTATTAAAGTTTCAATAAACTTCACGAACTGTAGAAACCACCCAAACTGCACACTCTCACCACTTCATCACAAACATTGCAACGGTTAATGAAACATTGCTGTTACTGGTTTGATGTAGCTGTTGTAACACTCTGAGACACACGGTCACTGTCCATCGGCAGCCGAAACTCAGAGGCTGTGGAAGTATCAGGATGAACATCCTCATTGTCTCCAGGCATGGAAGGTAATAGGAAACCGGGATCAGTGCGGGTCTGAGAGCTGTATTCTGTGGGGAAAAACTGATTATGGGTTAATGATGGGATAGAAACAATAACAAAAACTTATATTTATATAGCACCTTTACCGTAATGAAATGTTCCAACCTTTCGCTGGATCAGTTTGAAGTCAAATTTGACATGGAGCCACATAAGATGGTATCAGGGCAGATAAGCAAATGCTTGGTCAAAGAAGTAAGTTTGAAATCGTGTCCAAAAGCAAGAAAAAGAGGTCAGAGATGTTTAGTGAAGGGATTCCAGAGATGGGGTTTGGCTGAATTCGCAGCCGCCATTAATGCAGCGACTCCAGTGGGCCATGGTCAATGGACCAGAATTAGTGGAACATTGTAGAGCTGGAGAAGATCACAGACAGTGGTGCGGGGTGATGAACGGATTTGAAAACAAACATGAGGATTTTGAAATCTTGCCAGGGCTCAACTGGGATTCAATATATGTCAGAAACCACAGGTGAGAGTAAGAATATTGGCAGAAGGACACTGATGACCTCAAGTTTAGGGAGGGTACAATGTGGCCAGTCAGAAGTGCTTGGGAATAACCAACTGTACAGAATTTAGAGGCAGAGATAAAGGATTCGACAGCACATGAGCAAAGGTAAGGGTGGAGCCGGGCAATATTACATAGGAGGGAATAGCAAGTGTAAAAAATGTTGATGATGATGATGATGAGTGTGGTCAGAAGCTAATCTCTGGATCCAATGTTAGAGCAAATGTTGTGATCAGAAGTCTCAGCCTCATAAAATTGCCAGGGAGAGGGATGGAGTCGGTAAATAGAAAATAAAGATTGTGTTGTCCACTGGAGACGTCTTCAGTCTTCACAAGATTGCACTGGAAGAGATTTCTGCTCATCTAGCACTGGCTGTGGAACAAGGAGTCTGATAATTTTTGTGACAGTGAAGGAGTCAGGAGAGGTAACGGTGAGATCAATCTTGGTGTTGACATGTAAAAACTACCATTGTTTTTTTCGGTTCATGTCCGTGAGGGGCAGTATGTTAACGAGAAATCGGAGGAGAACACTCCATGAAGCTACACATTAATGCAGGCTGAGAAGGATGATATGTTCAACCATGTCAAAGGCTGTAGACTGGTGTCATGGTGTTTCGTTTTGATGTTACAGGTTCTGTAAAGTAACCGTACTCTCTTTGAAAATGGACACTGTGGGCCTAATTTGACTGCCAATAGTCACCTCACTTCACAACTGCAATGTTGTCAACCTTCCGGAAGTCTTGGTGATTACAAGCAGACATAGACAGGCATAAAAATACTTTAGAAATTCATTGATTTCTCAAACAGGCAACTGTTTCAGCTGAAGGTGTGAACAGTCCCTTCCAACCATCAAATGTGGAAGAATTGAGCCATTCGAGTTACTGGCTGGGATATTCCAAATTTTATTTCTGCAGCTGGTTAAGATAAGCCGCAGACATGGACTAACCAGTTTGCTTATTGATTCCATATTAGAACATGATTGATTTTGATGCAGTGGCCATCTTGGCTTGCTGAAACTGAAAATTTGGCCAAGGCAGAGCAAATTGCCATATTCGAGAGCCACCTTGAACCAACTTAAAGAAGGTCCAACCCAGGAAGAGACAGAGAAAGGCATCCAAAAACAGCTTCTGGTCTGCTGTAAAGTAATTAAGCAGCAAGATGTGACACACCAGCTGAACAGAAGTAAGGGGTCCTCCTTCCTCCCTGTGAACCCTGATTCCACCTACTAAGCTCCCCTGTTAAAGCAACTGCATTACAATTCGACAGGGGAAATCATCACAGATGCAGAGACAATCCTGCATCCTTAAAACCTTAACTTCACACAATGCAAAATTTCAACTTCGAAAGCTACTAGGGCTGCACCGAACAACACAGACTGAATTTGATTCACGTGTATAATTATCATTTTATGTTCATCTGTAATTAATCGTTGTGAATGTATTTGTTAGTAACTTTATCCTTCAAGTAACTTCTAGAGCAATAGATTGAAGTAAACTAATCTTTGTCCTTTGTAAGTGGAAAGGTTTTCATGCTGCGATCTTTTAAATGGGAATCGCTCACTCCAGTGATAAAAAATACACTCTCAGATACAAATACATTGTTCATGGGCGACCTTGGGGGATGTCTGGAGCACAGATCAATTAGGATGAGGAAGGATCGTTTTTCATTGTCACCATCGCACAGGATTTCGTTTGAAACTTTGATAAAGATGTTTCGTTAATAGGGCACGGATGGCATCGTGATTGGAGTGATTCCAAAAGGAGTTCCAGGGAAGATGTGGCATGGATTTGCGAGATGACAGTACATTCCAGGGCTTTGGAGAGGAAAAGGAGGTTAGAGGTCGGGCAGTGATTTTATAGCACGGACCTATCAACGGCAAATAAAGGAGTGTCAGAAGCTGAAGAGCGAGAGAGAACCGTTCACAAATTCAGCTGACATTGGGACCAGGAAGGAAAGCCGAGTGGTCATTGGTTCAACATCAATAGGGTCTAGGGAGCAGGAGTTGGTTCTCATGGACAAGATTAGCTCAGACTGCCTATGAGGGGAGATCGGAGGGAAACAAAAGAATTCCGCAGAAAAGGGGAAATTTGGAGGAGGTTTTGCTCAATCGACTAGGGGAAGGGAGGGAAGTAGCTGAACAGATGGTGTCGATCTTCGTCACAAAGACCTCCATGAGCCCCTGGCACTTGTGATGTGCAAGTCAGAGAGACTCATCACCCCTCAGGACTCTGTGTGAGTTCATTGATGTTGAACTGCCACCTAAAAGCGAAACTCTTCAGGTTGTGGATGTTTTTTTGACGTATATGTCCCCCAGTGTTCCCTTTGAACTGTTCATCATCTTGCTAACAGGAAACAAGAATTACAATGCTAGTTAGACACCATGTCCTTTATTCACTCTTTTGGAATGTGTGATCCAATGAAACAGCAGATTTCACACCGCCTGTAACAAAAGATGATATTATTTGCATCATAAAATGTTGATCAACTTTCCAATATCTCATGGCTGCGTCAGCTACTTAAGGAGGTCACAGTTCATGGAGCGCAATGGATATGAGTTTGTTTCAAATCCAAAATCCTTCCACAATCTCTTGGAAATAAAATCGCTCCGCAGTGCTAAGGGCCCTTGGCAGTGCCAATTTGCAGCAAGTAAACTGATATATTTGGTTGTTGGGTTTATATTTTCTGTTTGAACAACCTTCTCCGCAGATTGGAATAGAATTAAACCAGAGGGCTGGATACTGTGCGAGTGTCAGTAATTCAACTTACCAAGAGTGGAGAGATCACCGCTGGCACCTCTCAGTGTGAAGAGATCATCAGGACCGCTGACCAGCTCCATGGGACCGCCCAGAGTGTCACTGGATTCAGTCTCAACATCATCATAATCAACCGGAACCGGAACTGAGAGCAAATAGGGTTTCTCACTGAGACGCAATTCTAACACCGACTACTCTGCAATGATATCCTTATCAGACAATCTACCCGGCTTCTATAGGGCGGGAAAATGGATCAATTGCGGTTTTCTGGTGTGGGGAGGTCAGAGGAGGGGGAATTATTGGACCTTGTCGTGTTGGGGTAGGTTACTCTCAGTTTTAAAGTCACAAGGATTTCACTGGATCCCCCATCCAGACTCCACCCACCTTTCACATTTCACCGCCTGTAAAGAAATCCCTGGGAGAAAACACAATGAAGAGAATGCTTCACTCCTTTGTACTAGTGAGTCCAATCGGTATGATTCGGTTAAAATCAAAGACATTGCTATCCGTTTTTAAACTGTAACTACACTGCAATACTACGGATCCTTGCTAGGGTCATTGTACGGCGCCGTGTTGTGAATTTATTGGTTTCAGACAGCAGAGCGTGTGAAGTTCAAAAAGCGAGATGGCAATAAGTGAAAATGTACCCACTATGAGCACCGGAGGAGTTCCCTTCAGGATTTTCTGATCCAGGATCCGAGTCTCCCAAACTGTGACTGGTGAAATTTTCCATCTGATTGAGGGAGTCAACGGAAGCAGAAACTGAAACACAAAAATGGAGAGTTATTGGAAAGGTTGTCTGGAATGGCGGAGCAGAGAACATAAAACCTTTATCGTGGCTGTGACAATGCCCTGGAATTTGTTCCTGCCACTATTGTGGGAGAACTTTCACTGCACGGACTGCAGTGGTTCAAAATGAGCAGCTCCACCTTATCAGGGTAAATCGGGGTGGACAATAAATGTTGGTCCTGCCCTTGAGAGGCGCAATAATCCACAGGCCAGCTGATTACTATTAGAAATATCTCACATATATAGCAGCGAATAGAATGTGATATATTCCGTTCGGATAGAGATAGTGAGCGCAGATTTCTGATCCGGAATCTCTTTCCCTGCTCCACCAACATCCCGTCTGACAACCAGAAACTTTCAATCGGTCAACAGCGACTGCAGAAAATATAGCCCCGGGTAATGGTGCAGTAGAGAGCCTTAGGATGAGAATACAGGATCATTTTCCCTCACTATTTTTATCACCGAGGGATTTATTTTACCCGTTGCAGTCTTCCTCTTGAAGAGCAGAAGGGAAAGGCTTTACAGATGCGATAAATGTTATTGCCTCATATTGCCAAGCACAGTTTGCAGATTAAAGTTACATGTCAGATTATAGGCTGTTAGAATACTTGGATAGAAACTCTCCCAGGTAATGAGTTTCTGATAGGAACCTGTCCCAGGTACAGAAATCCAGTCACAAGAAGCACCAAAAACTGAGAAAATGAGGCTATTGGCTCCTGAGAGCAGCCACTGTTTACATAATTGTTTAAATGGAATAACACGAAGTGTTCGTGACAAAAACCCCAAGTTCAGGAAACACAAAGTAATATAAAGGCAATGGGACAATTAACGCATTGAAGGTCACTTCAATTGGTTTGTAGCTTGTGTTGAGGTTTGAGTGAATATTCGAATTCGATATTGCATAGAATCACATGTAGCATAGAATCAGGCCATTCAGCCCAATCACTCAATGCCGTTATTTATGCTCCACTCGAACTTTCCTTTTCCTGCCTCATCTGTTTGCGGCTGTTCTCCATCATAGGCTCAGTTACCTTGACCTTAGGCAAACCGACAATATTCGCCAATTACTCCCTGTGGTAGAGAATTCCTCGTTCTCACCACGTTCTCAGTAAAAAGGTTTCTGCTGAGATCGCTGTTTGAAGTATCAGCAAATTTCTTGCTTTGTTGATCTCTGGCTTTACACTTACCGACAACGGGAAACTGTGTCTCTGTGTCTGCTCCATGGAAACGTTTCACAATTTTCTGCGGCACTGTTAGCTGACTCCCTCCATCTTCACTTTTCTAGGAAAAGAAACCCAGCCTGTCCAGTGCCAATTATTATAACCCCATCACCGGTGCTTCTATGTCCTTCCATAACATGCTGCCGGGAAAAGTAAACTGCACTGTAAATCAGATTTGCCCATAGATGCTTATGATAAATGCTTTGCCTTTTAATGAGATCCCTGTAGAAATAAGCCCTAATGCTTTCTTAGCTTTTTGATGACGTTATTATCTGGCAGCGATCTATTGGAATGGATTATATATTTATATTCTCACGTCCGCCTTTTCAACTATCTCATTTAGTTTCTTATTGCCTTTAATGTATGACACGCTCATATTTCTTTACAAAATGTAACTTAGCAGCTGCTTATGTTGAAATGCATATCTCAGTTCTGCGAGTTTATTCATGTTTTCTTGTCATTTATTTCAGTTACCCTCAGAATTGAATGAAGCCACTCCCCCATCCTCGCCCCACCCCACCTCACAGTTCGGTCTCTCCTAGGTAATGTGTCTTTGACACATTTAGAAATTTGTTTCAAAATCCCAAATCTAACCCAAGGACATTGTGTAAATGTTGCTCAATTGCATCTTCATCATTACCCTTATCTACGCTGTTACCTCTAAAAAGATTTTGTGTTTGATGAGGTTCGTTAAGCAAGCCGTTCCCTTTTGAAATACATGCTAACTATTCATCTTTATATTTTTGGTTTCTGCATGTTCATCTATTTTTCTCCTTGAGCAGGGATTCCATTAATTTCCCTCCAATGAATGTTAAGCTGCATGTTCTTCGTTCCTTTTTACATGTAGCTTTAATGTGAGTTATGTGTCAGAATTCTGACACCATCCTTTCCTAATGAATTATTAAATATCTGTAATGGAGCCTCTGAACATAAGAACACAAGAAACAGGAGCAGGAATAGGCCATTTGGCCCCTCAAGCTTGCCGCACCATTCAATAAGATCATGGCTGACCTGCCCCAGGCCTCAACTCCTCCTGTTATCTCTTTGGAAGCTTCCAAAAGGATGAATGAGGTCCTTCAGACGAGACGTTTTATCCCTCAGTTTGATTAATTTGAATTTTCTGCTCCTCTTACTATTTAAACGATGATATAATTTATAATCTAACCTTCCAATGTCATACGCAACTAATTGTTATCTGGGCTAAACACTGAAACAAAGTAATTATTTAATATTTCTGCCGCTTCACTCTTGTTGCTTGCTATTTATTCGGGAGCACAGTTTAAAAATAAAGACTTTCCCGTTTAAGACGGGGATGAAGAGAAATTTCTTCTCTGAAAAGGTCGCTAGCCTTTGGAATTTTCTTCCACACAGAGCAGCTGAGGCTGCATCATTGAATGTTTCAATGGCAGTTTGAGAAAGGTTTTTGATCTGGAAGGCATTAAGGGATTGAGTGGCAGGCAGGAAAGTGGAGTTAAAGCCGCCATCAGATCAACCATTACCTTAAGGAATATTGCAGCCGGATCGATTATTCAAATGGCCAAATCACAGAATCACAGAGTCACAGAATGCAGGAGAGGCCTTTTGGCCCATCGAGTCTGCACCGACACGTGAGAAACACCTGACCTACCTACCTAATCCCATTTACCAGCACTTGGCCTTGAATGTTATGACATATCAAGTGCTCATCCAGGTACTTCTTAAAGGATGTGAGGCAACCCGCCTCCACCACGCTCCCACGTAACACATTCCAGACCGTCACCACTCTTTGGCTAAAAAGGTTTTTCCTCACATCCCCTCTAAACCTCCTGCCCCTCACCTTGAACTTAAGTCCCCTTGCGACTGACCCTTCAACTAAGGGGAACAGCTGTTCCCTATCCACACTGCCCATGCCCCTCATAATCTTGTACACCTCGATCAGGATGCCCCTGAGTCTTCTCTGCTCCAACGAAAACAACCCAAGTCTATCCAACCTCTCTTCATAACTTAAATGTTTCATCCCAGGCAACATCCTGGTGAGTCTCCTCTGCACCCACTCCAGTGCAATCACTTCATTCCTATAATGTGGCTGCCAGAACTACACACAGTACTCCAGCTGTGGCCTCATCAAGGTTCTATACAATTCTAACATGACCTCCCTACTTTTGTAATCTATGCTTCGATTGATAAAGGCAAGTGTCCCATATGCCTTTTTCACCACCCTACTAACATGCCCCTCCGCCTTCAGAGATCTATGGACACAGATGCCAAGGTCCCTTTGTTCCTCAGAACTTCCTAGTGCCATGCCGTTCATTGAATACTTCCTTGTCAAATTACTCCTTCCAAAGTGTGTCACCTCACATTTTTCAGGGTTAAATTCCATCTGCCACTTATCTGCCCATTTGACCATCTCATCTATATCTTCCTGTATGCCAAGGCACTCAACATCACTATTAACCACCCGGCCAACCTTTGTGTCATCCGCAAACTTACTAATCCTGTCCCCCACATAGTCATCTATATCGTTCATATAACTGAGAAACAGTAGGGGACCGAGCACAGATCCCTATGGTACGCCACTGGACGCTGGCTTCAAGTCACTAAAGCATCCTTCTATCATCACCCTCTGTCTCCTTCAACTAAGCCAATTTTGAATCCACCTTATCAAATTACCCTGTATCCCATGTGCATTTGCCTTCTTTATAAGTATCCCATGTGGGACCTTGTCAAAGGCTTTGCTGAGATCCATAGAAACTACATTAACTGCACCACCCTCATCTACACACCTGGTCACCTCCTCAAAAAATGTAATCCAATTTGTTAGGCATGACCTCCCTTTGACAAAGCCATGCTGACTATCTCTGATCAAACTTTTCCTCTCCAAGTGGAGATAGATTCTCTCCTTCACAATTTTCTCCAATAGTTTCCCTACCACTGACGTGAGACTCACTGACCTGTAGTTCCCTGGCTTATCTCTACAACCCTTCTTAAATAGCAGAACCACATTAGCTGTTCTCCAGTCCTCTGTCACCTTCCTCGTGGCTAGAGAGGAAGTAAAAATCTGGGTCAGAGCCCATGCGATCTCCCTTGCCTCCCTCAGCAGTCTGGGACACAGATCATCTGGACCTGGAGATTTGTCCACTTTTAAGCCTGCCAGCACCTCCAATACCTTGTCATTCCCTTTATCAGTTTGCTCAAGAACCTTGCAGTCTCTCTCCTCGAGTTTGATACCTTCATCCTCATTCTCTTGGGTGAAGACGGATGTGAAGTTATCGTTCAACACTCTACCGATGTCCTCTGGCTCCACCCATAGATTGCCCCCTTGGTCCCCAATGGGCACTAATCTTTCCCTGGTTATCCTCTACCCATTGATATACTTATAGAATATCTTGGGATTTCCCTACTTTTACCAGCCAGAGCTTTCTCATATCCCTTCTTTGCTCTCCTAATTGCATTCTTAAGCTCTACTCTGCAATTTCTGTACTCCACTAATGCCTCTGCTGATTTACTCCCCTTGTATCTGCTAAAAGCCTCTCTTTTCCTTCTCATCGTATCCTGCTCCAATTTCTTCTGATCTTATGATTTTACCCTCTTCTTCAATAATTGGCCCTATTCCCGTTCTGCTTTTGATTTTTATGCATGTAGCTAAAGAAGATTAAACAACTTTATGGTTTGCTCCTGGGAAATTCAATCTCATTGATTTATTAATTGTTTTGACATCTTGCCTAATTTTCCCATATTCTCCTTGGTCCTGCACGAGCCCGGTCCCCCACCTCTGCTTTTCCATATACTTGGGTCATGCTGCATTTCTTTCTTTTATTCCTCCCTTTTGCCTTTATTTTCATTCATGTTTAACTCGTTCTTGTTTATTTTGTGGAACGTATTTTTCCTGCTTTCTGTCGAACATCATCTGAAAAATTTCCCATTGTTGATACACATCATTATTTGTCAATGTTGTTGTCCAGTACATTTTCCCAAGTTTGATTCTCAGTTCCTCAAATTCAGCTCTTCTCTAATCTCTGGTTTTGGTCTTTTTGCTTCTCGGCTCTTATCCATAAGTGTATTCGAATTAAGATTTGCCTATCTATTCCCCTACTTTTTCTCTCCATCTCCTCTGGTTCATTCTCCATAAATAGACCCAGTAGCGAATCCTTGCCTATTGCTCTTCTTGCATACTGTGTTAGAAAGGAGTGCTGCACAGATCATGTGATTATTATTCATTCACTCAGATATTAGAATGGTGGGAAATGGAAACGTTGATTCTGCTCGTTATTTACAACTAAATAACAAACCCATTCTGTGAGCAGTAAGAAGCATTGGGAGTCTTCCCAGGCCAACTGATCATCTCACGGACAGAGGCATTCTCACGGTGACACTGCTCTTTCAGATTGGACAGCGACCGGACTGCCCATCATGTCCATTCAGTACACTGGCCATTATGAGGCTCTCCAAGGTGAAGTCACATTTGTCTAGTGAACAAACGGCTAGAAAAACAGTAAAAACAAACCTAAGCCTCCTGTATAAGTGAAATTCTTGCCAGATGGAATATTGTCAATTTCTTCATAAATTCCTTGGTACAAACCAGCAGGTGAACCCCAGTGACGAATGACAGCATCTGTTGGAGGGAGGACGAGGCGATTAACATGCTGCTGCATTCCACGGAGTGTTAGCAGTTAATGCCTGCGACTAGAAGCAAGTCACAGATCAGGTGAGAGTCAAAATATAAAGACAGTTAACTTGAATATGGAGAAGCTTTGTTGTCTGGAGGCATTAGTATGTCCGTGTGTCTGTGTGTGTGCGTGTTTGTGTGTGTGTGTGTGTGTCTGCGTCTGTGTGTGTGTGTGTGCGTGCCTGTGTGTGTACATAGACACTTATTCACCTCCAGCAAAACTGAACCCATTTGCAGGAATGTCGGACAGGACGGAAAATAAGGATGGGGGTGGGATGGTTGAGGGGGAGAGGGTGGGTGCGGGTAGGGTGGAGTAATGTGTCAGGGGAAATGAATTCCAGTTGATCATGGGGTTAAGGGCCGCATGGGGAATCAGCTGAATTGAATCTGGGTGAAAAATTGACTGGCCTCTGCAGACACGTCAGTTTGGAAGTGCAACGGAGGGGGTCATGGTTCTTTGTCATACTCCTTCAGTGTATGAAGTGACCTATTGGGTGCATAGGTCCGGAGTGTGGTGCTTGTGGGCTAGAAGTGGAGCAGTTGTGTTAGTATGTAGAATTACTGGAGAATGTAAAATGTCACCTCTCAATATGTTGTACAGAACTTGGTCAAAGATTTACAGATTGGGCAAGCGGGCGGAGATAATGAAACATTGAAATGGCTGAGCCAGTGGATCAAGGAAGATTAACAGACAAATAATTAACAAACATTTCAATTCAACTTTCTGCTGCATTCTTACAACAAGTGAATTCTCCTGGAGTCACATATAAACTGGTTCGGGCTTATAGACTCTTTCAATAGTTTCACTGCTACATTTCAGTAATTCAGTCTTGAAGGGAACAAATGAAGAAAAGGACTTCAGATTGCTTTTCCAAGTGATATTCTCTGGAAAAGTGCAACAAACTGCAGCCTTGTCTATATATGAAACACTATCCGCAATCTAGCATTAGTTCAGCGGTAAAATTGAGGCTCACCTTTCTTTTCTAACTTTCTCTGTTTTACCGCCATGAGTGCGATCAACTCACAGATTAACAGGACTCCGAGAGTTATGCAAACGACAACAGCTATGGAAGTACTTTGATTTTCCTGTCCTTAAGAATAGAAGTACAGAAAGATTTAACATAGATACAATCCACATTGTATTTTTTAAATGTTTCCATCAATCTGAAAACAGTCATTATTCAGAAATTTACAAAGGGAAGAAAATATCAAGAATCCCAGCATTATTAGTAAGAACGCTAACTTCTCATGAAGGTATTCATAATAAGTATCTGTAGGTGTGGACGGAGAAGAATTCGGTGACAAATCAAGCCCTGTGGAATATATTGTACAAACAGTTATGAACTTTAAATGTTGGTATGTTGCTTTAGAAAAACAACTGCTGGTCCTAATTGACGAACTTAATGAGTCACGTTCACAGAACAAGCACCAACCCCAGCAATCTGTGCATACTTACCGGAACAAATCACACTGACATCTTCCTTGTGATCACAGTCAGATTGAGCTGACGATGAGGAAGGACAGTCGGACAGAAAGGATTCGCTTCCCGTGCACTTCACCTCATCCAGCCAGATAACTCCGTTACCCGGGGAAAAAGCGGCCCATCCTTGGGCCAACAGAGCGGAGCCACAAGCCAGCTGTCTGCAGACAACATTGGAATCGGCCACATCCCAGGAATCATCACACACCGTGCCCCAGGTGTTATTGTACAATATCTCCACTCTCCCGGAGCAGTCGGTGTTACCCCCAACCAGGCGCAAACTGCGTCCCGATCTGTCGAAGAGAATCCATTCTGATTATTTAAGTGACACAAGCCAGGAATATATCAGAGGGTCGGTATAACAAACAGCAACAAGTACCTGGTTCTGGACCGCAATGCTGTGAAGTGTGGGGCTGCATCTTCATTCCGTTGGCTCCTCGTAAGAAGGGAAACATGCTGACGACATTAGACATCAATGTTTGAAATGACACCGGCACATTGAGAGGTTTGATGTGTTACCTGAACAAACAATAGCTGCATCATTCCAGTGACCGCAGTCTTTGACACCCTATGAGTCTGACTGACACTGCTAAAGGCTCTGCTCATGGGAACTCCCAATCTTACTCAGCCGGATAGGTCATGATCCCTGTCCGAACTCCCCAGCGTGATACTGAATAGATTCGAGGCTGCCGCACTGTAAGTGTTTACAGATCACTTTCCCATCATTTGGATGCAGTATTTCCGAGCACACAGTTTCCCAGGTCCCATTGAAGAGCATTTCCACTCTCCCTCACAGCGATGATTTCCATTCACCAGCCTCAGTTCTTTATGCTCTGTCAATGAAATAAGAAATGTGCTCATTGAGAACTCGTATGTTCATCCTGCACAGCTCAGCACATGGTGTACTGGCTGTGCTCACTGCTTATCTCTAATTATTTCTGACATATAATAGAAAACAGCTCCGATCCAATTATTTAATTAGGAGTGTCGATTTCTAAGGGGAAGTTCATACTTATGAAACCTGATTGAAATCTCTGAAGGAGTTTCAGAAAGGCCGACAAAGAGTAAGGCAGTGTATGCAATATATCTGAATTTTCAAAAGGACTTCGAAACGGAAACACATAATGGAACCATTGCTGAGCTCAGAGTATTTCGAGTGAGGGAAAGGAGAATGGAGAACAAGCTGACTGCAATAGGTAGAAACTCAGACTGGCGGAAGGAGTTACACACGTCACTAAGGCCACTGCTGCTTAACATTTACACTAACCTTTTGGATTAGGGGATGGGAAGTACAATATCAAAATGTATTAGTGACAGAAAATTGTGAGGTATAGTTAATACTCAGGAAGACTGCTACACTATAGAAGAAAATATTGATAAACTGGCAGAATAGGCTTGCAATTGGCAAATTATTTTCCATACAGCTAAGTCACAGGCGGTGAATTTTGGCAAAAGAATAAAGAAGTTACAAAATGCCGGGATAATATGTGCCTAAAGGATGTACTGAACAACGAGATTTCGTGATACAGAGGCGCTAATCATTGATAAAGTGGCGGAGTCCAAAGCTGGAACGGAAATATGCAATGAATAAATCCAATAGGAAATTGAGTAGAATCTCTTTTTTTAACCCAGAGACTGGCCTCATCTGGAACTTAGGCCAACTACAACAGTTGAAGCGAATAGCACCGCTACCTTCAAGGTGAGACTGGATAAGTAGACGAGGGAAATGAAACAGCGGGATATGCAGGTAGAGTTAGATGGAGTATTACTGCGTGATTCTCGTGTACGGCATCAATGCAACACAGGCCAGTTGAGCTGAAAGGCCTGATTCTGTGCTGTGGACTCTGTAATTCAGTGTGATGTCTTCCGTGTGAAGCCTCAGACAATGAGCACATTGGCACCTCTACCTGAACACATGATCCTCACATCTTTTTTATGAGTACAGTCATTATTGCCCCATGATGCTGAGGGACATTTCCAGAGAAGTGATTCGTTACCGGAGCACTTTAGTTCATCTAACCACACTGGGCCTGAGCCTGGTTCACACGAAGCAGCAAGTGGCACGCCCAATGCATTTCCACAACCCAGCTGTTTGCAAACCACGTCAGCGTCCGTCAGATCCCAGGAATCATCAGAAACGGAACCCCAAGTCCCATTGTAATAAATCTCCACTCGGCCAGCACATCGGCTTTCACCGTCCGACAGTCTGATCTGCATGTGTTCTGTCGGACAATAATACAGGAGATTATGCTTCTAATACAGATTCAGCTCAGCACTGAATCCTTCCCATTGTGTATTCTCCAGGGAAACGAAACGCTACCCGTTTCACGTGTCTGGGACAGGGAAATGAGTCTGTGCAGCAGAACATCTCTACAATTAACTATTACAAAGCATGTAGAGCGCATAAATGTTTCATATATTCCCGCATCTGACGGCAAGGCCGATGGCTTCCAGTTCCCCTGTTTTTGTGCTGAATGCTGTGCACATTGTATGCCGCCATTTGAGTTTTTTTCTTATTAAGTCTTCCACTCATGCTATTTTTAGACAGTCTTTTAAAACTCATGTTTCATATCTGTATCTGTTCATTGCCGGTTTGCGTTACCCAGATTCGTAGCTTTTTGACATTTACTCACAGCTCCGATTGCCTTTATTTTCAGGGTTACGTTAATATCAGCAGATCCCTCCAAATCATACAGAGCCACAGTCTTAGTTAGGGGCCTATTGATAACTTCCTCCTCATAGTGCAGAATGCAAACTACACAAACGCAGTCCTAGAATATCTGCCTTTCAATATGCAGTCCGCAGGTGAAGAGAGCGGTCCTGCGGCTGTACTTATGTAATTTCCAATGTTTGCCCCTGTGTAGCTGCCCCCACATCGGTAAAGCTATAGGACATCTGTCCGCACATACATCGCTCAGATTGTATCTTCTACCAGTACATCTGCAGATCGCTACATCCTGCGCATTTTCAGTCTCAGTTTGTTTAAATTTTACCTGCTGCACAATGACACTTGCAAAAGTTCAGGTCAAAGTTTCTGTTAAGATTTACACATAGCATAATGAAATTTACACCAATCGGATTCCAGCGCATCTGTTTACACCAATGTACTGCACCATGGAACTGATTTGTGAGTCACTGTGGGATTTGACCCTCACGCTGAGCTTCAATCCCATAAAGTATTTGTCAGTGGGACTGCCGTCATCTAGCTGTGTATCATTGTTAACCTTCACCATTATCTTCGGCCATATGTTGACAAAACGCTCACGCGTGCCTTCATTACTCCCAGAATGGAATATTTCAACACCCGCCTGGCCGGCCTGCCATCCTGAACCTTCCAAGAACTTCAGTTCACCTTAAACACTATTGCCTGAAGCGCAGCAATTCCCAATCAGCAACAGTTCTGTGCGAGCTGTTCTACATTGTTTCTCCATCCGCAACGCCTCCTGTTTTAAAATATCTTCATGCTCAAATACGTTCATGCTCCACCCCCGCACCGCCATCCTATCACCAGAACCAACAGCAGCCCTAATCATTCAGAGACCTCTGCTCGTCTCCATTTCCGGACTCGCGGACATCACCCACGTCGTGTCTTTTGTTGTCTTGGACGAAGAACTGAAATTTCTGTTGAAATCTCCGCCTCTGAACACGTTTTGGTGACGCGTTTCCTGTCTCTCTCTTTGTCTCTCTTTCACTCTCTGAGTGAAGAAATTCCCCCTAATGTTCCCCCTAAACCTTTCCCCTTTCAGCCTAAACCCATGTCCTCTCGTATTTATCTCTCCTAATCTAAGTGGAAACAGCCTATTCGCATTTACTCTGTCTATACCCCTCATAATTTTGTAAACTTCTATCAAATCTCCCCTCATTCTTCTACGCTCCAAGGAATAAAGTCCTAACCCGTTTAATCTTTCCCTGTAACTCAACTCCTGAAGACCCGGTCAGCCGCCTTCTTGAACAGATCAGTCTCTATAATGTCCCATCCGTCCACTGATAGTCATCAGCTAAGTGAGGGAGGGTGTCCTCTATAGTACTGTTAAGTGGCACTTACTCACTAATAATCTACTCATTGATGTTTAATTTAGGTTCTGCCAGGGACACTCCGCCTCGTGCCGCATCACAATGTTGGTCCAAACATGGGCAAATCGACTGAACTCCAAGCGTGAGGTGTGAGCGACAGTCCTTGGCACCAAACAGCATTTTACCGAGTGCAACTAGAAGTAACTGGAGTGATGCCTTGCATCAAGGAAGATGGTTGTGATTATTGCAGGCCAATCGCCTCAGTTCAAGCATATCGCTCCAGCAATTCCTCAGGGTATTGTCCTCATCCCGACTATCTTCAGCTGTCTTGTCAGTGGCCTACTCTCCGTTATGGGGATGTTCATTGATAATTGCACAGTTTTCAGTTCCATTCTTTAGTCCTCAGATAATGAAGTAGTCGGTGTCTCCATCTAGCAAGAGCTGGATCAAAGCCAGGCTTAGGCTGATGAGTGGGAAGAAACTTTCGTGTCACACACAACAGCTCGGCAATGGCCATCATCAGGGAGAGGGGGTCTAACTCCAACCACTGTACATCAACGTCACTGTTCAGAAACTTAACTAGACCAGAAACATAAAGACCTGACGACAGGAACAATTCGCAAGCAAGCAGTGCGTCACTCGCCTCTTGATTCCTCAAAACCTTTCCACCACCTACAAGGTACAACAAGAGAACAGAAGATTTAAGAGCAACAGAAGGCATTACAGCTCATCGAGTCTGTTCTAACATTCAAAACGACCATGATGATCTGAATGTGACCTTTCCTCCATTTGCCCAGAATGCTTGACTCCCTTGTCGATCAAAAATCTGCCTGATTCGACTTTGAATATTGACTGATCCTCTCTCCACTGCTCTCTGTGGAAGGTGATTCCAAGATTAAGGGCCCCAGAGGGAAGGAATTCCTCCTCAAACCCATCTTAAACTGGAGATAACTTATTAGAAACTGCGGTCCCTCTGATACAAGTCAGAGGTGTGATGGACGACCTTATGTCTAAATGTATGCAGCTCCAGGAGCCCGAGAGAAATTCGATACGATTCAAGGTCGAGCAGTCCATTGGAAGCGCTGCTAAAACTCTCAATCACTCTCTCTACCACTGACACACTGGTGCTATAGTGCACACAATCTACAAGTTGTGCTGAAGCATCTCGCTAAGAATTCTTCGACAGCAACTTATTGAAGGACAAAGGCAGCAGGGAATGCAAACTCCATCACCACTGTCAATTTCCAGAAATTTCAAACCATCGCGACTTGGAAATCTGTAATTGTTCTTTCATCGTCGATGGGGCAAAAGAGGAGAAGTAGCTTCCGATCAGCACTGTTGGTGGATCAACAGCACGTGGGCTGCAGCCGTTCAAGGAGACGCTGGTCATCATCTTTTCAGGGGAAGTTAGGGATGGGAAAAGAAGGTGTTCCTGCCAGTGCCATCAACATCCTGTGACTGAAGAAATAACACGAAATACAGGTGCAACATTTCTAGATACCATAGTCCCCGTGTTGCAGTTTGAACGTTCCTCTCAACAGCTCTTGGTGCTGAATTCTGAATGACGCTCTGGGTTCAGTCGGATAGAAATATCACCATAAGATGAGATATTCATTTGCGAAAGATTGAAAGTCTTTGTTGTATTTAATAAATGCACTGAAAACACAACCCAGTCTAGATTCATTTTTAATGGTAAGATTAACAGCTGGTGTATTTCAGGTCAATAGACTCACCCGAGCAGTTAACACTGGCGTCATTTTCATGTGAACAGCTAAATTGTTGCCCGGATGAAACCGAACAACCCCAGAAGCTGGATTTGTTTCCCTGACATCTGTAGTTTTCTGTCCACACTGGGCCGGTTCCCTTTCCAAAGTGAGCTCCTCCTGGCATTGCTGTTACTGCCCCACAGTGAAGGTGCTCACAGTCCACACTGGCGTCCTCTGAACCAAAGTAAAGATCACACAGCGTCCCCCAGTGCTCTCCCTGCTGTACTTCCACCCGGCTGGAGCATTGATTATCCCCAGACACGAGCCGGAGATCTTTGTGAGCTAAGTAATAATAAAAATAACAATGATAATATTAGCAAATGCCAATAACATCACAAATTTCATAGTTACATTGCAAATTACAAAAGTCGGATTCACATTTCCTTCCCTTACAACTCAGAAGGAACATTAGCAATGACTGCTACCAGCCTGAGTGTTGCTACTTCGATCACGACTATTATTAGCACAATCACAATTACTGCTCTTATCATTATTAATGCAAGTGCTACTATTACACGACTGCTGCACCTACTGCATTGAAATCACTGACATTACATCTGTGAATGCCTTTGGAACAGGGCTTTCCTGATGTTCACCCAACCCTTTGCGTGGAAAGGCGCTTCCTGATTTCATTTCTTAATGGCCTCTCTCCAATTGGAGATTGAGCCATTTGTTCTGGACCCTCGCACCACAGCCCATCGTTTTATGTATCTATTCATGGAACCATCTGATCTTTTAAACATCTCAATTGCATAACCGTCATCTTTCTAAGCTCAGGGTTTACGGACCAAATTTATGAAACGTAATAATTGAACCCTTGTAGCCATTGTCAACCAATCCCATTTCTGCCCCCACATTTCTGGTTCCCCATCATGAGGAAAATATTTCGATTGATCCTTATTGCATCTATAATGGACGGCTTCACACTTGCCTCAATTGATCTGAACTCTCTGCATGCTCCCCACAAAATTGCTTTCTCAGAGCCCTGTGATAGCTTTCAAAAAAATTACTGCATCTCCTATATTAGTGTCATCTGCAAATGTGCCCACACATACCACTCTCTATTCTTCTTCCAAGCTGTTACTTCACATGTGGAAAAGCTGAATTCGCATACAGACCCGTGAAGAATATGACTTGCCTCACCGTGTCAGTCAGTTATTCAACTTATCCATGCTCCCTATGTCCCGCCTTCCAACAAATGAGCAACTTATGTTGTAAGGTTAGCCTCAGCACTCTGCAGTTTATTGTTTTGCTAATGAACTCTTATTTGGTGTTATGTCCATTGTTTTTTGGAAACCCATGTAGACACTATCTGAAGACACACCCCTGTCCTTGTTGTCAGACACTGCTGCAGAAATTCAACTGCACATGATAACGTTTAATAGAATCAGAAATGATAAAGTGCAGAGGGAGGTCATTCACCCCATCATGCAAGTGCGGGCTGTTTGAAAGAGCTATCCAATTAGTGTCCCTCTAGTGCTCTTTCTTAGGAGCCACGAAAATTCCCCCCTTCAAGTATTTATCCAAATTCCTTCTGAATTTGTGAGCCGTTATTTAAGCTGCTTCAAACACTTATTACAGCCGCGCATTCCAGATCACAACAATCGCTGGACAATTATTTTTACGATGCTTCGGTTCTTTAGTCAATTACTTTAAATCTGTATCCTCTCATTACCGATCCTTTGGTCACTGGAAGAGCAGCATGTTATTGTCATATCAAAATCGTTCCAGATGTTGACCATCTGTATTAAATCTTCCTTTAACATTTTCTACTCCAAGCAGAATAATCTGAGCTTCTCCTGTCTCCCTGAAGTTACACACCCTCAGCATCCCCACAATGTTATTCTGGAAGATATGCTCCGCAGCCATCTGGGACTTGACATATTTCCTAAAATGTCCCTCTTAAAATTGGCCTCAAGCCTCCAGCTGAGAATAAGCAGTGTTTTATAACTGTTTAGCAGAACTTCATTTTAAGGCTCCATGTCTCTATTTATTAAGTCAGGGAAGACCTATGCCTTTCAAACAACATTCTCAACGTGTGCTGCCACACTCAAAGACAAGTACATGCACACTCTCAGGTCTCGATGTTTCTGTAACCCAGTTAAACATATATCATTTCATTTACATTGCCTCTGCTCATTCTTCCTACCAAAATGAATTACTTCACACTCCTCTGCGTTAACTGTGATAATTTCACCTGTCAGTCTGTGTTCTCTTGATGCATGTTCCTCGTCGCTGTTTACTACATTTCCGGCTTTGGTGTCATCTGTCAAATTTGAAATGATGATGTGTCCAGATTAGTATCAAACATGAAGTGGCCCTAATTTCGAACACAAGATAACATCCCGCCATATTTGCCTTGAGTTTGAAAAGAACATGATTCTTTCTCTTCCCTGAACCAACTTCGTACCACACACTGTCCTTTTAAACCTGTGGGCTTTAATGTTACCAACAAGATTAAGAACTACATGGTACTTTATAAAATGCTTTTTGAAAGTCCAGAGACACAATATCAATCATAAAACTCCCATCAGAGCTCTCCGGTATTTCAACAGAGACTCCGTTAGTTTGATCAAACACAATTTACCTTTTACTGCTCCGTGCAGGCTTTAATTTTTGACAGCTTTTTTTTCCCAAATGACAATTACTTTTGAGCTGCATTTTCGTGTCTAAAATTAACTCCGTCAGCGATATTAGACTGGTTGTCTGGTGCTGTCCGAGTTTACCCTTCAGCCCCTTCTTGCTTTCAGTACCCTTTTAATATTTGCCATTTTATAACAAAGAATTGGGTCCTCTTTTATGTTGTATCTCATCTTTGAGACCAAATTTTCTTGTTTCCTTCTTCAATCCTTCCTGTCTTTTTTGTATTCAGTTTGGATTGCCCCTGAATTACTATCGTGATCATTTAAATGGACCCCCTTTTCCTGCTTCATTTTACTTCCCACATATCTTTAGTTATCCGGCGAAGCTCTGTCTTTGTATGACCTTCCGTTTCCTCTCCGGGGAATATATCTAGTCCGTAACACAAATATTTTCCGTTTGAGGTCGCATTTACTGTCCATTCCTAATTTAATGTTTTAACTCTCAATCTCGATTTTATCCTGTCTGGACCAGGTAACTCTGGCTTACACAACCTTGGGACTTCACTGTATAGACTTTCATTACCCCTCAGGCCCTCTTCATCGCCTTGCATTAACACGATCTGCTCCTTAAACACTTGTTAATTTTGAGCCGTAATGCATTTCTCGGAGTTCCTGGCTATTTTCGATGAAAATGGTTCATTGACATTATATTACTGAACAATTTCTGGGCATTAACATCCCATAGTTTCGGGAATTATCTATCCATTATCTGCACATACAGACTCGAATTTCCATATCAGACAATGTCTTTCCTCTGCTGATCAGGAGTGGCTCCTTATCCAGACCCACTAAAACACCTGTGTTCGCCAGATTCTGCAGGGGGTTCTGTTTGAAAACTTTCAGTCTCAGACTCAGCAACAATTCAACACAGCTATCAGTATCACCATCGACCTTCTCCGTCACCCAGACTGTGCCTATTGGCCGACTATGCTCACGGCAAGAGTACCTCCTTACCATGTTCACATGACACACTCTTTGACACCTTCGTCTCTCTCGGACACTAACCAAATAGTTCATCTGACTGAGTTCCCCATTGGCACAATGCAGATCTCAAACGCAAAAAGAAACCAGGCAAGAAACGAAACCTGCACTTTAAACTTGAGTCAAAGCCAGGGCCCTCAGCAATCTTTCAATTTGTGTTTTCATCACCTGCTGAGACATTCTGAGACGTTCTCTCCACTGCAGAAGCTTTTGAGAGCCTTTCGGTACTATGGCACAAAATCTCGGAAGGTACTTTCCAGTTCCTGTGCCAAAAATGTCGCTTCTCCCTTGGTGTGTCACTAGTTGCAAACATCAAGAACGATGGTCCTTTATAATAACCGTAGGAACACTCAGGGCAACAGTGCTTCATCAGATTTTTTAAAGTTGGAGATATCTCTCACAGGGTCTTTGGGGCTGTGGATGATAAGCAGGCGACTTGAGATGTTCTCGAAACTATGGCTCAAAACCTACGAAGGTAGCTTCTAGCTCTTGCTGTGATCGTTTACAATGGAACTATCTCTGCAAATCATGGACAAATTCATGATGGTCAGGAAGTAGCGATGCCCCAATGTGCTCTTGAGCAGTATCCAAACACAATCCACAAGAACCCTACAAAATAGCTTATAAAATGCATATATTCTTATTAATGGTGCCGGCTTTATCAAATCTGTCTCTTCCCAAATATTCGACATGTGTGACATGCCTTGTAAAAGTTAAATGCATTCAGATTGATCCTCGGTCAATGGTAATGTGCTATTTTTCTCGCCCAAGTCTTCCGCGTACCCAAATGACCTGCAACTGGAATCTCATGAGCAATTCTTAAAATGTCACTGCGGTAACGTGAAGGTACATCAATTTGATGGGCTACAGCTCAAGCCTCATCAGCTGAACTCCAGTGATATCTTCACTTCCTCATCAAAATGTTATTCTACAGATCGTAACATTCGGGACATTATCAGGTTCTGGCTCAGGGGTCTTCATCTGAGACAAGCCCCTTGCATCAAGGTCTATCTCTAGTAACTCCATCAATCTGCTACATATTCCCATGCACCCTTATTCCCATTCAAATCCCTGAAACAAGGTCAGCCAGCATACATCCGAAATGTCCTCCACAACAACTGATTGCCTCTCATCTTGTCTAGCCCTGTGAGTGAAGGATCTGGTCAGAACTCAATACACGAATATACTGGGAAATTCTTCCTGCAAATTCTCAGTTTAGGGAGTATTCGCAGGCTTTCCTGGAATCACTTCAGATGTCAAAATCTATCTCCAGAATATCCATTTTCCAGGAAAATGTCCACACATCCATTAGGCAAGCAAGGAACGATATGAACACTAAGAAAACAGATGACAAAATCAACCAATACAAGAAAACGGGTAAATAATTTCCATCAATCCCCTGGATTCATTCCATCGCATTCAACAAGGAGGGAAATTCATGCCACCTGCCAGCATCGGTGACTGTGTTACCCCAGTATCTCTTGGGGTATAACCGCCTTCATGCCTCAGCTGACAGAAGTAGGAATATGTTCTCCTTAAACTTAAAACTTCTATAAGTTTCTGCAATTTGGTTCACACTATCAGTAAACATGGAAGATACTACTTCTCGTGAACTTTAGCCAATTTGACAGATTTTTTCTGGAGGGGCAAAACGTGATTGCACAAATGCTGCCGCCTTGCTGTTCCATTTCCAACACTCAGCCTTCACATTTCCCTCATTGTGACAAAAATAACAGATCAGCCCACTTGAAACAAATTTCTCCTCCAGACTTCCTCTTTTTCTCACATGAAGACAATCTGGGTCTTCACCTTTGCCATCTTTCTCAATGAAGCCAGATTTCAATTCATCATCAACCTTCTTATCTCTCCACTTTCTCTGGAGTTTTCAAAATGCGGCTCGACACCAATTTGACTGTGAGCCCATTTGTAATCCTCTGCCACTACTACAGGGTGCTGTATTTAAAGAAATGTTTGAACTTCCCGGTGGATCATTATTCCCAAAGGGATAGTAATTTTGATTTCTTCCAACAGAATCACTCTGTCAAGCTTCTCAAAACCTTGTTAAACATTCATTGATCTATCACATCTATCGAACATGAATTCCACCTCTTTAGTAAATTCCACAAAGATTTTATCCTGTTTTCATTTCAAGTTTCTAATTTTTTGCCTGTCGCCATCTGCAGCCAGCTCATAAGCATTGACAACAGCTCTGTCATAGTCACCTGAGGACTCTCCTAAAAAAAGATGAATATACACCCAACATTTTCCCTATGAAAACACTCTGTAGGAACACAGTCTAATCCTCTTTTGGCCACTTCAGTTTTGTAGCAACATTCTCAAATGACAACAAATACTTTCCTATTGCCTCCTCAATAAATTTATACACACAGAAAATACTCATTACCAAATCAAAAGTGGAACTACTTCTCTCTGGGCCATCCTCGCCTTTCACCTCCAATGCAAGGGCACCTCATTTGAACTTTTCTCTTTCCAATGTGTTGTTCCTTTCCTTACTCCTTTCCTCGAATTTAACGTTTCTTTCATTTTGCTTTCGGTTTTGAATCCAATCTTTTCTATTCTGCAGCATCTTATTTCCCTTGATATTTTCTCACTCAAATTGGGCTAGGTGCTCTTCATCACGAACGGTAAATTCCTTTTCTCCCTTCAGGTTCAGGTGAGCAATTAATCTCTCAATGATCTCTGCTTTTTTAGCTCCTGATTTGAAGCTGACATCAAACTCTTCCAATTAACTATTTTATCTGCTTCAAGGCAAGCTTTCTCTCTATATATGTCCGAGAATTAAAGGTACTAGTGTTGATTTCACAGTAAATGCAGCTAAAGTCAATGTGAAATCTGATGTGTTTAAATTCTGGGAAATTCCAGTGAACCCGTTACACATGCTAACGGTTACAGATCTCGGGCGAGACCCCATTTTGTTACAATCGCTACAAACATCAATAATGTCAAAGAAACAATCTTCCCAAATGGACACAATGGAAGAAACGGATGAAGAGTTTTCCGCCTTTTAAAACTTTACCTGTCACATTCAAACCAAAATCAACAAGAAGCAAACATGAACTAACGGTCACATTGCATTCAGTAGAAATTATAAATTGTACTTTAAATAGCTGTCAAAATCAGACAGATTTCTCAGGCAGCACCCTTAGAACATATTTGGAACTGCATCGTCCTTCAGTAGAGTTCAACCACTCTTCCATACACAGGACCGAATCCTCAAGTCGTCAACATCAACCGAGACCTACAGGTACAATAATCATCAACAATGTAGCCTTCTGCAAAACCTCTTTCACTGAAGTCATGACAATTCTGACGGTGCCTCTTTCCCAGAGGCACCATCGTCTGAACACTTAGCAAAGCTCTGGTACATGGAATATTCAACTCACCGGCAAAAAAAAAGCCCTTGGTGGGGTGGGGGTGGGGCGGCGGGGTTGTCTGGAAGGCTCAGAGAGCTTGTTTAACGTTTCCGTCTTTTCAGCTGGCTCCCACACACCGTTTTCTCAAGTGCCTCTGTGTCGTCGTGACCACAGGCTGAAAATTATTCTCCTAATTAGCTTCCTTTTCTGTAGCAAACCAACAGACGTCCATTTCTAAGACGTCGGATGCCACAGCCAGATGGTTCAATTGAAAAACTCCTCCCAGAAACCTAGCCTTTGGCTTTTCTTTTTTTCACCTAGGTACAGTCTCAAACATGAGATAAAGGCTTGGACACCATTTCATGGCACATAGTGAAAATTCGCTGTCACCCAGTGTACAATAATGCACAAAAATATGAATATTACCACCACTGCCTCTCAAATCTAGCCTAGTAACCTGAATCGGACACTTGTGCAGAGTTTCCATTTCAAGTCAATTCACAACTATCGACTCTGTATCTTTCCACCTCTGACTGGTGGTCGGATGTTCAGTCATGAGAGTGTGGTGAATCAGCTGATTGAAAGCAGTGTGATATTAACGGCAATACAACTGGCTGCTGTCCTTTGGATACATGAGAGAATGTCAGCAAGTCTCCATGCCTACAAATTGTCAGTGAATCTTGTCCATAAGTTCATGTATATGGACATCGGGGCCGTTCAGTGCATTTGTCAATTCCCCCTGATTAATGCCTTCCCTTTATCAAGATCTTTCTAATCGACCGCCATCTGTCTGGATGCGGTGGCACAAATTTGTAGATACAACTCGTTTGTTCCTATAACTATCTGAGCTTGTACCTGAACAGGTTGCTCCACAACAGCCGGTGTCCACAATCAGGTGGTCCGATAACAGGTCCTGATCCTTCTCCAAAGTGAGAGTTAAGCGTTGCTGCTATTGCAGAGCCACATCTCCATACAAACAGCTCCATACAAACAGCTTCCGCATTCGGTAACGACCAGGAGGTCTCATCACCGCAAACTGTGCCCCAGGTTCCACTCGAGTAAATCTCCAGTCCTCCCGCACAGGGACTGTTTCCATTCACCAGTCTGGGCTTGGCACTTCCTGAGAATTATATTTCAATATACAATGGGCATTTTAAGCCGCTTTACCTTAAAAGGTTGTGAGAATTTCTAGAATTTTATCAATAATCTGATGTCCCAGTCAGGTGACATCCCCTCATGACTGGCAGCATATTGTGACTACATGTGAGGGAAGGTGCTGATGCGATCAATTTCTATCTGGACACGGATCTAATGAACGTGTTGGTTAGGGTGTTTCCATCTATTTTCTAGTTTACATTTGAAAATTTAATCCCGGTGCCACAACACAATTGGAACTGAGATGGATAAATATTCATGAGCTTCAATCAAAAAGCCACAAACGATGTGACTTGTCCATTTATTGTGGGGAGCTTAGGCGTTTAGCTTAAGCACAGAGACAGAGCTCCACGAAGACACGAAGTCATCAGTTGCCGCAAATTCAATAGGAATATCGTTTAAGAGTCGAAAAAGTCGAAATTTCGATGGAGGCTGTGAGATCCAGGAAGGACAGACACTCAGCATTATTCCAGCCCATCTGTGCTCTTACTTAGAGGAAGAATTGTTCTTAAACAGTGCGTAAGGGGAAATTAACATCCATTCAGAATATTCAACACTGACATTTTTCACAGATATCCATTTTACTTACAGCAATAACTCACAGAGGAAAAATTGTGTGATATTTATTAATAAATTAATTAAAATTAATTAATCTGTTCTGATGGTGACCAGAGGAGAACTATGGGTCACGATTTTGGGGATTCCATCGGGTTGTGTGTATTTCTTTAAACTGTTTACTGTTCTGGTCTTAGATTCAGTCAAAAAGAGTGATACATTCAGGCTGCGGTTGGATCTGATTATGCAGTTCCCTTCCATACTGCCCATAGTACTGTGCATCCATGACTCAATCTCTCCGAGGCCTGGGGAAACTCTCTCCACAGTCCCAACTTCACAACCCGTTGTAAGGTCACATCTCAGGGCAAACGGTTAGCGCAGGCGCAGAGCCGGCAGGGTGGCGCATGCCCCGTAGCGGCTGCTGACTTTGTGAATGGAGATTTGAATGTAGATTGTGATATTTCCAACGGTTCCGCTCATTCACTGCGGCTTTAGGGCGAACCTCAATGGAAACTTGGTCTGTCTGTATTGTAAATGTAAACAGAATCGGGAACTTACTGCTCACGGTGGAGGTGTTAGTTAAATATAATACCAGTGATATGAAATAAAGCAAACCGTGATCTGAATATTCTTATAATCACTGGAGAAACCGGGAATTATTATCAACTCCATTCCCGAATTCAGACAGTCCCGGGTTATTTTACTTCCGCTTTTCTCCAGAAACCATGAGGCCCGCCGGGTGATGAGAGACAGCAGGATGACTTTTACCTGAGCAGATGACACCGGCATCATTGGAGTGTGAATATTTGGAATAGTGATCCCATGCAGCCAAACGACATATCCACAGGGCGGCCTCGGTCCCGGTGCATTCAATATTCCCTGTCACAAGGGGTCCGGATCCTTCCCCAAACTGAGCCCGGCCCCATGCCGAGATCGCGGTCCCGCAGTCCAGCTCTCTGCACACAGCAGCGGCGTCCTGCAGGTCCCAGGAGGAATCGTGCACAGTCCTCCACTGTCCCCTGTGGAGAATCTCCACTCTTCCAATGCATGGACTGTTCCCATTCACCAGTCTCAGCATCACCGTCTCTGTAAAATATCAGAAATGAGAGTTACAGTGGATTAAACCTGCCCTGCTCGGCCCGTCCACATTCACCATGCAAGGGAGGAATCAGTGGGAAAATTGGGCTGTGTCCAGACTGCAAATAAAACCCGGAGTAAATATTAAACATGATAAAAGGGAGGGGGACATATTAATAAACGGTGTAAGCAAGCAGGGAAACGACAGTCAGACGGAAGTTTCCACCAACACAGCTGCTCCAATGGGATGGAGGTGGTGACAGGTTCAGAGGGCGGGAGATGGGCGGTGGAGAAATGATCAGTTGCCTGTCAACTCAGAGCTGATTGGACCAACACAGTCAAGTCCCGCCCCAGGAATGATGACGATAAATTGCACCTCAATCCGCCACAGCCAATAAAAACGCGGCTGGATGATCAGGTGGCCTCGATGTCAATGCTGACTGGTGATATGGTAAATAAGAGCTCCTCTGGAAGCGGCAGGTCTGTGAGTGCAGCCGATCCTTCACCCTCTGCTCTTCAGTCACCCTCATTATGTCTCTGTCTATATGAAGACAGCATCAGTCTGTCAGTTGGAATGAAAGATCTTTAGGAACAGTCTGCGTGACACACTCCCCTCTTATTGATGCCCTGAGAGCAGGTTGACCCATGATCAAAAAGGCATGAGATTGTGACCCAGCTTCCTATCTAATGGGAGTGACAAGAGCAGAGAGATAGTAGATAATATGAAAATAAAGAGCGGTTACCTGATGGGATAGTCTGATTGTCCCCAGGTCTGCCTGAAATGAGAAGTACGGAATTAGAGTTCACTGAGCCAGGGAATGAAACAAACTGTCAGAAAAAAGACCCAAATACAACAAAACGAGGGGCAAGAATTCCGGTCACTTTACGGAAGAAATGATATCGGGATTTGTGATTTCATCATCTCCAGATTCCTAATGAAACCATCAATACAAACTCTAGAGCAACCCAATATTGGAAACGTTCCAATTCCAAACTGTAGCCAAACTGATGTCACACATAACCCTCACCCTTGGGCACACCCTCTCATTGTGGTCATGGTCTTCGGGCCCCATGTATCACCAGTGTGAAGTTGCTTTCAACCGGCGGTAATGATTGTCCATTTGGAGCAGTTTCGAATGAAACACCATAAAGGAGTATCATTTTCTGAAGTGTTCCCTTAATCATAATTACAATAATAATTAATACACATTGAAAAATATTGGCTTCACTTCTGGTTAGTCTATTATAGCACTATGGTTAAACCCAGAATAAAATATATAAAATATTTTAATTCAATTAATTATATCACACAGTGGTCAGACAACCCTTGTACTGAGAAATATCTGTGAATGTAATGTGCGTGTGTTCAGTCGGCAGTAGGTACAGTTTTGATTGGTGTCCTAAACACCATTCTAATCTAAGACCGCGCTCTGCTACGGTCTCGGTTTAGAAAGATTAGAATCTGCATTCTAGTCTGCTGTGACTGTACAAGAGCCGCAGGGGACAAAATAAACTGTGGCGCTATTTCTGTCCGACTTCATTTTATATCTAATTTTGCCACAACTCTCAACACGGAATGCAAAAGACATTTTAAATAAATGGAAGATATTTTCAACTCTAATACTGACACGGTAATAGTGTTTCTCTCAGTCCTAGCTCAGGTGCAGCACTCCCGCCTCTGATTCAAGAGGTTGTGTGCACAAGGTCCATTTCAGAGACTTCAGTATAAAGTTTAGGTTGAATCTCCAGTTCAGTGTTGAGTTAACCTAGAAACATCGGACTTAGGAGCAGGAGCAGGAATATGCCTTTCGAACTTGCGCTACCATTAAATAAGATCAAGCTTGACCTGGTTGTAGTCTCTTTGCCGTCTGCCTCCCATATCCCTTGTCTGTCAAAAATCTATCTAACGCAGACTTGAATAAATTTAAAGACCCAGCCTCCACTATCTTCTGGAGGAGTGAATTCCCCACTCCATTGAGCCTCCGAGAGAAATAGAAATCTCCTCATCTCTGTATTAAAAGGGAGATCTCTTATTCTAAATCTGTGCCACGCGTTCTAGCCTCCCACACCAGAGGAAACATCCTCGCCGTACTTACCCTGTCAAAGTCGACACAGGATCTGATGTGTTTCAATAAGATCACCTCTTATTCTTCAAAACCCCAATGGGGGTTCAACCTTTCTTCATAAGATAAGCCCTTCAACCTAGGAATGAGTCGACTGAGTCCTCTCTGAATTGCCTCTAACGCAACTGTATAATTTTTCAAATAAGCAGACTGAAACTGGACACAGTAGTCCAGATGTGTTCTCACCAAGGGCGGGCACAGCTGCAGTAAACGCCCCTTCTTTTATATTCCATTTAACTTGCAATAAACACCAACTTCTCAGTTGCCTTCCTAATCACTTGCTGCACCTTCCTACCAACTTTATGCGACTCATGTCCCAGGACACCCAGATCTCTCTGCACCTCAGCGTTCTCTAATTTCTCTGTGTGTGCTGCTGGCCGGAGATGCTGTCTTTTGGATTTAATGCTAATCCATGGCTCCGACTGCCCTTTCAGCTGCCCGAATTCGAGAAGGGGGAAAAGCGTTACCCCTGGTACCCAGTCCGGTGTTCATCCCTCAAACAACATCAACAATCAGATTAGTCAGCTCATAGGGGGAACTGTTGATGTTATCAATTACTATCTTCTCATCATGTATCTTGCAAAAGTTTTCGTTAAGATAGTTACATCATTTTTCTGCTATTCATTTAAAAATTGAATCCAGGTACCACAGCATAATCGACATTGAGAAGGTCAAATGTTGATTAATTTAAATCGAAGCATATCAAACCAGAGGACATGTTTATTTACTGTGAGAAGACTCGGCGTTCAGCTTAAACACAGAGTAGGATCTCCAGAGCATTAAAAGGTGTTAAGAACTTAAACCGAATCATGAGATCCGAAGTAATCAGATTCTGCGCATTCAATGACATTATGGAATTGCTGAAGGCATTCCGATGGAGGTAATGAGATGTCCAGTAGAAACAGGGAGTTATTGTTCTAAATTACTCCTTCCGGAAAAATAACGCCCATTCGCCAGACCCAATACGGACCTGTTTTCACCGACATCCATTTTACGTACAATAATTCCCCACAACAGAAAGATGTCTAGAATGCGAATTGACCTGCTATGATGGTGACCAGGGGAGAACTATGGGTCAGGATTGTAGCAGAATTCCTCGCTCTTGTCGAGAAACTCTATGTGATTCTGTGTATTTATCAAAGCAGATTATTTGTTATTTTTGTCTGACATCCTTTGCTTATTGCTACCTTAATAAATAGCAAAATATTAAAAATAATGGGGCATTCCGGCTGCAGTTGGATCTTACTATGCAACTTCCTTCTTTGCTGCACATAGTAACCGTGGATCCATGACTCAATCTCTCCTGGACCTGAGAAAGCTCTCTCCCCAATCTCAACTTCACAGCCCGTGAATTGGATCATTTGCCAGGGCAAGCGGTTAGCGCAGGCGCAGAGCCGGCAGGGTGGCGCATGCCCGGTAGCGGCTGCTGACTTTGTGAATGGAGATTTGGATTGAGATTGTGACATTTATAATTCATTCCCGCTCATTCACTGCGGCTTTAGGGTCAACCTCAATAGAAACTTGTCCTGTCTGTATTGTAAATGTAAAGAGTATCAGGAATTTACTGACCCCGGTGGAGGTGTTTATTAACTATAATGCCAGTTATATGAAATAAAACAAAACCGCGTTCCCAATATTAATATAATTTTAATATTCACTGGAGAATTCAGGAATTATTATTATCTCACTTTGCAGATTCAGACAGCCCCGGGTTATTTTACTTCCGTTTCTTCTCGGTAACCATCAGGCCCGGCGGGAGATGAGAGAGAGCAGGATGATTTTTACCTGAGCAGATGACTCCGGCATCCTTGGAGTATGAATGTTGGGAATAGTGATCCCATTGAGCTGAAGGACACCCCCACAGGGCGGTCTCGTTCCCGGTGCACTCAACATCCCATGTCACAACTGGTCCCGATCCTTTCCCTAACTGAGCCCTGCCCCGTGCGGAGATCGCGGTCCCGCAGTCCATCTCGCGGCACACAACAGTGGCGTCCCGCAGGTCCCGGCGGATATCCCGCACCGTCCCCCATTGCCCCATGGAGAGAATCTCCACTCTCCCAGCGCATGGACTGCTCCCATTCTCCAGTCTCAGCATTACTGTTTCTGTAAAATATCAGAAATAACAAGAGTTACAGTGGATTAAACCCGCCCTCTACCAGAGCATGGCCCGTCCCCATTCACCATGCAAGGGAGGAATCAGTGGGAACATGGGGCTGTGCCCAGGCTGCCATAAAACACAGAGTCAATATTAAACACGGTAAAAGGGAGAGGGACATATTAATAAACGGTGCAAGCGAGCAGGGAAACGGGCATCAGAGGGAAGATTCCACAAACACAGCCGCGCCAATGGGATGGAGGTGGTGACACGTTCAGAGTATATTCTAAATTCCAGAGGGCGAGAGATGGACGGTGGGGGGGGGTGGAAATGATCAGTTGTCTATTCTGTTCAGTACTGATTGGACCAACACAGTGAGATGCAGCCCCAGGAAAGATCAAGAGAAATTGCTCCTCAATCCGTCAAAGCCAATAAAAACGCGGCTGGATGATCATGTGATGTCGATGTCAATGCTGATTGGTGGTTGGAAAATGAGAGTTCCTTTGGGACCGGCAGCAGTGTGAGTGCAGTCGATCCTTCACACTCTGCTCGTCAGTCGCCCGCATTTATTTTCTCTCTATATGAAGACAGCAGCAGTCTGGCAGCTGGATTGAAAGATGTTTAGGAACAGTCCGAGGAACACATTCCCCCCTGCTTGATGGCCTGACAGCAGATTAACCCGTGATCAAAAAGGCATGAGAGAGTGACCCAGCTTTCATATTTAACGGGATGGACTAGAGCAGAGAGATTATAGATGATATGATAGTAAGGGGCGGTTACCTGATGGGATAGTCTGATTGTCGCCAGGTCTACTTGAAATTAGAAGTACAGGATTACAGTTCACTGAGCCAGGAAATGAATGATCGTGTCCGAAAAAAAGACCCATGTACAACAAACCGAGGGGTAAGTATTCCGCTCACTTTGCGGAAGAAATGATATCGGGGTTTGTGATTTCATCTGCTCCACATTCCTTATCAAACCACCAATACAAACTATAAAGCAACCCAATATTGGAAACGTGCCAAACTGTAACCAAACTGATGTCACACATAACCCTCAACCCTGGACACACCCTCTCCTTGTGGTCATGGTCATCGGGCCCCATGTGTCACCAGTGTGAAGCTGCTTTCAATCGGCGGTAGCGATTGTCCACTTGGAGCAGTTTCGAATGAAACGGCACAAAGGGGTATCATTTTCTGAAGTGTTCCTTTGATAATAATTACAATAATAATTAATACACGTTGAAAAATATTGGCTTCATTTCTGGTAAGTGTATTATGACACTAAGCTTTAACACTGAAGAAACTATATAAAACATTTAATTTCAATGTATTATATCACACAGGGGCGTTTCAAACAACACAGCAGAGGATTAATACGGGATCAAAATGGCACTGAGATTTTAACCCAGTCTTCATATTTAATTGGAGGGACAAGAGCAGAGAAATAACAAATAAATGAACGTAAAGAGTGGTTACCTGATGCGGGAACAAAGATGTGCATGGCCGAACAGTGCCTAATTGGCGACAAATGCACAAAGCTTCAGAAAAGGTACTTCTTATTAATTATTACACCGAACACCTTACACACTGGCCTGAACCTTTGTGGATGGACATCAGAGTCGGTTTGGCACTCCGCTTCCAGTTGCTTACCTGGAAGTGAAGCTGCTCTTTCCTGGCCCGACCTTGGGACTCAGGCCGGGCGACAACAGTACAGTGCAGCGGGTTCCCGTGGCCTCCGTGAGTAAAAGTTCTGCTCATCTCTAATTAAATAGGAGACCCCTTAATTTTAAACGGAGACCCCCGGTTCTAGTCTCTCCCACAAGGGGAAACATCATTTTAGCGTCCAGCCTGTCAAGACCCCTCAAGATCTTACATGTTTCAATAAGATCACTTCTCATTCTTCTACACTCCAATAGATATTGTATCAGTCTGCCGAATCTTTGTTCATCTCAGTCATCAATCAAGTGAACTTTCTCTGAACTGCACTTAATGCACTTATATCCTTTCTTAAATAAGGAGACCAAAACTGTACACAGTGCGACAGCTGTGGCCTCACCAATACCGTATGCAACTTCAGCAAAACACTTTCATTGATATAAATTGTTGAGATTCAGGTCTCAGCACTGATCCCTGTGGAGCTCCGTTCGCCACACATTTCCAACCCGAAAATGACCCATTTATGCCTGTTTCCTGTTAGCTGGCCAATCTCCCATACATGCGAATATGTTACACCCAACAGCATGAGATCTTATTTCGTGCAGCAACCTGTGATATGGCATCTTGTCAAATGCCTTCTAGAAATCTAAGTGTAGCACGTGCTCAGGTTCCCCTTTATCCATGTTGTTTGTTACTTCCTCAAACAACTCCAATAAATTAGTCAAACATGATTTCTCTTTCATATGCAGCGTTGGTTCTCTCTGATTACATTGAGGCTTCCCATGGACCCCACTATAACCTACTTCATAATAGATTCCATTCTTTTTCCGATGATAAGCTAACTGGGCTGAAGGTTCCTGCTTGCTGCCTCCCTCCTACATTGAATAGAGAAGTCACCGTTTGCTATTTTCATATCTGATGGAACGTTTCCAGAATCTAGGAAATTTTGGAAAATTAAAACCAATGCATCTACTATTTCAGCAGCCACTCCTTTTAAGACCCAGGATGAAATCCATCAGGTTTTAGTCCTAATATTTTTTTTCAGTACCCTTCCCTGGTGATTGTAATGTTTTAAATTGCTCCTTCCCTTTCATCTCTTGGTTGACAATTATTGCTGATTAACAATTAACTGCAGATTCCCTACCTCCCCTTTATAATTTAATGTCCTACCTATCTAGGTGACATTGGCAAACTTTCCTACATTATATTCGGTCAATTCGTCGAAATCATTGACATAGATTGTAAATATCTGAGGCCCCAGCACTGATGGTGTGGTACGCCGCTGATTCCAGCTAGCCAATGTAAACAAGACGCATTTTTCCCAATCCCGATTTGCTGTTATATAATCCGTTATCCATGCTTATAGGATACTTCATGGCTGAATAAGAAAGTTTAGAAGAGTATCAAAATGAAAGAACTACTGTATAAATCTGCAAATATTAGTGGTAGGTCAGGGGATGTATCACATTTTGAGAAGCAGCAAAGAATGACTAAAAGAATGACTATTGTAAAGAGGGAGAAAGGAACATATGAGAGAAAGCACACCATATAATCTTATCTGCGTAGTAACCTTTGATGTGACATCTTATGGTGTGCCTTCTGGGAATCCAAGAATACCACATCTGCAGGTTCGCCTTTATCTGTCTTGCCTGTTACTTCTTCAAAAATCTCTAATAAATTAGGGGCGTAATTTTATGGCCTCTCCCGCTGGCGGGATTTTCTGGTCCCGCCAAAATCAATGGACTTTCAAATGGCCCACCATATTTTCCGGCCCCGCCCCCGCCACGACGGGGCCGTGAAATCCTGTTTAACGCCTTTACCATTTCCTTGTTCCCATTATCAATTCCTCAGAGTCACGCTCTAGGGGACGAGCGCGAGCTTTAATTATTCTTGTCCTATGCAAATACTTGTAGAAATTCTTACTCTCTGTTTTTATATTACTATCTAGCTTTCTCTCATATGTTCTTTCTCCCTCTTTACAATAGCCATTCTTTTATTCATTCTTTGCTGGTTCTCCAAATGTGACACATCTCCTGACCTACTAATATTTGCAGATTTGCACATTGTTTCTCTCAATTTGATACTATTCCTTATTCAGTCATGGATGATGCATCCTTCTCAAATAGTATTTCTTTCTCACTGGGATAATCCGTTGATGAGAGTTATTTAATATCTCCTTAAAAGTCCACCATTGCACCTCTATTGTCTCAGCGTTTAACTTATTTTCTCAATTCATTTGGCTATATCTGATTTCATATCCCTATAATTGCCTTTATTCTGGTTTAAAGCATTAGTCTCAAAGTCACGCTTTTCTGTTTCAAAATGAATATGGAATTCTATTATGTTATGATGGTTGTCGCCTAGAGGCTCCTTTACTACGAGGTTATTGATTATTCCTGCCTCATAGGCGATTCCCAGGTTTAGAAAAGCCAGCTCCCTGGTTGGCTCTAGAACACACTGCTCTAACAAGTAGTCCCGAAGGCCCTCTACGAACTCATGTTCCAGCGTAACTCTGCCAAATTAATTCGACCAATCTATGTGTAGTTTAAAGTCACCCATGAATTTACACGCCCCACGTATCTACCTTACACGCCCCATTTAGTTCTGCCGGTATACCCTGTCCGACCGTGTAACTCATGTTAGGGGACGTATAAACTACTTCCACAAGTGAACATTTACATTCCCTAATCTTTACCCAACTGATTCTACATCTTGCTCTTTTGAGCTAAAGTCATCTCAGTACTGCACTAATGACATCATTAATTAAGAGAGTGATCTTGCCACCTTTCCCTAGCTTTCTGTCATTCTGAGATGTTAAGTGCGCTTCAGTATTCAGCTCCCAGGCCTGTTCACCGTTCAACAATGTCACTGAAATGACTGTCAGGTCACGCATATTTATTTCAACCTGTGCTAATAATTCATCCATTTTGTTACAAATGCTGTGCACATCCATGAACAAAGCATTCAATTCTACTTCTTTTCCTACCATTTTGCAATCTCTGACCTAATCTGCTGCTAAACTCTTAAGTTTGTACACTCTGTCCCTTCCTGCCACACTATATTTGTCATTGCCCAGACTGCTATTCTGCTCCATTACCTCACTGTTTCCCTTTGATAAACTACATCTCCTCTCGCGTAATTTCTCACCGACTCCCCGACCCCACTATTTAGTTTAAGCTCTGTCCTCTGCCTTAGGTACTGGTCTAAGAATATTTCAGATGAAGACCATCCAAACGGTGCAACTCCCAATTTCCTAGTATTGGTGCCAGTGCCCCATCAATCCAAATCTATTTCTCCCATACATACTTTAAGCAAAACACATTCATCTCTCTAATTTGCTTATGCTACGCCATTTTGCTCGTAACTCGGACAGTAATCCAGAGATTATTACCTTTGGGGTTCTGCGTTCTAATTTATCCCCTAACTGATCATAACCTCTAAACAGAATCTCTTCCCTAGTACTATCGATGTTATTATGAAACAAGACCAGTGGACCCATCCCCTCCGACTGCAAGTTCCTCTCCAACCCTGAGAAGATTTCCCGAATTCTGGCAACGGTCAGGCAACACAGCCGTCTGGACTCACACTCTCGGCTGCAGAAAGCTGAGTCTATCCCCCTGACTATACTCTCCTCTACTGCCACCACATTGCTTTGACATTTAAATGTCTTCCTGCACCACGGTGCGATGGTCAGTTGCTCAACCTCCCTGCAGCCCCTGATTTCATCTGTACAGGCTGCAAGTAGCTCGAAATTGTTGAACAAATACAAGGTTCACTTCTAACTTTTGGGTCTCCTTACCTACCTCACTCGCAGTCATACCCTCATGTCCCTGATTACTGACCAAATCAACAGACCATATTCTAAGAGGTGTGACTGCCTCCTGGAATGAAGAGTCCAGGTAACTTTCTCCCTCGCTGATGCGTCGCAGTGGCGACAGCTCGACCTCCAGACCTGATCCCAGTGTTGACCAGCTCCCAATCCCCCTGATGATACTGTTTCCAGCGATTCAGGTCTATTTCTATTCTCAGCGTTTTCTGGTATAGACAGTGTGGTGACCTATCCCCACTCTCCCTGGTGATAATGTTTCTGACATATATCGTCTTAGTCTATACTCCAGTGATATACTGTGGATCGTGGGACACCGATTCCTGTCCTCAGCTGTGCTTGTCGGGAATTCTGAATGACACCTACTTCCCCATGCTCTGGTCTCTTTCTGCCCTGGGTCCTGTAATGTAAATAACCTGTGACTTGCTCGCAGTCTGGAGCCTCAATAGCCCTTAACAACTCTCTCTAATAATGGTCAGTAGCCTCATATTACCCTTTTTCTTGCAACCGAGTGAAAGACCAGAAGGGACAATTTTCCAACATTTTCTCAAATAGGTTCACAATCTCAAAGTTTCGGTGAGAATGTGTAAAGCTTCCTTATCCTTTCAGTCTTTTCCATTTTCTCCCTGTTTTTATCCTGCCAGCCCGCCACCGTGCAGCTGAATCACTGTTACATTTTCCATGTCAGGCCGGTCTTTTTTCAAATAATTCAATGCTTCGAGAAGAACGTTCACGCCCAGCTGATCTAGATAACTAGTGTTGGCCAAGTCACTCTGGTCTGCGAAACGCTGCTACCGTCACGAAACAGTCTACAGAAATCTACAACCGAGATGCCCATGCTCGCCCATTCTTCTGGATTTCCTCTCAATAACTCATTGGCCTTTCTCACAATTTGCTGTTTTTCCATTGATCTACACTGATCCATGGCCCCCATATCCTTCCTCACAGTTTCTAACCCGCTCTCGTTACTGTTTTGGTCAAATTGTGAATGTATTTCTCCGTGTACCTTTGTCCATATCACCAAACTCAGGCCAGAGATTAAATTCACTGTCCCTACCCTCTCCTGGTCAGCTGATGAACTGGTTAAACTACAACTGACTGTAAAGCCTTCTGCTGGTAGCCTTTTCCATACGTTTCATTCACCCATTCCCTCTGCTCTCACTGACCTACAGTGGCTGCCACTCCCAACACCTCAAATTTCACTGGTCGCTCTAATGTTTGGATTCTGGACTTGATGCCAAACTGTGAAGTTATTTTAAAACGTTGTACTTCAGTTGACTTTCCATTGAACCCTCTTAAAACACACAGTGAAACGGAAATATTTCTATCAATAACAAGAAACTCAAAGGAAACGAACTAAAACCGAAGCAAGTTCTTAGTCCGCAGTTTAACTCCTGGATGAGATTTTAAAACACGGACATTCAGCTCATGGGAGTTAACTACACGGGAAATTTAGAGATTACAAAATACAGCCAATACACAATGTTCATAAAGACATGCTTCTCATGCAGATTATTAGCTGCGTCAAGAACCAAAAACTTTATTTTATATTACTTTTAGAGCACAGTGAGTTGGATGTAGGAAGCAAATTATTTTTAACAACACGATAAAGGCATTTCAGGACAGCATTTCAGCACAGGTGAGGAAGAACTCACTGCAAACAATCCAGAGAAAAACATCAGCAGTGGTATCAGGAACTTCCAACAATCTATCTCCACACTCTGAGCTTGCACTTGAATACACGTCATCGCGGTTAGAAAATAACTAAACACGGATCGAATATATACAAGACCCGTACAAATTGTTCTGGTCACTATCTGTCGAATTTGAATATGCAAACGTATTCAGGACCTGTTACACAAAGTGACCAGAATATGGAACATCTGAATGGAGGTTAAAGAACATAAACTGGAGCAGGAATAGGCCATCCGGCCCATCCGGCCTGTCCGGCTGATCTAATGTCCCAAATCCACATTGCCCCTTTTCCCATTAGGTTGGGAACCAATTTTCGACCTTTGCTTAAACACTGCATTGCAGGGCATCTACAAAAAAAAGGAATAGGACATGTGGAAGGAGATTCAGAAACATGCCCGGATATTAAATGCTCCATCAAACTTATGGAACACGTGGAAAGAGACCAAATTCATGAATTACCTCAACACACCGTGTATAAAAATTTATGACATTCAAAGTTTAATTTTCTGTAAAATGTGAGATAAATGCAGCAAATCCATTTGACATCAACGGCATCATTTTTTAATCGTGTAATTGATAGCATCTCGATTAATAATTAAAAACAATGAAGCAATTTGTTTTCCCCTTTAGTTAGCACAATACTGTACGATATTCAGAGCCCTCTTCCAAATCTGCTAAAGGTTGTACAAAATATTTATACTGACGTAGTTGGTTTCTTTGCATTACACGGCTCTTGTGCTGAGAAATTCCGGGACGAGAATTTCCCGTGTGAGATGAGTCGGCAGCCTGTGCAGCTATTTTGTTCTACAGCCCTGACTCCGATGCGCTCTATTCTAACACTGACTGTTCTCAACTTCCAGCAGGCTCGGTTTAAGCCGCCAATTGAAATTTGACCTCCAGCCTGCTTCGCCTTTGCAGGGCTACAGGAAAAAGAAGAAAACAAACAGCAGCGGGAATTATCTCAGTTTGGATAAGAAATCAAAATATGACGAAAACCGCCTCTGAAAATTCAATTAAATATTAATCGAGACATCAAATGAAAGAAAAGAAAAGTAGTTACTTATTTGAATTTGAAGAACTTAACAATAAAATAATATTAAATATGTATTGGATCATAAATTTAGAAATTAAAGGAACAGTTCCAAAAGTTCACTTCATACGATCCTACACTGGCGTAAAATATGCACTTTCCCTGTAAATTGATGATGATCAGCACCCGGCCGGTGAAAAAATGATTCACTTTTGAAGTCACAGAAAAGAGAAGACCGTGAGCTGCAGATTACTCTGTGTATGTATTTTCCCCATCGCTTGCTGATCAAAATGAATTTATAAAAAGCGAGTTTACTTTATCATTGAGTTAATGATTCTTTTCGTAACAAGTGAATTGTTGATGCAATTTGTAAATTTCACATTTGACACATATTTCGAGTTGTTTGATGTTAAAATCCATCAACATCAGTCAGAAAATTCTTACCCATTTCTGTCACTCTCAGTAAACATTTTTTTAGAGTATCTTAAATCGATTAACACGTACTCAAACTTCCTAAATTTGGATTTAAACGATAATTGAACTCCAGCACCGCGGCAGTTTGCTTCACTCGCTCCTCCCCGGCTCTTGCACAAACAGAGCAGACAGAAACTGAAATTCTAAGCAGATTATTTAGACCCAATCTGGACAAAGTGGTCGCTCGAAGTGTATCGGAGTCTGATGTGTTAACTCAGCGAGTGTACAGCACCAGTCAAATCTATACCTAGTGCCCACTGAACTCGATCGGGCATTTCTATCGCAATATTTAGCAGTAGAAGTGCAGTCGCAAACTGTGGGATATACTGGGTGGATCTTGAAGAAAATGTTCTTTAAATAAACCACACATGTCGGATTTTAGTATCCAATATAATTCACTAAATGCACAAAGAATCAGGTAACAGTAGCAGAAATTTTGCCTCTCAGGAAACCAGTCATCTTTTTAAAATAAAGGTTAATAAATGGAACCAAACACATTGGCTATAAAGACACAGCTAGAAGTAAGGAGAAATTGAATGGAGTTCCCGCTGAAAAACTCAGAAAACAACATATAGAGGCAGTGAAAAGATCATGAGGAACATGTTCCATATCTCAATCAACACAACATGACACTGTTTAAATATATGTGGGAAATGTGGACCATTGAGAAAACTTAAATCAACACAAGACACTGAATGTAGAAATATATGAAATAGAATATATTAAACAATATTAAATGTCCTAATTGTGAAGATCACCATTAACTAATACAAAGCACAGAGCTAATTCCGCAAAAGATTTCGGAAGTTTCAGCAACGTCTTTTCTGAAGAGATCACTGGTTAATAATTATACGAATGCTAATTCCCCATGAGAAAAATGTTGGTTCCATCTCTAGTTTAGAGATATTTTTTTCAACGCTAGAACTACGTAAAATGCTTTAGTTTCATGAACTGTATCACATGGAGTTCAGACCACATCGGAAGTGAGAGAACATTTGTGAGAGAAATGTGTTTGTGTGGGATCAGTCCGCAGCCGATACAAGTTTGACTGATGTTATACACGCAGTGAGTTAATTTACGCCCAGACTCTGAAACCGTCTAATCTGACAAAGACCACGCCGACTTCGAGCAGCATCGGATTAAATAATCAGATTAGAATTTCAATTCGAGTCTGTTGCTTCTGCACAAAGCGACAGAGGGGAAAATTAAGTAAACTGCCTCGGTACTTGGGTTTGCTTTCGGTTTTAAATCGACACAATTATAAACTGGGAATGTAAAATATATTTTAGTTAGATGTAAAATATCCGAGTCGCCAATACTTTCACTGAAATAATGTTAGGGCCAGCCCTGTATGAATTTCTAGCACTGTTGCTCGGGAGATTTGGGCATAAAATCCAGGCTGAAACCCCGCTGCAGTACTGAGGGAGTGCTACACTGTCGGACATGCTCTCTGCTGAATGAGACGTTATTCTGACGCCCAACTACCCTCCCAGGTGCACGATTTCGACGAGGGGCCCGGGACTTTTCCCTTGCCAATATTTCTTCCTCAACCAACATCACAGATTCCTCTTTGACACTAAAGCACTTTGGCAGACCCTGAGGTCGTGAAAGCCGCGATATAAATACAAGCATTTTTTTTACATAATGGAGGATATTTCCCCAATTCCAGTTGATTTGATTTAAATGTAAACCAATCAATCCACAAAATGTATCAGATGAAAATCTGCAAATTCAATAAACCATTTCAATATCGGTAAAAAGTAAATGGTTTTCTTTAATTTGACCCCAGACATCCGCACACCGTCTTATCTCAGTGATCAGGCTCTATTTCCAAAGGACTCCGTTTAAATAAAGCCTTTTAACTCCAGTATGTGCTATGTACAAAAGCGGCGGCTGGAAGTGCAACGAGTTCCAAAATCTCATTCACTTCCCCACAACAAGATGAAAAGTTAAGAGAACATCATTCAATTTTCACATCACCACACTACCTTCTGTAGTAAATACTGATAATTATATCAATGAGACATATGTTTCAGTAATGAGCATTGTATCATTAGATAACCGAATAGCTTCAATAACTTACAGTTCGAAAATTGAAGTAGAATCAGGGTCAGGGAGAATCGCAACATCATTCGGGCTGCCAGTTACAGTGATAAAATCTGAACATTGACCCAATGCTGCTCGCTATACTGAGCGGTGGCTTCAGCAACTTCTGACGCTCTGATTGTTCTAGAAGTTAATTCGTTGACAACAGTTTGTACAGAAATCAATGATTCCTTCCAAATAACCAAGATGTGGCAACCGTGAATTGCAGTCTGATCAAATTCACCAATGAGGAGTAATGTGACCATGAAGTGATAACATGTCCCCTGTTTCCAATCACCAGTAAATTGTAAGAGACCAATGACGTTTAACAGACTGAAATGAGAATTAGCCACCGAGCTTGCATCCAGATCAGTGAATCAAACAAGCACAGAAGGAGGCCATTCGGTTCAGTTCCTTTGAAAGAGCTGTTTAATTTAGTCTCATATCCGCAGCTTTCCCCATAACCCTGCAAACAGGCCTCTTCAACTACAAAAACAAAAATACCTGGAAAAACTCAGCAGGTCTGGCAGCATCAATTCCATGTACGCCATTGGGGTCCCAAGGCGATGGCTGCACAAACGGCTTTCTACCCTCCTGAAAATCGAAGCCGCTGCAGCAACTAAGTTCTGCAGCTGTTGTGCCTCACGGTGCGGCCGAACCCTGCACCCCGCCTCGGAATTAATTCTGATCGCATTTGCTCGGCTTGTCATAGACACTGAAAACCAGCTATAAAATATCCAGTTAGAGACGAGCATGGATTTACAATCACATGATGAATGACATTCACCTTTACACAACGGTTCAATCACCTGAATATAAAAAAAATCCGAACCCCCAAAGGCAGTGACTCATTCTAATCAATATTAAATTTCATGCCATACTTAGGGCAGTCCGCTAAAAACGGCTAACACAGATCAAAGCAAAATATACCGTGCATTAGTTTACCGCCATCCTTTTATACGTGGTAATGATTATGTGAAGCATAGACAGTTAGTAATTTCAGAGACAGTGCGTTGCTTATCTCTGAGCGGTGTAATAGTCAATAGATTAAACGACGATTGCCTTTTAAATCTCTTTCCACATGAGATTCTATTAACTAGGATAACTAATTTACAGTTTTTACTCTCAGCCACAAACTGTAAGATCTTCAAGCCAATAGTAAAACGCTGTTTAACGCAGAGATGAAACTTAACTGAACAATTCCGGCCTAAAATTGCTTGAAATATCCTTAACATTCTACATTTATGACCTTAAAAGATTAATTTAGAAGGGCGTCGGATAAATATTTGTGGAGTGTATTGATAATGTTGTGCGTTTGGATTAGAATTTGTGTCCCTGAGTATAATATAATTGACTGCATCCTCCACCATCCCAGATCAGTTTCATCAGTAAAACAAGCTGAGGAATGGGGCAAATGTCACATGGAAGTTCTACAGAGGGACTCAAAAGATTTCATTTGCATTTCAGAGGGCAAGCAGTCTAACGGAGGATCTTTAGTAAGTAGTCTGAATGTATCTGAAACTCAAACTGTTTAGTTTTGGCGGTCAGTTTGTTCTTGTGTTTAGTTCTTGCTGTGAGAAAATGATGGACAGTTCAGTAACGTAATCGACCCATGCCCTTTGCTCTATTTAGACCTCGCTGTTGGATTCTGAGGGATAGTTCAGTGATACGGCCTATTCCCCAAAGAGAGATTGGTCGGAATGGATACACGGAAAGGTGAGCCGATGTTAGGGGCGATGTAGGAATTACCACGGTGCTCTGGAGCGAACGGTCCTTTCAAAATGATCAAAGGGAAAGTTGGTACCTAGACTGCTAAGGAGTTTCTGCATTTTCTGCTGATATTTAAGGTTTCCAGAACCCACAGTGTTTTGCGTTTTTAATGAAGGAGATCTCTTGGATAAATGAAGTGCTGGGATATAATTGGAAAATGACAACGAACTGTGGAGAGGCTGGCAACCGGGATAACAATGATGAGATTAGGATAGTGGCCCCCTTGGCTGCAGACTTGGTCAAATACTCCTTTGATGTTGAGACAGTCGCCTCTATTGCCATTCTCAGCATTAGCAGCGATTCAGGGCGCACTCATTTTCTACCCAGTTTTCCTGTTAAAAGCAAAATACTGCAAATCTGGAAATCTGAAAGAAAGACAGCAAATGCTGGAAAAACTCAGCAGGCCTAACAGCATCTGTGGCGAGAAAGACAGGGTTAATGTTTCGAGTCCGCACGACTTCTTCAGAGCTAAAGAGAAGGAAAAATGTGATGAAATTTATACTGGTTAAGGAGGTGGAGCAGGTGAAGCTGGATAAGAAGCCAGTGGTGGAGGCAAAGGAGAGATTGCCAGAGATGTCATGGACAAAAGACAAAGGGGTGTTAATGCGAACGGTACGGGCTAAAGAATGTGCTGATAGTGGCGTAAAGGTCAGGAAGCAGGATGTAATAATGGCAGGACAAGGCTAAGCACTCTGGAAAGAGAGTACCTGAATCTTTCCAGACTGCTTATCCTTAGCCTGCTATTATCACATTCTGCTTTCTGACGTTAATGCCTCCATCAGCACTTCCTTTAGCCAGTGCCACTATCATTAACACCCCTTTGTCCTTTTGTCCATGACATCTCTGGCAATCTCTCCTTGGCCTCCACCTATGACTGGCTTTCTATCCAGCTTCACCTGCTCCACCCCCCTTAAATTGCATAAATGTCATCACACTTTTACTTCTTTTCAGCTCTGAAGAAGAGTGATACGCATTCGAAATGTTAACTCTTTCTTTCTCTGCACAAATGCTGTTCGGCCTCCTGGGTTTTTCCAGCATTTGCTGTTTTTGTTCAAGTTTTCCTGTTTTTTCCCCACTGTAGAGCGGCAGATTGTCTGAGAGGTGCCTGTCATAAGTGCTGCAGACTTGCACTACATATATGTTTTGTGGGTAACGTGCCAAATATGTGAGGAAATGTGATCACTCAGTGAGACTCTAGGAGAGACGCAACTCACACAAACACATTTACTGTCATTCGAAGTTTTCATTTTCGCCACCGCTGAACAGTACCGGGAGAGAGGTGGAGTGTTCCCTGTTAATATATAGGAGCATGTTTATCGAAGGTAGTCACTTGAAATCAAAGAAGACTTTCCATGCCCGCAGTGTATGAAAATCAGCTCGCCCTGTGGTTTACAATTGAAACAAAAGACGTTTTGTGATGTCAAGCCTGGTTTCTATGCCTGAATGTCATAAAGCTGTAATGAATCCGGCGGAGTTAGCCTGTGTCAATGTAAGTGGCTAACTCACAGTGATCCAATCGCAGAGAAATGCATCCTGAACCCTATGTCAGTTAACTGCCTATAATTCCATCGAAGACAGGGTCTGAAGACAGCCGTAAAAACAAAAAGCTAAAAGCTACTGCGGATGCTGGAAATCCAAAACAAAAACAGAATTACCTGGAAAAACTCAGCAAGTCTGGCAGCATCGGTGGAGAAGGAATCTGTTAACGTTTCGAGTCCTCATGACCCTTCGGCAGAACTGAGTATAGTTAGGAGAAAGGTGAAATATAAGCTGGTCTAAGGTGGGGGGTGGGAGGGGGCGGGGGGGCGGGGGGAGAGAGAAGTTGAGGGTGGGGTGATTGTGGGGATAAGCAAGCAGTGATAGGAGGAGATAATAAAAAGATGTCACAGACAAAAGGATCAAAGAGGTGTTGAAGGTGGTGATATTATCTAAGAAAAGTGCTAATTAAGAATGGAAGGCAGGATACTGAAGGCAGAGCTCTAGTGGGGGTGGGGTGGAAAGACTAACAAAGTTTTAGTTTTAGATTTAAAAATAATGGAAATAGGTGGGAAAAGAAGAATCTACATAAATTATTGAAAAAAAGGGGAGGGGGGAGAAATGGGGTGGGGATGGGGGGAGGGGGAGTTTAAGATCTAAAGTTGTTGAATTCAATATTCAGCCCAGAAGGCTGTAAAGTGCCTAGTCGGAAGATGAGGTGCTGTTCCTCCAGTTTGCGTTGAGCTTCACTGGAACAATGCAGCAAGCCAAGGACAGACATGTGGGCAAGAGAACAGGGTGGAGTGTTAAAATGGCAAGCGACAGGGAGGTTTGGGTCTTTCTTGCGGACAGACTGCAGGTGTTCGGCAAAGCGGTCGCCCAGTTTGCGTTTGGACTCTCCAATGTAGAGGAGACCGCATTGGGAGCAACGAATGCAGTAGACTAAGTTAGGGGAAATGCAAGTGAAATGCTGCTTCGCTTGAAAGGAGTGTTTGGGCCCTTGGACGATGACGAGAGAGGAAGTGAAGGGGCAGGTGTTGCATCTTCTGCGTGGGTATGGGGAGGTGCCAGAGGTGGGGGTTGAGGAGTAGGGGGTGATGGAGGAGTGGACCAGGGTGTCCCGGAGGGAACGATCCCTACGGAATGCCGCCAGGGGGGGGTGAAGGGAAGATGTGTTTGGTGGTGGCATCAAGCTGGAGTTGGCGGAAATGGCGGAGGATGATCCTTTGAATGCGGAGGCTGGTGGGGTGATAAGTAATTCCCCCTCCCCCCATCCCCACCCCGTTTCTCCCCCCTCCCTTTTTTTTCAATAATTTATATAGATTCTTCTTTTCCCACCTATTTCCATTATTTTTAAATCTAAAACTAAAACTTTGTTAGTCTTTCCACCCCATCCCCACTAGAGCTGTACCTTGAGTATCCTGCCTTCCATTCTTAATTAGCACTTTTCTTAGATAATATCACCACCTTCAACACCTCTTTGATCATTTTGTCTGTGACATCTTTTGATTATCTCCTCCTATCACTGCTTGCTTATCCCTACAATCACCCCACCCTCAACTTCTCTCTCCCCCCGCCCCCCGCCCCCCATCTTAGACCAGCTTATATTTCACCTTTCTCCTAACTATACTCAGTTCTGCCGAAGGGTCATGAGGACTCGAAACGTTAACAGATTTCTTCTCCACCGATGCTGCCAGACCTGCTGAGTTTTTCCAGGTAATTCTGTTTTTCTTCTGAAGACAGCCGCATGCTCCCATACACTGTCCATTGTACCTGAATGAATACATTGTAATGTCAGCCTGATTTCCCCCGGAACATAAGTAAATCTGGAGAATAAAATGAGTCTGGGGATTTAATGCAGCTTAATAAATGAACACTGATGAGGTGTTACTATAAAGTTATCAAGAGTCTCAAATCTTCAAAGGATTCATGAGCGGAATGCTGCAGTATGAAGAAAGAACTTTCCGGAAACGGAGTTCTAACTAAATGATTCCATAAACTTCATTGTGAACGGGAAGGAAAATGAATTGAAGCAGGATAATGGCCTTAATATCAATGCCAATCACTCCTTAATTTCTGCTGCTCTACCCAATGCTGTCCCAATCTAGTAGACTCGGCCCCCTTTGTAGATATCAAACAGAATTACATTTCAGTGTGTACGAGGCATGGGTGTTACAGCAGCTCAAAACACACACACAGAAGGAGAGAGCTTAAGATATTGGTGCCGCTCTTTTGTACCTGCGAGGAGTCAGTCAATCCTATAAGTACTGGTCCTAAAACAAGAATATGTAAAAACGGTGACGGAGCGGGGATGCCATTGGCCTAGCAATCTAACTAACTTTCTGTGGGCGCGGTTTGACATACAACTACGGCAGCTGGTGGGGTTTAAATACAATTAATTAAAAAATAACCTGGAATTGAAAGCTCCTCTCAATAATGGTGACCATGAATCCATTGCTGAAAAAAATCGACCTGGCTCAGGAGTGCACCCTTAGCAAAGGGAACTTGCCACCCTTCCTTGTCGTGGCTCCAGACCCACAGCAATGCAGTTGACTCTTAACACATCTTAAGGGCAGTTAGGCATGGGCAACACATGCTGACCTTGCCAGAGACATTTACACCCCCTGAACGAATAATAAAAAAAATCCCGAAAGGAGTAACACTAACGAAGGAACGTTAAATAATCACTGACACTCACAGCAAGGGCCCAAGTCAATCATGTTACACATGAGAGGGCCCCTCATAATAATTGAGATATTGAATGGAATCCTCTATAAAAGTGAGGTCCGAGGATCTCCCTGTCAGCAAGGTAATGTCCTCTAATCCCTGTTAATAATATAATTAGAACAGGCCCAACAGACACAGACAGATTCCAGGCCTCCTGAAAAATTTTGACATACATACGGCATACATATATACACATATGTATATACTCGCCGACTCCCAGATACTGACAATGTCATGGGCCAATTATAAATATCGACAGACAATCCCTGAACCGACTAGAAATAAGGAAATCCAGCGTGCTAAAGGTGAATGCGGACAGTGCTCCAAGGATATTACAAAAACTGGCAGGTAGCCTTACACCCAGTCACCCATGGTGAATAAAATCTCCCATCCCAAGGAGCAGATGCACAGGGAACTTCCAACCTCGTGGTGTCATGTAATTGTTAAGGTGCTAGAGAGGTATACCGGGATCTCCAAGAGCAACCAATATGAAGTGCGAAATAATAAGAACCATAATAGAGTGAAAGGTAGTTGGTGGAATTAATAGCTGGATAGAGAAGCTTACCAGAGCCAGAATAGCACACATGAAGTGATAATGAATGCAAAGGCAGTTGAACTTGGTTCACAGAATGAATGGTGGGATATCGAGGCCCACCGGGAATAGTAACATAAGCCAGTAAGAGAAAGTACAACGTCTAGACACCCAGAACTGCCATAGATATCTTAATTCCCCAAAATAGTGTTTGCTAATTACAATATTAACACTCCGAAAATGTTCTTCAACGCTATTGTTCTCAGATAATGCTCCATTCTCCCCTACTTTGTACAGATACTGATATTTTTCAGTCCTGGAGATGATTCTCACACTGACTTGATGTGCAAGTGTCGTTCCAAGTAGACTCTCAATTATAGCAGAGAGAAACCCCCCAGTGACTCAATTAAGGCCAATGGGAAGGGATATTAATTGTAGACACAAAACCAGGCAGCTCAGGGAAAGATTTTCATGTGCACACGATATGTCGTACATATATTTAACCCGATCTCCCGCCGACGGAAATTGAAACTTCCCAAGGTACAGATATATGTTTACTCAGTGTTGCACTAAAGAAAACTGAACAGCATGAAAGCTACAATCAATGATAAATGTGTATATCTGCCTATGGATGAGTGCATTGGCTGGGTTTGGACAGTAATATCGCCCTCTGCTGGTGAATAGTACAAAGAGCAATGAATGACGTATTAGCGACCTCCAGGCCGGTCATTCTGGGCGGGGACTTCAACTGCATCATCGATGCGGCTGGACGATCCGGCAGGGCCGGAAGCAGATTGGACGCTACGTCCAGATCCCTGATGGAAACAGTTAAGGATGCCAAGCTGCACGACGTCTTCAGCAACCCTGCAGACGGAGCGCAGCGTAGATACACCTGGTCGCGGCCAGACGGGTCCATTCGTTCCAGGATAGACTTCCTGTTTGTGTCCCGTGCATTCACAGTCAGATCCACCGAGGTCAAGCCGGTGTTCTTCTCTGACCACTGCCTCCTACTGGCGGACTGCCACTTGGAGGAAGACCTGAGGGTGGGCAGGGGGGCATGGAAGCTAAATGTGCAACTGCTGACCCCAGAGAACATTGAGGAGCTCAAGAGGGATTACAAAGGTTGGAGAACCGTGAAACCCCTCTTTGAGTCCCTGACACACTGGTGGGAAGTGATCAAGGGAAGCATCAAGAGGTTTTTCATCCTCAAAGGCACCCAGAAAGCTAGAAAGGAACAGAGGGAAATGTCCCGACTCCAGGAAAAGATGCAGAATCTGCTCCGGCTGCAGTCGATGGGGGTCGATGTCAAGGAGGAGCTCCAAGAGGTGAAGGGCCAGCAAGCCTCGCACTTTGCCTCGGAGGCCTCCAAGATCATCTTCCGTTCCAGAGTCCGCTCCGTGGAGCAGGATGAGACGTGCTCACGTTTCTTCTTCCAAAAGGTACACAGAGAGCGCTCTGTGATCAGCAGCCTGAAGGAAGAAGACGGCTCAGTAAAGTCATCACGGTCCGACATTCTGAGGATCAGCAAATCCTTTTATGCCGGACTGTATGACGTGAAGCCCACGGACAGCACGGCCTCCCAGTCCTTCCTGTCCTCTATCACGGAGGTCCTAGACCACAGTACGCGGGAGAGCCTAGACAAACCGCTAACTCCTGACGAACTGACTAAGGCCCTCGAGTCCTTCGAGAAGAGTAAAACCCCCGGAAGCGACGGCCTGCCGGCGGAGTTGTATTCGGCTCTGTGGGACTTGATCGGCCCAGACCTGCTAGAAGTGTACGAGAGTATGCTCCTGGCCGGCAGCATGTCAGAATCCATGAGGAAAGGCATCATCACCCTCATCTACAAGCACAAGGGGGAAAGGGAGGAAATTAGAAATTGGCGACCCATTTCACTGTTGAATATGGACTATAAGATTCTGTCCAAGGTCATCGCCAACCGGGTCAAATCCGCTCTGGAATTGGTGATTCACCCTGACCAGACCTGCTCTGTGCCAGGCAGGAAGATCTCTGACAGCCTGGCGCTGCTCAGGGATACGATTGCCTATGTACAGGACAGGGGTGTGGATACCTGCCTCATCAGCTTGGATCAGGAGAAGGCCTTTGACAGAATATCGCACACCTACATGGGGGATGTGCTCTCCAAAATGGGCTTTGGGGAGGGAATTCGAAATTGGATCCAACTGCTCTACACTAACATCAGTAGCGCAGTCTCAATCAATGGGTGGGAAACAGATAGCTTTCCGATTAAATCTGGAGTCAGGCAGGGCTGCCCTCTCTCGCCTGTCCTTTTTGTGTGCTGCATAGAACCCTTTGCCGAGTCCATCAGGAAGGATCCGGGCATAAGAGGAGTGACGATCCCAGGCAGTGGAGGCACTCAGGTAAAAGCCTCCCTGTACATGGACGACGTCGCCGTCTTCTGCTCGGATCCGCTGTCGGTGCGCAGACTGATGCACGTCTGCGACCAGTTCGAACTGGCCTCGGGAGCCAAGGTAAATCGTGGGAAGAGCGAGGCCATGTTCTTTGGGAACTGGGCTGACCGATCCTTTGTCCCCTTCACTGTCAGGGCTGACGGCCTGAAGGTGCTGGGGATATGGTTCGGAGGGACCGGGGCATGCGTTAGAAACTGGAAGGAGCGAGTGGCTATGGTGAAAAGGAAACTGGGCATGTGGGAGCGACGCTCCCTCTCCATTGCGGGTAAGAACCTGGTCATCAGGTGTGAGGTACTCTCGCTGTTGCTGTACGTGGCGCAGGTCTGGCCCATTCCACACTCCTGCGCGATGGCGATCACTCGAGCCATCTTCCGCTTTATCTGGAGGTCGAAAATGGATCGTGTCTGCAGGGACGCGATGTACAAGCCTCTAGATAAAGGGGGAAAAAACGTGCCCAACATCGCCCTCATACTGATGGCCACCTTTGTGTGTGGCTGCATCAAGCGGTGCGTAGACCCTCAGTACGCAAACACCAAGTGTCACTACGTGCTGAGGTTCTACCTGTCCCCGGTGTTGCGAAGGATGGGTCTGGCCACGCTGCCGCGGAACGCTCCAAGTAGTTGGACCGTGCCGTACCACCTGTCCCTGGTGGAAAAATTTATGCAGAAAAACACCTTTGACCACAAGTCCATCAGGCAGTGGTCAGCACGTAACGTCCTAGAGGCCCTGAGGGATAAGGAGAGGGTGGACCCTGTGGGATGGTTCCCCGAGCAGACTGTCAAAGTCATTTGGCAGAATGCCTCATCGCCAGAACTTTCCAACAAGCACCAAGACGTAGCTTGGCTGGTGGTGAGAAAGGCCCTCCCCGTCAGATCCTTCCTACACGCCAGGAGTCTCACCCCCTCTGCACGATGCCCTCGAGGTGGCTGTGGTGGGGAAGAGACCGTTGTTCACCTCCTTGTGGATTGTGCCTTTGCAAAGAAAGTCTGGAGAGAGATGCAGTGGTTGCTGTCGAGGTTCATCCCGAGCAGTTCTGTGACACAGGACTCTGTGCTCTACGGGCTGTTCCCAGGGACACACACCGAGACAAACATCGACTGCAGCTGGAGGATCATCAACTCGGTGAAAGAGGCGCTTTGGTCTGCCCGAAACTTGTTGGTCTTCCAGCACAAAGAGTTGTCCCCGACCGATTGTTGCGGACTGGCACAATCCAAAGTCCAGGACTACGTGCTGAGGGACGCACTAAAGCTTGGGGCAGCTGCCGCAAAGGCGCAATGGGGAAGGGTCGCTGTCTAAGACCTTTCTACCACAGCGCACCGAGAGACTGGGAACTGTTTAGAGCCCCTCGGGCTGTACAGATCAAAATGAAAGGCTGTAAATGATTGTAATATTGTTTGTACTGATGCACCTGGTGATACATTTTGTAAAAGTTTAACCTGGATTGTACCCTTGTAATGTTGTTTTTGAAATGGTTCTGAATGTGATTGAAGATTTTTTATGAATAAAGTATATTTTTACAAAAAAAAAAAAAAAATGAATGACGTATTACCGGAATGTCTGCAATCCATCTCCTGTGGATACGGCAGTGCAGTCTATACATTCATACAACAATGGTGAATATTGGAGACTTCCAGGCCTAAGTTGATGCAGTAATGTCTGCCTTCTCTAGTGAATACTGGTTTGCCTCTGCCGGGGAACACGGCACAGTGCATTGCTACACTCACACAGTAATGTCCTCCTCTTTTGAATACCAGAAAGTACATGGTTATATTTATACCATAATCATTTCCTCCACTGTTAGGACTTCCTCCATAAACTGAACCGATAGTTTCAACAGATGCAATATGTGTTTTCTCTACTAAGGTCGGTAATTTATCCAATATTTCTAAACTGCTTCGAGATCAAGAGAAGGAATGCCAAGAGGCTCAGAGAATTGGGAGAGAGAGATAGCACTGGAGTGGGAACCAGCAGAGTATTAGGTGAGTTCACATTAAGAGGCGTTGCAGTCATCTCTAACTGAGTGTTACTATGCATATATATATGAATGTGCGGCTGTATGAAATAAAGTTCTTGAACTGCAGATGCTGATAGTGCCGCGAAAATATGAGATGATGGTAATAATGGAAACCTGGTTCAAAAAAGACGGGACTGGATCCCAAATATTCCTGCTGTTCCTTATTATTCTTTTATTGAACTGCCGTGTCGCTGACAATGCCAGCACTAGTTGCCCATCCCTAATTCCCCTTGAGAAGGTGGCGGTGAGCTGCCTTCTTCAGCCGCTGCAGGCACACCCAGTGTATGTTAGGAAAGCACTTCCATATTTTGTTCCAGCGATAGTGAAGAAAATGCATTATACTTCCCAGTCAGGATGCTGTGTGTCTTGGAAGGGAACGTGCAGATGGTTTGACTGCTGCCCTTGTCCTTCTGGTGATAAAGGTCGTGTTTAGAAGGTGCTTGAGGTTCAAATGAGACTTGGTGATTTGCTGCAGTGCATTTTGCATATAGTACATACTGTTACCACTTTGCATCAGTGCTGGAAGGAGTGAACGTTTCTGTTATTGGATTGGGTGCCAATCAAGTTGACTGCTTTGCCGTGGATGGTGTCGATCTTATTAAGTGTTAATACAGCCGGGTTCGCCTAGGCAAGTGGGGAGTGCTCCATCACATTCCTGACTTGTGCCTTGTAGATGCTGGGCAGGCTCGGCGACTCAGGAGGAGAGTTGTTTTCTGCAGAATTCCTAGCCACTGACCTAGCTTTGAAGCCACAGAATTTTGGCTGTCGGAGTTCAACTTCTGGTCAATGCGAACCACCAGGATGTTGATAATGAAGGATTTACGATGGTAATGCCACTGATTGTCAAGGGAGATACTTAGATTCTCTCTTGTTGGAAATGGTCACTCTTTGGCACTTGTGCGGCGTCAATGTCACTTGCCACTTATCAGCCCAAGCGTGAATTTGGCCTAGGTATTGTTGCATATGGACACAGTATGCTTCAGTGTGTGATCAGTCGTGAACCGTTCTTGATATTGTGCAGTTATCAGCGAGCATCCCCAATTCTGACTTTCTAATGGCGGAAGGTCATTCCTGAAGCAGCTGAAGATGGCTAGGTCATCAGCAATGTTCTGGGACTGAGATGATTAATCTGCAACATCCGCAACCATCTTCCTTTGTGCTGGCTATAACTCCAACCAGTAGAGAGTTTTGCCTATTATTCCATCGATTTCAATTTTGCCTGGGCTGCTTAATGTCAAACTCGATCAAATGCTGTTTTGATGTGACGGGCAGCCGCTCTCTTTTCCCCTCTTGACCTCAGCTCTTTTGCACATATTTGAACCAAGGCTGTAATGAGGACGGAAGCTGAGTGACCCTGGCGGAACCCAAACTGAGCGTCAATGAGCAGCTAATTGCTGAGTGAGTGCGACTTGATAAAATGTTGATATCGCCTTCCATCACTTTGTGATGTCCCGGAATGGGCTGACAGAATGTTAAGTGGCCGGGCTGGATTTGTTCTGCTTTTTGTAGTCAGGGCATACGTGTGCAATTTCCCATGTGATCAGACACATGCCAGAGTTCTAACTGTTCTACTTGCCAAGGGCTCCTCCATCATTGTTAAGAGGGATGTTTGTAAAGCTCCCTTCTTTAATTGTCCACCAACATTCCCAAGCGGATGCGATAGGACTGCAGATCTGATCTGATGGTTGTGGGATCACTTATCTCTGTCTATTGCAGCCTGATTCCACAGTTTTATATGCAAGAAGCCCTGTGCTGTATCTTCACCAGGCTGATATCTTATTTTAGGTATGCCTGGTGCTGCCCCTGGCAGGTCCTCCTGCACTCTTCATTGAACCAGGGTTGATTCCCCAGCGCTTTGGCAATGGTGAGGAAGTTGACTGGCCATGAGGTTACATGAGGTTGTGGTTGGACACAATTCTGCTGCTGCTGATGTCCCACAGCGCTTCATGGATCCCAGTTCATAGCTGCTGGATCAGTTCTGAATCTATTTCAATTAGCACAGTGGCAATGCCACATATATTGGAGGGTTTTCACAGTGAGAAGACGAGGCTTCATCTTCACAGGGAATGTGGTCACTCCTACCTGCACTATCATGGGCCGAGGCAGATTGTTGAGGACAAGATCGAATAGATTTTTCCACATTTTGGTTCCCCAACCATCTGCGGCAGGCCCAGGCTGTTATGACAGAGTCTGGAGGGGTGAATAAGTCCCTTTTCCCCACTCCTGAGGTTGGTTTAACAGCGTTTGATTTTTTTAAAATGTCATTTGTTTCAATCCAAGCTGCACATGGCCATAAATAAAGTTACCTAAAGGAATAAGCCAGCAAATCTGTTTGAGTTAACAAGTAAGGAGATAGCTTTATTGTTACAAACTCGCTCAGGTTAAAATATAAGACTTATTAAATAGGTAAAAACATCCTGCGACACACATACACGCACGAACACAAACACACACGCACGCGCGCACACACATACACGCACGCGCACACACACACACATGCACGCACACACATTCGAAACAGAGTAGAGGATGTGGAATTGACAAGAGTTGAAGTCCCACGAAATCAAAAAAATGTTCCGATATTCCTCTGGTGGTCATGAAATCCCAAGTGTTGTGGCTGAAGTAAGTTGGTTATTTATCTGGAGACAGTGTCTTTTAAACTGTAACCTGCCTTTTTCCAAAGCGCATATTAGGGCACCCAACTGACATTGTCTATCTCTGTGATGTATTCAGAATATAACAAAGATAGGGTTCTGAACTTGAAAATAGTAGGAAATATAAGGGAGTGGAATGATGTTTCTGGTCCATTCTGCAGGCTTCTTCTATGCTGTAGCTTTCTGCAGGCTCCAGCTTTTCTATATCTCTGGTAGCAGGCAAGGTGGCTGTTATATCATGTGACTGGGTTACAGATTAAACAGTCATTGGTCCCTCTGGCAGTCGGACCTACTCGCCTGTTGCTAAAAACTCTACAGATCAATAGTGGCTTCCAACATGTCAGACAATTAATTACTTGTATCCTGTAGCCACTGTGATAGCCATAGGTGTTTGAATAATATTTTTTCAGCAGTTAGCTCATTGAATGGCCCATTTCCCCATTGACCGTGTGAAAAAGGGATTTCACGCCTCCAAGCGTATGTCAGTCACTCTTTCTGGGGTTCCCGCAGACTTGATCATTCCATGACAGGGAACGTTGCTTTCACAAACGCAAATTAGTAGCCATTTTAACATCAACGTCTTTGCTTGAAAAAAATCGTTTGAAAGAAGCTCAATATATATATGACCAGCCTATGAATGTAGGGATGCATATTCTACACCATGCACAATACATCTTCGTGACATATATCCTTATTGCTCAACCCGGTCAGTAGCGGTGCTGCTGAGCCACTCTTGGTGATAAACATTGAAGGACCTCGCCCAGAGTATATCCTATGTCCTTGGCACCCTGGTGTTTAACGTGGAAGCTGAAGGAGAGCGGTCAGTAGGAGGCATCCTTCTCCATGATGCCATGAGAATTCATGGGTTTCAGTGTCAGTATTGAAGACACTCAGGGCCATTGGATCCCGATTGTATATCACTGTGCCGTCACCTCTGCTGGGTTTGCCCTGTCCCACTGGCAGGGAAAGTGCTGGTGATGTCTGGGACATTGGCTGTACATTAGAATTCAGTGAGTATATCTATGTCAGGCTGTAGCTCGACTGTTTTGTGGGACAGCTCTCCTAATTTGAGCACAATCCCCCAGATGTTCGAAAGGAGGACTTTGATAGATTGACAGGACTGGGTCTGCTTGCGTCATTTCTGGTGCCAAAATCAACGCCAGATGGTCTGTCCAGTTTTATTTTTGATATTCTGCATCGCTTTGATACAATTGGGGTGATTGGTGCTCAACGACTTCAGAAGACATTGAAGAGTCAACCACATTCTTGTGCCCGCCTATCAGATTTCAATCTCCAGACTAAACCAGAGGAAATCTTACAACAGCCGATGGTCACTCCATGGTAACATTGCTGAAACTGGGCTTTCCTTCATGATTTTTATTAATTGAACTTGAGTTGCAGCAGCTGCCGTAGTGAGATTTGACACCTTGCCCCTTGGACCTGGGTCTATCCATTATTACTCCAATGACATTCCTACTACCCCACCATGTGCATCAACAACGTTCTTAGAAATGCTCCCAATATTCCCACTGCTCTGATCAGCAGCTAGGTTCCTCCCATACCCCATCATTCGCCATTCAACCCTCACCCCCTTCATACTGACTACAGTCTCCGAAAAGAAACACCTCATAACGTGCATTGGATCGTAAAACTGCAATGAGGAAGTGTGAAGCTGAATTATCAGAAGGCATTTGCCTACTGTGAAGGTCGATAACTGTATAGTCCCTAGTCTCCCTGACCATTGTTTGTTCGTGTCTAAGAGAAGCCATATCAAAATTGCCCGTGATAATTTCTTAGGCGGCGACACTGTGGACCGCCATCTTTCTCTGCCCCCTTTGAATAATGGTGGAGAACCACTTCCCCGCTTTCCATTTTCCAGGAATGTGGCGCTCGGATAACCGGAAGGTCAGGCCATGGGAATTCAGAGTCCTGAAAATCCAAATACAAGAATTTAGCTTTTACACTGGGGATACTGTGGCGATGCAGTGACCCAATGTGGTCTCTGCCATTCATAATTTCTGCCGTGCTTTTGCGCCGGAATTCTATCTACATTGTGCGGATCCGAGAGTTTTCCTGAGACCATCAAAGTGCTCAGCATCTTTGATCGTCTTTAGGGTCAGTGCCACCGAGTAGGAGCAGGAAGGACCCGGTTCCTTCGCCAGTGTTATGTAAATGGTTGATTAGCTTCTTTCAAGTTAGTTTCCAATTGATTTCGAGGGGTTCGCTCTCTGAATGTAGAAGCCCTGTAAGTTATCTGGTGCTTTTTAAAGCTGGTGAAATCGAAGGAATCGATTTGCTGGTGCTGAAGTTCCAGCATTAAGCATAATGCTCGCCCTCTGCTGGTGGACACTGGTATTTCAGGGCTTGGATGAGAGAATCTGAAGAATGAGACAACACGGGACAGTCGTCCTCTTGATTCAGGAATCACTGCGTGCGATGGTGGAAAACTGAAATAATTAGCCTTTAGAATTCAAGTGCAAAAGAAATTAAATTGTGATCAGACACTCCCGGCCTCCGGCCACACTTCCGAATCACCAGAGTAGGTAAACTGCAGATAAACAGTATTCTGCTGGGACTCAGAGATGAGTATAACTGGATGGGATGAAGACATTAACATGGACAAAGAAACAAATTTCAACTAAAATATTTCATCAATGCACTTTTATTTATAAATACCCGCTACATTGAATATGACGCTTACATTATGAGTCTGCAGAAACCTCTGTGCACTGAGTATATGGCGATGGAGGGAGCAGTTACAATAAATAGCGATTTGACTGGTCACAGTTTCAAATCCTTCTTTAATAGGATATGACAAAGTGAAGCGTTTACAAAATGAATTTCCTATAAATAGTTCATTGATAAGCACAGGATCTTGATGTTTATTAAAGTGTTAATTCATCCATGCAGGGCAGTACATTGTAGTTTTTACAGAGAAGCAGAAAATTACCTGAAATACATTCTCTTTTCAACTTTTCATTGAATAGGACACAGACAATTTCAAATAAAATATGGAGAAAAACAAATCTAGCTATTCCACCATAAAGTAAAATGGTGTCACGATGTTTAGTTATGATGTTGCAGATTCTGTAAAGTAACCGTGCTCCCTTTGAAAATGGACATTGTTGGTCTTAAACTGACTGCCAAGAGTCACCTCGCTTCATAACTGCAATGTTGTCAAGCTCCCGCAAGCCTGGGTGATTACAAGCAGACATAGACAGACATGAAAATACTTTTGAAATTCACTGAATGCTCAAACAGACAATGGTTTCAGCTGAAGGTGTGAACAGTCACTTGCAATCATCAAATCTGGAAGAATTGAGCCATTCGAGATAATGGCTGGGATATTCCAAATTTTATTACTGTAGCTGGTTAAGATTAGCCCCAGACATGAGCTAAGCAGTTTGCTTATTGATTCCATATTAGAACAGGGTTTGGCATTTTGATGCAGTGGCCATCTTGGCTTGTTGACAAAAGCATAGTCAAGGCAGAGCAAGCTGCCATCTTGGAGATTCATCTTGAACCAACTTAAAGAAGCTCCAACCCAGGGAGAGACAGGGAAAGGCATCCAAAAACAGCAACTGGTCTGCTGTAAAGTAACTAAGCAGCAAAATATGCCACACCAACTGAACAGAAGTAAGGGGTTTTCTCTCCTCCCTGGTTCAATCTACTAAACTCCCCTGTTAAAGCAACTGTTGACAATTCGACCGGGGAAACCATCACAGGTGCAGAGACAATCCTGCATCCTCAAAGTTTTAACTTCACACAATACAAAATTTCAACTTCGAAACCTACTAAGGCTGCAGCGAACAACACAGACTGAATTTGATTCACGTGTATAATTATCATTTTATCTTCATCAGTAACTAATCTTTTTGTGTGTATATGTTAGTAAATTGATCTTTCAAGTAACTTGCAGAGCAATAGAGTGAAATAAACTAACATTTTTCCTTTGTAAGTAGAAAGGCTTTCCTGCTGGGTTATTTTAAATGGGAATCACTCACTCCAATGGTAAAAACATACACACTCATACAAATACATTGTTCATGGGCGACCTTGGGGAATATCTGAGACACAGGTCAATAAGGATGAGGAAGGATCGTTTTCATTTCATTTGTAACTTTGATCAAGATGTTTCAGTAATAGGGCATGGTTGGCATTATGATAGGAGTGATTCCAATATAGAGTTCCAGGAAAGATGTGGCATGGATTTGCGAGGTGACAGGATATTCCATGACTTTAGAAAGGAAAAGGAGGTTAGACGTTGGGCAGTAATTTGCACGATTTTATAGCACGGAGCTCTCAACGGCAAATAAAGAAGTATCAGATGCTGAAGAGAGAGAGCGATCCGTTCACAGTATCAGCTGACATTGGGACCAGGATGGAAAGCTTCGTGGTCAGCGGGTCAATATCAATAGAGCCTCGGGAGCAGAAATTGGTTCTTCTGGACAAGATCAGCTCAGAGTGGCTATGAGGGGAGATAGGAGGGAAACAAGAGAATTCGGGAAGTTGTGGGCTACAGAAAAGTGAAATTTGGAGGAGGTTTGGTCCATTCGGCTAGGGGAAGAGAGGAAAGTAGCCGAGGCAGTGATCAGATGGTGTCGATCTTAATGACAAAGACGCCCATGAGCTCCTGGCATTTATGATGTGCAAGTCAGAGAGACTCATCATCCCTCAGGACTCTGTGTGAGTTCATTGATGCTGATCAGCCGCCTGAAAGCGAAACTCTTCAGATTGTGGTTGCTTTTTGATGTACATCTCCCCACTGTTCCTTTTGAACTGTTCATCATCTTGTTAGCAAGAAACAAGAACTACAACGCTTGATGGACACCATATGCTTTATTCCCCCTCCAGGAATGTGTGATCCAGTGAAACAGCAGATTTCACACCGCCTGTGACGAACGATTATTTTAGTTGCATCATAAAATGTTGATCATCTTTCCAATATCTCATGGCTGTGCCTGCTACTTAAAGATGTCACAGCTCATGTGGCGCAATGGGAATGAACTTGTTTCAAATCCAAAACCCGATATCCCTTGAAGAAGAATGGGAGGTGATCTTATTGAAACATATAAGATCCTGAGGTTTCTTCACAGGCTGGATGCTGAAATGATCTTGTGGGAGAGGCTAAGATTAGGGGACACAGTTTCAAATTAACGGGTCCCCCATTTAAGATGGAGGTGAGGAGATTTTTTTACTCACAGAGAGTAGTGAGTCTTTGGAACTCCCTTCCCCAGAGAGTGGTGGAGGCAGGGTCATTGAATATTTTTAAGGCGAGGGTACGTCAGTCAATTCTGAGGGGAAGTGAAACAAATTGCAGGAAAAAGTTTGCACCAGGCATATCTAAATATGAGATGTCAACCTGGTGAAGCTATAAAACGGGGCTACTTGCGTGCCAAACAGCATAAGCAGCAAGTGATACATAGAGCTAAGCGATCCCACAAGCAACGGATCAGATCTAAGCTCTGCAGTCTAGCCACATCCAGTCATGAATGGTGGTGGACAATTAAATAACTCACTGGAGGAGGAGGTTCCACAAATACCCCACCCTCAATGATGGAGGAGCCCAGCACATCAGTGCAAAAGATAAGGCTGAAGCATTTGCTACAATCTTCAGCCAGAAGTGCCAAGTTGATGATCCATCTCGGCCTCCTCCAGAGGTCCCCGGCATCACAGATGCCAATCTTCAGCCAATTCGATTCACTCCACGTGATATCAAGAAAAGGTCGAAGGCATTGGGTACTGCAAAGGCTATGGGCCCATATAATATTCCAGCAATAGTACTGAAGGACTGTGCTCCAGAACTTGCTGCGCCCCTCGGCAATCTGTTCCAATACAACTACAACACTGGTATCTACCCAGCTATGTGAAAAATTGCCAAGGTATGTCCTGAACATAAGAAGCAGGACAAATCCAACCTGGCCAATTACTGCCCCATCAGCCTACTCTCGATCATCAGTAAAGTAATGGAAGGGGTCATCAACAGTGCAAATAAGCGGCACTTGTTTAGCAATAACCTACTCGCTGACGCCCAGTTTGGGTTCCGCCAGGGTCATTCAGCTCTTGACCTCATTACAGCCTTGGTTCAAACAAAAAGAGCTGAACTCCCAAGGTGAGGTGACAGTAACTGCCCTTGACATCAAGGCCGCATTTGACCGGGTGTGGCATCAAGGAGCCCTAGCAAAACTGGAGTCAATTGGGAATCAGGGGGAAACTCTCCGCTGGTTGGAGTCATACCTCACATAAAGGAAGATGGTTGTGGTTGTTGGATGTCAGTGATCTCAGCTCCAAGACATCACCACAGGAGTTCCTCAGCGCAGTGTCCTCAGCCCAACCATCTTCAGCTGCTTCATCAAGGACCTTCCTTCCATCATACGGTCAGAAGTGGGGATGTTCGCTGATGATTGCACAATGTTCAGCAACATTCAGGACTCCTCAGATACTGAAGCAGCCCATGTCCAAATGCAGAAAGACCTGGACAATATATAGACTTGGGCTGACAAGTGACAAGTAACATTCGCATCACACAAGTGCAATGCCCATCTCCAATAAAAGAAATCCAGCCATCGCACCTTGATGTTCAATGGCATTACCATCACCGAATCCCCCACGATCAACATCCTGGGGGGTTACCATTGACCAGAAACTGAACTGGACGACCCATAGAAGTGCTGTGGCTACAAGAACAGGTCAAAGGCTAGGAATCGTACGACGAGTTCCTCACCTCCTGACTCCCCAAAGTCTGTCCACCAACTACAAGTCAGGAGTATGATGGAATACTCCCCACTTGCCTGGATGAGTGCAGTTCCCACGACACTCAAGAAGCTTGACACCATCCAGGACAAAGCAGCCCGCTTGATTGGCACCACATCCACAAGCATTCACTCCCTCCACCACTGACGTACTGTAGCAGTAGCGTGTACCATCTAGAAGATGCACTGCAGGAATTCACCACGGCTCCTCGGACAGCATCTTCTAAACCCACGACCACTCCCGTTTAGAAGGGAAAGGGCAGCCGATAGATGGGAACACCACCACCTGCAAGTTTCCCTGCAAGTCACTCACCATTCTGATTTGGAAATATATCGCCGCTCCTTCACTGCCACTGGGTCAAAATCCTGGAACTCCCTCCCTAACAACACTGTGAGTGCACCTACACCATATGGACTGCAGCAGTTCAAGAAGGCAGCTCACCACCACCTTCTCAAGGGCAATTAGGGGTGGGCAATAAATGCTGGCCTGGCCAGCGAAGCCCACATCACGTGAATGAATAAAAAAGTAGTTTGATAATAGTCGATGCCTCAATAGATAACAGAATGCTTTCAATGACCAATAACTCGCAGTTCAGAAGCTGCAGTACACTTAGAATCAGACGAGGACAGCAGCATCGTCCCGGCTGTCGGTTACTGCGATGGGACTTGAACATCCACCGATTGTTGTGCACAGGTACCGGGCAATTCTTTCGAAACCCGACTGACCTGGGAGTTAATTCTTTGAGAACAATTTGTGCAGAGGCCAGTCTTTCCTTCCAAATAACCAACAGATGCTGTCATGTGTGAAGCGTAAACTACTGCCTGGTCATAAAGGCCAATGAGAAAGAACCTGCCGATTAATAGACACAATGAGCCCCGGACCGGAGGCCAATGAACTGCGAGAATCTGAAAAGGAAATGAATCAGCATCGGACCATAGAATCCTCCAACCTGACAGCACAAACGGAGGCCACTGGACTGTTGTGCCTGTTACATCCTGCATGTCCTGATTTTCCTCCATAACCCTGCGAGTTAGTACTCTGAAAGTACATGTCCAATTGCCTTTCTTTAAAAATCCTTTGGTATCTGATTTCACCACGCCTTCTGATGCAGTTCTGGTCGCCACATTATAGGAAGGATGTGATTGCACCGGAGGGGGTGCAGAGGAGATTCACCAGGGTGTTGCCTGGGATGAAACATTTAAGTTATGAAGAGAGGTTGGATAGACTTGGGTTGTTTTCGTTGGAGCAGAGAAGACTGAGGGCGACCTGATCGAGGTGTACAAGATTATGAGGGGCATGGACAGGGTGGATAGGGAGTAGCTGTTCCCCTCAGTTGAAGGGTCAGTCACGAGGGGACATAAGTTCAAGGTGAGGGGCAGGAGGTTTAGGGGGGGGGTGTGAGGAAAAACTTTTTTACCCAGAGGGTGGTGACGGTCTGGAATGCGCTGCCTGGGAGGGTCGTGGAGGCGGGTTGCCTCACATCCTTTAAAAAGTACCTGGATGAGCACTTGGCACGTCATAACATTCAAGGCTATGGGTCAAGTGCTGGTAAATGGGATTAGGTAGGTAGGTCAGGTGTTTCTCGATTCGGTTCAGACTCGATGTGCCGAAGGGCCTCTTCTGCACTGTGATTCTGTGTGATTCTGTGATTCTGATAGTGCGTTCCAGATCTTATCAACTCGATGTGTGAGGAATTTTCTCTTCAGTATCAATTTTGCCACTTATTTTAAATCTATAGACTCTAGTTAATGACCCTTCTGCCATCGGAAAGACTTTACCCCACTTGCTCTTACAATACCTCCCAGAAGTTTGACTATCTGCATTAGGTAACCCTTTAACCTTCCCCAAGCGAAGGAGAACAATCCCGGTTTATTCAATCTCTCTACATAACGGAAGTCCCTTACCCCTGATATGAATCTGGAAAATCTCCTTTGTACTCGCCCCAGGGCCTCGAATTGGTGCCTGGAATTGTGAACAATAATCTAACTGAGAAGTAAACAGAAATTTGCAAAGACTTGTTACGATTTCCTTCTTTTCCTATTCAATGCCCCTCTTTGCAGAGTCGATTATCCCGTGTGCTTTTTCACGTCTTTCTCAGCTTTCCCTGTTGCCAGCTTCAAAGATTTCTGAACGTGCGCCGGAACTGCAACTGAACCCGATTTCAGAGTCCGGTTCACTCACTTTAACATGGTCTCCGAGTGTTGTTTTGTTGATTACTGATATATGTCGAGATGTTTTATGTTGTGTTTATTTTAACAGTTTTTTTTAATTGCAGCTAGCCCTGTTCTATTATCACTGACTGTAATTATGCTGACATTTGCCACAGGGGCTCTCGTCCTTATCAATCACTTTTGCTGCATGTACACACTCCCCAGGGACACCATTATTGATTGTCCAGTTTTGCGTTGAAACCAACCCTGCTCTGACTATTACCATTGAATATAGTGATTGCACATTTCCCCAATTATTGTCTAGTTCTTTTCCTTTTCTTTTGTCTTTCACTAGCTGTGGGCCTCCCTGGCAAGGCCAGTATTTATTGCCCTTGAGAAAGTGGTAGTGAACCACCTTCTTTGGCTGCTGCAGTTCATGTGCTGTATGTCCGCCCACAGTGCTGTTAGGTAGGCAATGAAGGAACAGCAATATATTTCCAAGTCAGCATGGCGTATGACTGGAGGGGCATCTTGGGGGTGTGGTGTTCTCATGCGCGTGCTGCCCTTGCTCTTTTAAATACTAGAGGTTGCGGATTTGGAAGGTGCTGTTGAAGGTTTGGAAGGTGCTATTGAAGAAGCTTTGGCGAGTTGCTGCTTTGCATCCTCTAGATGGTACACTCTACAGCCACAGTGTGGAGGGAGTGAATGTTTAAGATGGTGGACGGGGTGCCAGTCAAGAGGACTACTTGACTGGATGGTGTTAAGCGTGTTGAGACTTGTTGGAGCTGTACTCATCCAATTTAGCGAAAATTATTCCAGCACATTACTGACTTGTGTCTTGTAGGCAATGGAGAGGAATTGGATTTAGAAGCGGTGAATTAGACTCCACGGAATACACAGACACTGACCTGCTCTTGAGCCACAGGTTTTATGTGGTTAGTCCAATTAAGGCTATCGCGAATGCTGACGCCCAGGGTGTTGATGCCGAGGATTCAGTGATGATAATACAATTGAAAATGAAGGGAAGATGGTTAAACTCTCTTATTTCAATTGGTCATTAACTAGCATTTGTGTATTGCGAATGTCGCTTCTCAGCTACGACCTCGATGTTGTACATTTCTTGCTGCCTGCGAGCAGGAATTTCATCACCATCTGAAGAATTTCAATTATAACTAAACACTGTACCAGCATCAGCGAGCACCCGAATGCAGGGAAGATCAGTGATCAAGCAGCTAAAGATTGTTGGGCCTAAGAAATTCCAGGAGGAACCCCTGAAGCGATGTCCTGGGATGTGATGATTGGTTTCCAATTACCATTACAATCTTTCTTTGTGCTAGTTATGACTCCAGCCAATGGAGATTTGCCACCTGACCCTATTGACCTCAAATTGACTAGGACTCATTGGTGTCACACTTGGTCAAATGCTTCATGTAAAGGGCAGTCACTCTCTCCTTGACTACCATTAACAACTGAATAGAGGGCACTATTATTTCTCGCGTGTCTTTGCCCAGTTTACAGCGACAAAGTATGTCAGAACCATGCCGCTCTGAAATGTTTTGTTACAAAGTACACAAGACCTTCTTTGGGCAACTTGCCAAACATTTAAGTAAATGTGCAACCATCATGCGGCGAGGCTCTTGGAGCGAAGCAAAGCCCACAGACATATTTGTTGTAAACAAGAAGGGAAGAAGGGAAGTGCTTTGTCGAAAGTGACCAGCTGGCATTGAAGATGGCTTTGCGTAGCTCCAATGTGTGAAAAGCAGCTCGCAGAGCCTCAGAAAACTCATTGTGTCCCCTACTCTTTTGTTTCTCTGACAAGAAGCATCTGGCGCTGTAGTAGCCTCTGTGCTCGCACTTAATTCACTGCTCCCGCCTAATATTGACATACTGCTACGGTATAGAACAATTGAACATGTAAGTTCAATGTAACAAGGGTAAACATATCTGGGTTAAATGATTAATTCACTAGAAATACACGGCAGCATAACGTCTACAAATAATCTTAGCATTTTTCGCAAAGAATGAACCAGGGAATAACGTGTCGGTAATCTGTGTAAACATTCCCAAGTATACAACAAAACAACATCCGTTTTGACGGGTTTAACCAACTGCTGTAATTGCTGAGGCTGTGAAAAACGGGGGATTTTCTCTCCCTGAGCTATGGAGGGTCTAGGATCCTGCTGCAGACATACTCTGCCTCAATACAGCCAGACTCCCGAGAGCAGACAGAGGCACCATTTTATAGATAACATTGAGTGTGAGCGCAGAGAAGTATCTGAGTGGGTTTTCTTTGGTTTGGGTGCTGGATATGTTTAAGTGTTCTGGGTCAGTTTTTGTGTGCTGTGTCAGTTTTTCAGTGATGCACTGTTATAGAGACCATGATAAGTGACAGTCACTTGCTGATTCCTGAGGTGTTCCGTCAGTTTCTGAGCAAAAGGGTAGCTTTTCATCCTTACAGTAATTTATTAGTGAGGTGTCAGTTGATGGGCCGTGGTCACTTGGTTAAATGATGAATTCTGGAACAGTTCCTGGGTGCTCAGAAAATTGGATATTGAGCTAATGTATTTGTATCGGATTAGTCAAAATTATTGCGTCGTGTCATTTGACCATTGGTTTGCGTGTCCAGTCTTTTTGTGAATGCTCAGTCTACAAGCATTCGTTGTTTTTTGCATGTTAGCATTCCCGTTTCAATGGAACAGTTTCTGTTCGCCTCCTACTATTCTTCCTACTAAAATATGTCACTCCGCACATCTCCATGCAAAAATTCATTTGTCGTTTGCCTGCTAGTTTTATCAATGTGTAATGGAGAATTTTATTACTCACCCGGTGTTGACTACAAATCCGAGAAGCGTATTTTCTGCAAACTTCGGAATTATATCCTGATTACCTACGTTCACGCCGTTAATGTAGATATCAACACTTGTATGCTTCCCTCCCGCCTGAAGAATGACCATTCAACCTTACCCCCTGCTTGCTGTCTCCTGGCAAACTTTGGACCAGGTGAATTTCGTACTATGAAGACTGGCAAACTTTCAATTACATCCCACTCATCAATTTTTCTCTGATCCAATTTCGCCAATACCCCTTCCTTTCGTGATAAATGAGTAACATCCTCTTCTCTGGTGAATACAGCTGCAAAGGGCTTATTTCGAACAACAGTTATGTCCTCCGCCTCCAAGAGAAGGTTTCCTTGCTAGTCCCAAATCGCCCGGAGCCTTCTTTTCAATGTGGTGCAATGACTTTTCTTCTGTTCGTGTTGTCTGAAATGGTAGCTGCTGGTTTAACTTGCTGCTACAGGATATTGGTGCTAGTCACCTGGCAGAAGATGAGTAAGGTTCAATGTGTGATCTGAGTCAATTAATGGGTTCTAGGTCAGCTTATGGGTTACTGGTTAGTTTATTATTGATACTTAACTTGCATACGAAAATACGAGCTTGCGAATTAGGCGCAGGGGTAGGCCACTCGGCCCTTCGAGCCTGCTCTGCCATTCAATAAGATCATGACTGACCTGATTGTAATCTCAACTTCACATTTCCGCCTACCCCCGATAACCTTTCACCCCCTTGGTAATCAAGAACCCATCTACCTCTGCTTTAACAATATTCAGACTCTGCTTCCACCGCGTTTTGAGGAGGAGAGTTCTAAAGACTCACAGTCCTCTGAGAGAAAATAAATATCACCTAAGTGGGCGGCCCCTTATTTTTAAACAGTAGCCTCGATTACTAGATTATCCCACAAGAGTAAACATCCTCTCAACATCGACTCTGTCAAGACCTCTCAGTATCTTATATGTTTCAATCAAGTCGCCTCTTACTCTTCTAAATTCCAGGAGATACAAGCCTCGCCTGTCCAACCTTTCCTCACAAAACAACCCGCCTAATCCAAGTATTAGTTTAGCAAACCTTCTCTGAACTGCTTCCAACGCATTTGCATCTTTCCCTAAAAACAGGAGACCAATACTGTACACAGTACTCCAGATGTTGTCTCACCAATGCCCGATGTAACTGATGAGTCATACAGGGCATTGTTGAGACCACATTGTATGTAACTTAAGTATCAGTAATAAACTAACCAGGAATCCATGTGTATTCAATTCCCCTCACAATAAATGTTAACATTCTATTAGCTTACATAATTACTTGTTGTACCTGTATAATAGCCTTTTATGATTCAAGCACGAGGACATCCAGATCCCTCTGCATTTCAGAGCTCTGCAATCTCTCACCATTTAGATAATATGCTCCTTATTATTTTTCCTGTCAAAATAGGCAATTTTACACTTACCCACATTATGCCCCATTTGCCAGATCTTTGTCCACTCACAATCTATCTATATCCCTTTGTAGCCTCCTTGTGTCCTCTTCACATCTTACTGCCCTACCTAGCTTTGTGTCATCAGAAAATTTAGCAAATAAACTTTTGGTCCCTTCACTCAAGTCACTTAAATAAATTTTAATAAGTTGAGGTCCCAGCAATGATCCCTGTGGCACACCACTCGTCACATTTGCCAAACAGAGAAAGATCCACTTATACCTATCCTCTGCTTCCTGTTAGCAAGCCAATCTTCTATCCGTGTCAATATGTTACCCTCTGAGCTTTTATTTTTCATAATAATCTTTGATGTGGCACTTTATCAAATGCTTCCTGAAAATCTAAATATAGTACATCCACAGCATGTTACTTCTTCAAAATATTCAAATAAATTGGTTAAACACGTGTTCCCATTCACCAATCCACAGTGGTTCTGCCTGATTACCCTGAATTTTTCCAAGTGCCCTGCTACAACCTTTTTAATAATAGCTTCTAACATTTTCCGTTTGACAGGTGTTAAGTTGACTGGCCTGCAATTTCCTGCTTCCTATCTCTCCTTATTTTCCATTGTTAATTCCCTATACACTTTCTGTGGGACCAACGCTCAATTTGTTCACTATATTATTTTTTAAATATCTATAGAAACTCTAAATATCTGTCTTTATATTTCTAGCTAGCTTTGTCTCATACTTTATTTTTCCCTTCTTTATCAACCTTTTGGTCATTCTTTGCTTTTTTAAAAATATATTCTGTCCAACCCTCTGACCGGCCACCCATCTTTGTGCAATTATATGCTTTTTCTTTAAGTTTGATACTATCTTTAATTTTTTTAGATAACCACGGATGTTGCAATGTATCTATTCTGTGTATTCTGAAATACCCCTTTAAATGTCTGCCACAGCATTTCTTTTGACCTGTCCCATAACCTAATTTGCCAATTCACTTTAGCTAGCTGTGCTTTCATGCCCTCATAATTTCCCTTATTTAAGTTCAAAATAGTAGTCCTGAACCCACTCTTCTCTCCCTCAAACTGAACATAAAATTCAATCGCATTACGATTGCTGTGACCAAGGGGTGCCTCCACTATGAGGTCATTAATTAATCCTATCTTGTTGTACAATACCAGGTTTAGTATAGCATCCAGTCTGATTGGTGCCAGAATGTGCTCTTCTAAGGAACTATCTGGAAAACATTCTATGAATTCCTCATCTAGGCTGCCTTTGCACATCTGACTTTCTCAATCTATATGCAGATTAAAATACCCCATGATTTTCACCATACCTTTCCGACAAGCTCCCATTATTTCTTCCTTCATACCTCGTCCAACTGTATGGTTACTGTTAGGGGGCCTGTGCATCACTCTTTAAAGTGACTTCTTGCATTTATCATTTCTGATCTCTACCCAAACCGTTTCTACATCCTGGTTTCCTGAATTTAGGTCAGCCCTCTGTAATGTACTAATCTCATCATTAATTAACCCCTCACCTTTTTCTGGCGTTCTTTCCTTCCTAAATGTCACATACCCTTCAATATTCAGGTACCAACCCATGTCATCCTGCAGCCATCTCTGTGATGGCTTTCAGATCGTGCTTATGTATTTATATTTGCACTTTCAGTTAATCTGTTTTGTTTTTAATGCTATGTACATTCAGATACAGAGCCTTTAATTTTGTCCTTTTATTTGAGTTTGAGTGCTACTTCAGCTGATGGCTAGTGGGTCATTTTATTGGGCCTGGATTGGCTTATACTCAATGTGTCAGATTATGGCCGCTAAATTGGTTAATTGTTGTTATTCAATTTATTGGATTGGTTCAGTTTCTCGATAGTGGATAGAGGTGTCAGCTGTGGCTCAGTTCATAGCACCCTCGCCTTTGAATCAGAGGGTTGTGGGTTCATGTCCCACTCCCAGAAACCAAGAACTGTGATTGTACTCAAAAGAGTTGCAATCTGTGACTGTTGATAACTCAAAAGAGTTTCTTGATAGTGGATCATTTTACGGGGCCTGGATTGGTTTATACTCAATGTGTCAGATTATGGGCACTAAATTGGTTAATTGCTGTTATTCAATGTATTGGAATGTTTCAGTTCAGTGGATCATTTTACAGGTGATTTATCGGTAAATGATTTATATCAATTATGAGGAATAGGGGTCAGTTTGTCATTTCTGACCTGTTTATGGTGCTGAACAGGTGTACTGGCCTAGTATCAGTTTATGGGTAAAAGCAAAATACTACGGATACTGGAAATCTGAAATAAAACAGAAAATGCGGGTAGAGCTGAAGAAGAGTCATATAGACTCGAAATATTAACTCGGTTTCTCTCTCCACAGATGCTGCCAGACCTGTTGAGTTTTACCAGTATTTTCTGTTTTTATATCAGTTTATGGATGTTTGGTCAGACTATTGGTACTGGGTCAGTTGATTTGTAGGATCAGACGATAGGCGCTGCAGACGTTTAATGGTCAGCTTCATTTTATCTGGTGTGGATCAGTTTCTATTTCACTGGACCAGATTGTGGCTTTCTGCACAGTTTTTTGTTGCTAGGATGATATTGCTAGATTTTAGACAACTAGAAGTTGACGTTATTTTATTGGTTTGGAGAGGGTTAGTTTAAGGGAGTCGGGCATTTTATGCGGAGTGAGGAGGCTTATGCATAGTGGGCTAGTTTAAAGGTAGTGGGTTAGTTTAAGGGTAGTGGGATAGTTTACGGGCCCTGTGTTAGTTTGGAGGTGATCAATCACTTTAAAGTCATCGGATTATGTGATGTTATTTGGAGCAATTTATGAACAGCGTGACAATTTCTAGGTGTTGCCAATTTGGGGCCAAGGTAATCTCTGGGTTTTTGTTTAGTTTGCAAACGTTGGGCCAAGCTGTGGCTCAGTCCATAGCACCCTCGCCTTTGAATCGGAGGGTTGTGGGTTCATGTCCCACTCCCGGAAACCAAGAACTGTGATTGTACTCAAAAGAATTGCAATCTATGACTGTTCATAACTCGAAGGAGTTTCCCGGCTGCGGATTAGTTTGGAGGTGATTGGTTCGTTTTGAAATGTTCCATTATTTTATGCTCACTGCGTTAGTTTATAGTCATGATATCAGTTTATGCACCGGGCGATACTGTATAGCCACTGTGATAGTTAATATCCTTGAGGCAGTCCCTATGAACTAGGTTAATATTCTCAGAGTTTGACAACTTTTAGTTTGATATTTTGATGTGGGATGGGGGTTCAATCATTGACGGCAACATAATATACTCAGAAGCAAAGTTGATTTATTCAAAGCAGGAATATTACAAATAAAATAAAGTACTTGTAACTAAGTGAACGTAGCTGGGGAAACAACAGTTCACTCAACAACAACGCTCATCCTTCCGACTGGACCCAAAGTGATTTATACAAATTAATTGAGCTCAGGTTTGTCGTGAAAAATACATTTCTGGCGTTCCCAGGACGGCAGTGTGATCCAATCATGACTGGTCCACATGACACGTTATTGCTGATTGATAGTGTACAGGATACAAAGGCCCTTTGGCAGACTTAACCGTCTGTCACTATTATCAAATGTCCACCGTCCGGAATGATGTGTTTCCTCTGATCATCCGGTTCTTGAGGCCTGCAGACTGTTCATTAATTAAGTGTTCCTAAGATTAGTAACAAGCAATTCCAAATATGGATGTGTTTCAGCAACTCCAATCTGCCTTCACAGAGACCTGAAGTTTCTTTAGAATGCTAAATCCCACAGTCTAGGGGGTGAGGTTTAGGTTTTGAATAGGTGGCCAGTTTTTGGATAGTGGGGAAGTTTCTGCGTAATTTGCCAGGCTCAAGGTATTGTTCCAGTGTACTGATGCAGGGTCCAGCTTGTAGGTGATGGATGATGTGGGCGATGGAAGCAGAATCAGTGTGTAATTCTGGATTCAGTTTATAAACGTTAGTTACTTTATAGTTCAATTCGTGCTTTTTTGATCAATTTGGACGTACGCCATTCGTCTTTGTATATTAGCATAGTGTTCAGACTATGCTCCGACCTCTTTTAGTCCTATTGCACCCAACAACTCTGCCTTCCTCCAACTCTGGTCTCTCCTAAATCTCTGATTTACTTTGGCCCGCCTTTACTGCCAGCGCCCTCAACTGTTTAATCATAAGATTTGAAGTTCCATCCTTAAACCTCATAGGCTCTATATTTGTCTCCTTCTTTAGAACGCCTTTTTCAGACCAAGCTTTCAGCGACCTAGCCTTCTTTAGCCTTTTGTCAATTTCTGACTCGTTGTTCCCTTGTGAAGCGCCGTGGGAGCATGCTGGGAGCAGTGCATCATTTATTGGAGCTATTTCAGCACTTAATTGGTGAACAAGGTTGGTTGTGGACATTACGTTTTTGCTGTTGGATCAGTGTGTAGCTGATGAATAATGTCATCTATGGTTATGGGGTCCAGTTATGGCTGATGGCTCAATTGGAAAATATGTGATTGGTTGGTGGTCGCTGTATCAGGTGATGGTCACCTAGTCAATTTGCAGGTATTACATTATCTTCAGGATTCTGGAGCATTGCATACATACGAGATCAGTTTGTGGGTGTAGGGCTAGTTTGCAAGTGTTGCATTACTTTATTAGCACGAAGTCAGTTTATGGATCTCGGACCATTTTAAGCACAGTGAGTCACTTTCCAAGCATTTAACTAGTATGAGGAGGTCATATCACATTGCTGATATTGGAGAATTTGTGCTCATTGGTTGACTTTCCGGGTGTTTGGCAGTCCTGGTTGATCCTGTTCTGTGAGTGAGTTTGTGGATGCTATTTTAGATTGGTGCTCAATCACTGGTGTTGGCCCGGTTCTGTTCGTTGGATTCGTTATTCGGCGCTGTAATATACTGAAGGTCAGACAGTTTATTAGTCCTAGACCATTTACGATCAAGGGATGAATTTTAGGCTACTGTCAGTCAGTTGGTTCGTGACTGGGAATGTTGCTTGCGTAAGCAGGTGTTATGTAAGTTGGGAATGTTATTTGATGAGGTGCTGCACTAGTTTGCAATGCTGCTTGAGTTAGTGCTGTTTAGTTTCTAAATCGTGCCGGAAAGATCTTATGGATTGAATGAATCATGTGGTGCTTCACAGAAGCGAAAATCAGTTTGGGATGTAAAGTTATTTTGAGGGCGTTGAAATTGAAATTGGGGGGTGGTCGCTGAGTTCTGATATACTGCCCCTTTTGGAGCCTGATGCTCCATAGGCTGCCTTGTTAATTTTGTTTGACGAACGCTGGGCTATTTCCACTGCCTCTTTACGAACTGATGAGCTATGTATTAGTTCTGAAAGACTATTCCGAATCTGGAGAGTGTCAGGTTTCTATTTGGTCGATATGTGGCACATTCCTTTTGCTTTGGTATCTCTATGAATGTGATTCTTCCTTCACTCAGTTTCGGGTGCCTGGGATGCGCGTCAGTTTTCGCAGCTGCGTGTCTTTGAGAGATATTTTCGTTTGGTGTGCTAAGGTAGATGCGGTCTTGTGGCTCTTTGAGCTGATAGATTTTTTTTCATATTGTTCTTGCTGTTGCTGATTCAGGCTAGCTCTCTGGGCCTTGTTGTGAACTGAGATAGTTCCTCAGTAAGATGTCACTTTGGATGTTCAAATGGTTTGGAGGGGCGGACACAGACAAATAAGGGATGGGGCCCTTTTTAAAGTGTTGCATCACTTTGGGGGTCTCAGGAGATCCTTTGATAAATGGGCCTTTTAGCTGGAACGGCCAGATTGAAGGTAGTAGCAATTCTAGGTAGTTAAATATCTGATATTAATCTGAATGCATATCCTAAATACAAAGTCCAGTACATTTATGTTTGGGGATATTTCTCAGATATGGATTGTCGACCAAAATATTAACTCAGCTGCTTACCGTGAAAAGGTCCGAACAACAAAATGCTACAATTTGATCAATGAACTCTCAAAAAGGAATTGTATCAATTGTTGCCTTTACCATTTAACATAGCCCAGCAGTTCAACCAATCGGTGAGAAAAGTCTTTGTGTTTCAAGTTAGACAATAAGCTGTTGGAAATGGCTGGTCCGAGATTAAATTTGTCTCAGGACAAGCTGCCCGAGAAGCGTGGTCCGCGCCAGGGCTATGAGGATGAGCCCCAAAGGATAAGTGCTGCTAATCCGCGGACTCCTTGTTGTTGGAATGCTCTGCCTGCACAGAACCCAATGTAGACACGAGAATGTGCCCAGGCCAAAATCTTCCTTTGATGGGGCACTTGATGGAGTGAGATTGGTCAATAGCAATAGCGCGGAATGTGTTCGTGTGGAAATCTCCATCCGAGATACACCATGTCGATTTTCTGTTCTATTGACCTTATCCCAAAGGTAGGTGTGAATTTGGTCTTCCATGGGGTAGCAGAAATATAATGTTGGGCCGCACATTTAACTGCCCAAGGTCTCGACGCGGCGTTTAATAATGAAAGAGCTTATGTCGGACTGTACTTCTGTTTGCAGCAGGTTACATAAAGATTCGTAATATTTTCAGAGCACTTTGGGAGTGTTTTAATATTTGGGAGTTATATTTAACGTGAGGCTCCTGTTGTGTATTACTGTTTTCATCATTGCGCTGAGTGTACTGATATTTCACAGGTCAAGTTGACTTGCGGTCTCTTGTAGGCGAGTAATTTGGCGGTCTCTGCGAGTTGGTTAATATTTAAGATGTTCTATGCGTAGCGGGGGTGGGGGGTTGTTTAATATTAGGGCGACCGTGGAGTGAGACTGAGTTGAATAGAGTTTGAATTGAAATTCAAACAGAAGCTAGAAATCGTCAGTTCTTCTCATTGTTAAAGAAGTTAACAATTACAGTAAATGGGTATTTGATCACATATTTCAAGTCTTCCCTAAACTTATCCAGAGCTACGACATAAATGCAAGTTTTTGTGCAGTAACTCAGGAACTGGAGCATGAAACCTATTTCCCGCACAATCCGAGAGAGATACATCGGTTTATGTGCCAACGAAAAGATCCGGCTCCATACGGAATAAAACGAGCGCACGGCCCATAGCAGTATAAAATTTCCAGATATAGCAAACAGCAAAATGAGGCATTTCCTTCGGCTCTCCGTCTCAAGGTCACTGGGAGACTCCTCAATGCTGTGGTCACTGGAACTCAGCGATTCTCTGCTGGTCAGTATGATATGCCTAACAGTTAAAGCATTGAGCAACAGAATCAAAACGAATGGGATTCCTGGTGTTAGAATATAATGAAGGATTCCAATTACAGCCCACGCAATCGAGTCCTTGGCCTCGTCCCTTACAGCACAAAACAAGGGTGTATTCCGAAACTGATACTTATCGGCCAACATAAAATACCAGATGGTGTTCTCAAAACAAAACAGTGCAATCGTTGTCCCTAGAACCAAAACCGCTATTTTATCGGTGCAGTATACAGTTTTCAGTTTTTGACAACAAATGGTGACAAATTGATCAAAAATAAAAGCGACTGTGAACCAGACCGAGCAGTCTGTGGCTGCATAAAGCAGTATGGCATGGTTGTTACACAAGGGGATGGAGTGCATGAAACTAAATTGACTCTCATAACGTGTAGGAATATGCCTTAATATCAGATCGATGAAAATTACCAGTAGATCCGCCATTGTCATAGCCAACAGGTACCGAGTGACATGTTTGGGGAGACCGCACCTTTCCCGATACAGGGTCACAATCGTCAGTAAGTTAACTGTTGGGAAGGGAAATAAACAGGGAAATGTGCATCAGCCTTGGGAAAAAACACAGTACTTTTATAGTTTCTTGTCAAATGTGTAGTTTTATTGCTATTTTCAACATTGGGATTTAATTATTGGACCTGTAACAGAGGATTTTGTTTGAGAAAATGTTTAAATTAAGACAAAAAAGAATTATCCGGAAAGGGACTAAATTAAATATAACAAATAATGAGATTATAATAAATGAGATCTCCCTGTAAATACCCCAGTAGGCATTGGTATAATCTCCTTATCCCATTGTAAATACTTGTACGATCTTTGGATTTCTCTGTAATTATTAACAACGTCCCTGAATTCTATTGCAAACATTAATAAGTTATTTGAATCTAATGCAGTTCATTGGTTCAGTCTTTGCAAAACACAGTCCATGTCCAAAGATCACTGTGACTATTTATACAGCTTGCAGCTCCCAGTGCAAACATTGTACTGTACTGTATTTTAATCTGCTTTAAGCATTTGTAGACCAATTTCTGCTGGAAGCCAGGAATAGATTCGAGCTTTCTCGAAATACTGGCAAATTAGGAACCGTGGATGAGCAGGCAAAGTACTGAAAGCGCAAATAAAATGTGACTGGTACAAAGGTTAATTTAAATGTTAATGGAATGTCGATCTTCTTTAGAAGGATGAAAAACAAAAATATGTAACTTAGACCCAATCTAGAGGAATACATTCAGTCCTGGCTCTGAAGAAGATGCAGCACAGATTCATCCATATGATCCTGAGGCTAAAAGGATCATTTTTTAAGAAAAATTCGCACAGACTAGGTTTATACTCCTTGAATGTACATGATAGAAAGTTGATCTAACTGATGCATTTAAGATGATCATAAGTTAGATAGGGAAAAAAATATGTTGTCTGGTGCTGTAGTCCACAGGAATGAGACATAACTTTAACATCAGAAATTCAGGGTTGATGCCAACAGGCATTTATTCACGCTGAGTGTAGTGGAAATCTGGAACTCCACTCCACAAGAAGCTGTTAAGGGCAGGCTAATTGAATTCTCAAATTTGTGATTGATAGGTTTTTACAAAGTCAAGTCACTGTGGATACTGAAAATCTGAAATATGAATGGAAAATGCGGGAAATATCTAGCAGGTCAGGCAGTACCAGGTAGAAGCAAAGTTAACGTCTCAGTTCAGTAACTTTTGTCCAGAACTGAAAAATGCGACCAATGTTAGAGGTTTTAAGCAAACACAGATGCAGGGAAAGAGGGAGAGGGGAGCAAAGAAGCTCAGGAAAGGTCCATGATGGAGTTGAAAGTAGGAGTGATTAAAAAATGATGATGATGATGCAAGGCAAAATGGGGTGATAATATGTCAAATAAAGATGCAGAAGATGGCTCCAGAGGAGGTGTAGGTGGTAAAAGCAGAATCATTATAACAGCAGATGTCCAAAAAAACTGAGATCTATGGTTATGATCTGAAATTGATGAACACAATATTGAGTCAGGAAAATGTTAAAATGCCCATTGAAAGGTGACGTGCTGTTCATCAGGTTTCCACTGAACTTTTTTGAAACAGGGTAGGAGGCCAAGGGGAGAGGGTTCTGGCTGGAACTGGGGTGAATAATTGAAATGGAAAACGACTGAAAGCTCAGAGTCAGACTTGTGGGCTGAACAGTAGAGTTCAGCAAACAAGAAACATTTTATGTGTGTGCATTAAGGGTTCCACAACCAAGGTGGCTAAGATGGGCTTAAGATACAGATCAATCATGACTTAATTGAAAGCTGAAAAATCTCAAGGCTTTGGATAGCCTACTCTTGTTTGTATGTTTTTACCTAATTTCTGATATAGTCTGGGGCCTGCCAGAATATGAACAGGCCTAGGTAGCACAGGTAACAATTGACTCATGTGAGTATACACTGCATGAAAGTTTACAATTTTAGATAGTCCTTGTAAATATGATCCTTCATAAGGACTAAAGAGGCACACTAACTTTCAAGCAAATAAGGAGTAAAGCAAATGGGATGGTGAGGGAAGAACAAATGGGAAGGAGTGTGGGAGAGTGGACAGCAGGAGAGAAAATGTCCCAAAGCATAATGGTACAAGCCATTAAACCAGCATTTCTGTTCACACCTCTTACCCTCCCTCACAGAACCACAATCAGGTTCCCCTTCGCATTGTGAACCCCACTAGCCTTCACAATCAATTGATCCTCCTCTACCATTTCCATCAGCTCCAGTGTCATGCCTCAACCAAGTACATTACAAAAGGATCATCCCTCCACAGTACCGTTGTACACTCTTCCAATGTCTACAACATCCTCTTCCCTTCCCGAGGCACTTGCCCACTGGAGATGCATCACCTGAACTTTTTGTTCCTCCCACCCAGAGAGCAAGGCCCCAACAAGTTGTTTCAAATGAAAGAGTGATTTACTTGTACTTCTAACAATTTAGGATACTCTATTCACTGTTCACAATGAATTCCCCTTACGCTGGGGAGACCAAAGAACTTAGGTGATTGCTTTGCCGAAGAGTTCTATTCAGCCCGTAGACATTTTCCTAGGCTGTGGATCACTGTGAATTCCATTCTCCACCACTCCCACATCGAATTCACTGATCTTGGCCTCCTAAATTGTTCTAATGAAGGTCAGCTAAATTTCAAGGAACAGCACTATATCTTTTGTTCAAGCATATTACAGCCTTCTGGATTCAAAACTAACTTCAACAATTCAGATCCTATGTACAACTCCAATTTTTCTTTTGGGGCTGCAGCTATTGGTAACGGTTCCATTATTTCCATTTAGATCTCTTCTAGGCTCCATCTTTTGTCTCTTTACTTGTCTCATTACCATCCCCTTTTGTCTTGCACCATCATCCCTTCTTGTCATTTAATCTCTTCTACCTGTAATGCATCTCTCATCCGAGTCGTACATCAGCTATCTTAGGGATTCCTATTAATACTTTTCACATTCCAGGACGCCTGTAGATACATCTTCCTTTCCAGTGATGTCTTGTAAAGGCATTTCCCATTTCAGGGACTGTCTGTAAAACATCTCTCTCCAGGATGCCTTTCAATATGTATTCCAACCCAGGGAGCCTCATGAAGGCTTATTCGTGCAGGGGTTCTCTGTCAATATATCTCACTCCACAAGATACCCCTTTAGGCACATTCAGCAGAATCACTAATCCCACATTCCCCATTTTCAGGACAACTGTATGTAAGTCCCATCCTAGCTGTCCAGATGATAGCAAATAACAATATTACAGTAAAGTATCGTTTAGAAAATTAATTGAGATTTGCCAGAAAGCCCAGCAGCTTTGGGGATGAAAGCATAAATGACAAACAACAATACAGTTAAGAAAACAGAAAATGCTGGAAAAACTCAGCAGGTCTGACAGCATCTGTGGAGAGAAAAACAGAGTTGACGTTTCGAGTCCATACGACCCTTCTTCAGGGCTACAGAGAAGCAGAAATGTGATGAAGTTTATATTGTTTAAGGGGGTGGAGCAGGTGAAGCTGGATGGAAGGACAGAGATAGGTGGGGACAAAGGAGTGATTGACAAAGATCTCATGAACAAAAGGACAAAGGAATGTTAATAGTGGTGGTAAGGGCTAAAAAAAAAAGTGTTGATCGTGGCAAAAGTAAAAAAGCAGAATGTGACAATAGCAGAACAAGGGTAAACACTCTGAAAAGAACAACATGAACAAGTAACAGCTGGCTCGAGTGGGGGTGGGGTGGGGGGAAGGGGTGGTGGTGGGGGACAAAAGATTCGAAAATTGGAAAAAAAGGAGGGATAAAACAATGAATAAATGAATACAAATTAAAATGAATAAAAATGAAAATAAGTGGATAAAAAATAAAAATGAATTTTGAAAAAAGGGATAAAGAGGCATGAGGATGGAGGAGAGAGTTCGTGATCTGAAGTTGTGGAACTCAATGTTAAGTCCGGAAGGCTGTAAGGTGCCTAATCAGAAGACGAGGTGCTGTTCCTCCAGTTTGTGTTGAGCTTCACTGGAACATTGCAGCAGGCCAAGGGTGGACATGTGGGCATGAGAGCAGGGTGGGGTGCTGAAATGGCAAGTGACCGAAAGGTCTGGGTCATGCTTGCGGACAGACCGGAGGTGTTCCGCAAAGCGGCCACCAAGTTTGCGTTTTGTCCCTCCAATGTAGAGGAGACTGCATTGGGAGCAGTGGATGCAGTAGACCAAATTAAAGGAGGTGCAAGTGAAGCGCTGCTTCACCTGAAAGGAGTGTTTGTGCCCCTGGATGGTGAGAAGGGAGGAGGTAAAGGGGCAGGTGTTGCACCTTCTGCGATTGCATGGGAAGGTGCCGTGGGAGGGGGATGAGGCGATGGGGGTGATGGAGGAGTGGACCAGAGTGTCCCGGAGGGAATGGTCCCTATGGAATGCTGACAGGGGTGATGAGGGGAAGATATGGTGGCATCATGCTGGAGTTGGCAGAAATGGCAGAGGATAATCCTTTGAATGCAGGGGCTGGTGGGATGAAAAGTGAGGACAAGGGGGACCCTATCATGGTTTTGGGAAGGAGAGGAAGATGTGAGGGCAAAGGCGCGGGAGATGGGTCGCTTTTTACAATACAATGGTTTGCTTTTAACAATACAGCTGAACAAGGCTCATGGAATTGACAGCAGGATGTAGAGACTTACCAATGACACCAATGGCAGCCAGGAGGGGATAGTAGATCCGTTGAATATTATGAAGCACTAGTAGTGTCCCAAGTTCTGGTGATAGTTGATGGCGATAATGCATTGCTGTATTATTCCATTCCATTGCACTCAGTTTCTGATCCATTTTTGGTAGACTCCAATTGATTGATGTCAGCGCCTGATCCAGTACTTCCTCACTGTAGACCCGTTGATCCATGTTAGTGTCAGGTACTCCAACTGAGAGTATAGTGTGGAGTTTTGAAGGAGTCTCTTATATAGAGCAGAGGGAAACCTTTCTGTGACACTCGCCAGGAACATCATGTTGAAAAAGACATACTGAGAAATCTGTAATGTTGGAACACTCTTTCAGTCCAATAAAGAGTAACAATTAGTTAGCAAACAAGTAACAACTGACATGATATCAGATACATTTAAGTTTGCCATTAACTCAGGAACATTACAGAATATTGACACACTCGGAGCATCCTGACAAGTTCTGGGAGACCCCTGTGATTAAGAAAATTCACTCAGAAATCCGTGTCAATACTAAAACTCAACCATGTACATTCTGTAAGAACGGTGAGTCACTAAAGAAACATACTATACATACTGATACGAACATTGGAACATCCAGTATATACTGAAAACCAACAAGTAACACTCTCTAAATAATCGTTACTTCCTCGGGACCTCCTGCAAGACGTGAACCACTCTCCAAGGCTAATTGCAAATATTGGCCCATTCCATTTGATCCAAGCTAAATACACATCCCCAAACTCATTCCATAAAAATAGACATTCCAACGGGTCCCTCTTAGCATAGTGCTTTACTAGAAAAATGCCTTTAAAGGACTGACAGCTCCAGAATTACTCGTCACGATTTATACGTCCCAAGCATCCTGCCTACATTAAATGAATCCCAAGGTATGATCTATAAATATTGGCAACAAACTACGTAAATACAGTGACACTCTCTGATCCCTGTAAAAATGGTACTCGCCCTATGAAGCAATAAGTTTAACCACACACACGCGCTCGTGCACACACACACACACACACACTTACACATACACACACACACATTATTTGTAGATTAAATTCTTGATCCTGAGACTCGCTGCAATACATCTCAGATCCTAGATGCCACAATGATGCAATGAACATCCCAGTGATCCAGTATGTGATATGACACAACCCAGGAGCTCTTACTTTGCAGCGACTTCCCTGTAAAGCATTTCACATCCTCAAAGTGATCTCAGCACACAGGTACCCCTGTATAATACATCTGAGGTCCCACGAGTACCTATGATGTATCTTATATCCCAAGACGCCCTGTAATACATCTGATAATCCAGAGAAATCCTGTGGAACATCTCACATCCCGTGTACCAGATGTGGAATATCTCATGTCTGGAGGCACCGCCTGAAATCCACCTTACATCCCAGGGATCCCTGTACTAGATCTCACATCCCAATGGAATCACGTGAATTCAGCTCTCACCCCATGAACTCTCTGAAGTTCATATGAAACAAGTACAATACAATTTCCAATTCCAGCAATTTCCAAACACAGTAAGAAAGCATGGCAAGGAATCATTGACCAGTAACACAATCTTCATCCAGGATTCACCTGCAATACATTTCACATCCTGGGGACTCTTGTACTTGATCTCACATCCCAACACCTTATGAATGCTGCACTCATCCCATGACCCCTATCCTATCCCACGGACCACTTATAATACAACAGAGACCCTGTTAATACATCTTCCATCTGCCGTATCCCCTATAAATAAATCTCGCAGAGACCCTATTGATGATACAGTAAGTACTTGAGATCCCCTGCAATATATTTCACATGCCATGAACTCCTTTTAATACATCTCACAGTACTGAGGCGAATGCCCCAACCAAAGCTTGGCCTGTAAATATTTACCCTCTATCATGAGACCTTTAATTAAATCTGCCAACCTAGGGACCAATCTGTAAATACATATCATACGCCAGAACCCGCCGTAGTAGACTTTACATCAAGGGGTCCATATTAAAAAGTCAAGCGTAACGGGCAAAGACTGACAGCACAAATCCAATGAGTGTTATTGATGACAGTCTCTGACTTTATCTGTATGGCATTTATTCCATTCTGTTGCAGTCTGTCCTTAATCGATACAGAAACTGCTGCACTGTCCAACTCACCAGTTCATCACACAGACTTTCCTTGAACATTGAAATACCTTTACAATTGTTTCCCGTAATTCACTCGTATTAGCTAATGGTTTATTCTACAAACCCACTGGTTCAGGTAGGAATATTCGCCAGAGTTCCGAGTTCGCCTTGACCTTCATCGCTGATTGAAAATGGAGTCACGGATTAGTTCCACATATCGGCCGGAAAGATTTGTAAATGTTGAGAAATGGAAAATTAACTGCTCGAATTGAAAATGAAAAATAGCAAGTAAAATAAAAACGGATAAGTAATGTCCAAAGCAGATGGCCGAAAAGCGAGCCCATTATTTCTCTTTCAGATCAGGTCCGAGCAGATGCTGTATAGTCAATAACTGACTATATTTATATTATCTCTTTAACATTAAACACTGCACAGTGGAGTTTGTATCAGAAAATGGACGGATGTTGTAATATGTGACAGAGAGCAGCAGGACAGTGTGACATGTACGAGGGAACGACTGGAGAGTACAACATGTGACAGAGAGATGGGAGACGGTACGGCATGTGGCAGAAAACACGTGCAGATTTCAGATATAAAAACAGAAAATGCTGCCAAGGCTCGGCTGGTGAAACAACAGAATTAAGATTTTAGCTCAGTGCCTTTTCGTCAGAACTAAACAGAATTTAAGCAACTACATAGAAAGAGGAAGTGGGAGGAGAAGAATTACGGAGGTCTGTGATTGGGCCCAAGCCAAGAGAGATTAAAAATGAAAGGACTGATGGTGCAATACAAAAGGAGATGGTGATGAAACAAGACTAAAACAAATAGCAGTTAGGTCATGCGCAGGTATGAGAGAGAGTACCGAGTTCAATGTGTACAAGGGAGGGGCGGGCATTGAAGCATACGCCAGGGAATGGCTGGATAGTGAGGTAGGGCATAAGAAACCAGTGCAAAGGTCACCGTCTCAAGACATCTGATTGCTAAAATCTATAGGTATTCTCTGTGTTTATACAGCCTCATCATTTTGAATATATATTATATATAATGCACACACACACATGTACATACATATATATAAACATGTATATGTATATATTATATATAGATATATTCAAAATGATGAAGGGTATACACAAACACACTCTCACGGCTGTACACGATATTACATATATACGTGTGTGCGCGTGTGTATGTGTGTATAAAACAGTTACCATCACATAGCCTTTATAGACGGCATGTAGTCCAACTGGGACTGTTTTTGATCACCCACGAAGTTAAGGAGAGAACTTTTCCAGAGTATATTTTCCTTAAGAGTTCCTAGAATTTTTCCCTGCCTTTGTCTTTCCCAAGAGCTGACGTGACTGCAGTTGTAGACCTCACTGCTGGGTGAAATGTTTAGTGATGATAGTCCAGCTATCATGATGTAGGGCAGGCTTGATCCATGGTTGGTTTTTAACTCCTATCCATTTAATTGGATTCCATGGAGTGAGTAAATATAGATGCCTTTACCCATAGACTGTGACATTAATGACTGGGGGAGCCAAGGACTAGGTAACTATAGACAGCTGCAACCCGGCGTCCAGCATGGAGCATTAGTTACTGTGAGATCCAGAGACTGTACCAACATTTACCATGGGTCCTCATAACAGTACAGTTAAGTGGCTTAAGTCTGAACGCTAATGGTACACCGCCAACCAAGAGAAATTGGAATTGCAGGTTTGCACCATATTCCAGAAATTAATTGACATTGAAAAAACTGTTCACACTTCTAATAAATATTTCCGAATTTCTTCTCCTTCTCAATGTTTTGGACTTTAGAGAGCTTAATTTTTCTTTGGTTAAATGTTTGGTTAAGGATATATGGTCAAATATAAAATAGAGTCATCGAGTTATACAGCACAGAAACAGGCCCTTTGGCTCATTGTGCCCATGCCGGCCATCAAGCACCTACCTATTCTAATCCCACTTTCCAGCACTTGGCCCATAGCCCTGTTTGCTATGGCGTTTCAAGTGCTCATCTAAATACTTTTAATGTTTTGAGGATTCCTGCCTCGAGCAACCCCTCAGGCAGTGTGTTCCAGATTCCAACCACCATCTGGTTGAATAAAACGTTTCCTCAAATCCCCTTTAAACCTCCTGCCCCTTACCTTAAATCTATGTCCCCTGGTTATTGATATCTCCAATAAGGGGAAAGGTTTCGCCCTGCCTACCCTATCTATGCCCCTCGTAATTTTGTATACCTCTATCAGGTCCTCCCTCAGCCTTCTCTGCTCTAAGGAAAATAACCCTAACCTATCTAGTCTCTCTTTATAGCTGAAACGCTCTAGCCCAGGCAACATCCTGGTGAATCTCCTCTGAACCCTCTCCAGTGCAGTCACATCCTTCCCACAGTGTGGCGACCAGAACTTCACACAGTACTCCAGCTGTGGCCTAGCTAGCTTTTTATACAGCTCCAACATAACCTCCCTGCTCTTATATTCTATGCCTCGGCTAATAAAGGCAAGTATCCCATAAGCCTCTTAGCCACTTTATCTACCTGTGCTGCTGCCTTCAGGGACCTATGGACAGGTACACCAAGGTCTCTGATCCTCTGTAATTCCTAGGATCCTACAATTCATTGTGTACTCCCTTGCCATGTTAGTCCTCTCAAAATGCATCACCTCACACTTCTCAGGATTAAATTCCATTTACCACTGCTCTACCCATTTTACCTGTCCATCTATATTGTCCTGTAATCTAAGGCTTTTCTCCTCATATTTAAAACACCACTAATTTTCGTGTCATCTGTGAACTTACTGATCATACCTTCTATATTCATTAAATCATTAATGTACACTACAAACAGCAAGGGTCCCAGCACCGATCCCTGTGGTACACCACTTGTCACAGGCTTCCAATCGCAAAAACAACATTTAACCATCACCCTCTGCCTCCTGCCACTGAGCCAGTTTTGGATCTAATTTTCCAAATTGCCCTGGATCCCATGTGCTCTTACCTTCTTAACCATTCTCCCATGTGGGACCTTGTCAAAAGCCTTACTGAAGTCCATGTAGCCTACATCATTTGCACTAGCCTCATCTACACAATTAGTCATCTCCTCGAAAAATTCAAATTTATTAGACATGATCTCCCCCTGACAAAGCCTCCTGACTATCCCTGATTAATCCTGCATCTCCAAATGTTGAGTAAAAGATTTTTCCTCTAATTATTTGTTCGGTGTCTGTAATTAGTACTAATCTTCAGGCAGTGCAATTATGTAACTGGAAGATTCTTTCTGCTAATAGTTGTTGTGAGAGGTTTTTGAAATAATGTTTAGAGCTGTTTAGAGCTTCAATCTGTTTCATTTTCCATTGCGAAAGATCTGGGTAAGTATATGTTTAGAGAAACATAGAATCCTACAGCACAGAAGGAGGCAATTCGGTCCATCATGCCATCATGCCTAGGCTTTTTATTTGAAAGAACAGATCATATTAGGTCAGAGGCTGGGAATTCTGCTGTGAACAACTCACCTCCTGACCCCCCACTCCCACACCCCAAAAAAAAGTGTGCCCGCATCTACAAAGCACAAGTCAGGAGTGTGATGGAATACTCTCCACTTGCCTGAATGAGTGCAGCTCCAACAATACTCAAGAAGTTTGATGCCACCCGGGACAAAGCAGCCAACTTGATTGTCCTCCACCCCCCTCCATCCATCACCTTTAACATTCAATCCCTCCAGCATGGTAAATGTTGGTACAGTCTCTGGCCCTCCCAGTAACTCATGCTCCACAGTGGGTACTCTAGGCTGGAGAGGAACTTGCAGTGGGAGGGGAGAATGCAGTGGTCATGGTCCATGTAGGTACCAAGGACATGGTAAGAATGGGAAGAGGTATTGCTGAGGGAGTACGAACAGCTAGGGACTAAATTAAAAAGCAGAATCTCAAAGGTAATAATCTCTGGATTATTACCTGAGCTGCGAGCGAATTATTTTAGGATAAATAAGATTAGAGTTAAATGTGTGGCTCAAAGATGGGTGTGGGAGAAATGGGTTTCAATTCATGGGGCACTGGCACTAATATTGGGAAAAATAGGAGCTGCACCATTCAAACGGTATTCACATGAACTGTGCTGGCACAGTGTTCTGGTGAGTTGTATAACTAGAGTTGTAGAGAGGGCTTTAAACTAAATAGTGGGGTGTGAGGGATTAAGTTTGGGAAGCTGTCATAAATTAAACAGAGAAGACAAGGCAAAAGAGCAAGGTAGGAATAAGGGAAATGATGATCAGAGCATGGTAGGGACAGAGTGCACAAACCTAAGAGTGTACCAGCAGATAAGCCTAGGTTGCAACAATAATAAAAAGACAGAAATAAAGGCTGTGTGTTTGAAAGCATGTAGCATTATTAATAAAACAAATGAAATGACAGCGCAAATAGAAATAAATAATCATGATCTGATTGTCATTACAGAGGCAAGGCTGCAGAATGACAAAGACTGGGAGCTGAATATCCAAGGGTACATGATATTTAGGAAGGACAGAAAGCTCTGTTAATTAACTATGACATTGGTATAATGGAAAGAGATGAACTTAGTTCTGGAGATCAAGATCTAAAATCTGTTTGGGTGGAGATGAGAAATAGTAAAAGTAAGAAATCACTTGTGGGAGTGTTTTATAGGTCCCTAACAGTAACTACACTGTAGGATGAGGTATACAGGAGGAAATAACGGGGGCTTGTGAGAAAGGTATGACACTAATCATGGGTGATTTTAATCTACATATAGATTGGATGCACCAGGTTGACAAAGGTACCCTGGACGATGAGCTCATAGAGTGTTGCTGGGCCAGTTTCTTAGAGCCAACCATGGTTCAAAGGCCAACCAAAGAGCAGGCTATACTAAATCTGGTAATGTGCAATGAGACAGGATTAATTAATGACCCATAGTGAAGGTGCCCCTGGGTAGCAGTGATCATAATATGATGGAATTTCATATTCAGTTTGAGGCACAGAAGAGTGGATCTAAAACTGATGTTTCAAACTTAAATAAGGGCAATTATAAGGGCATTAAGACAGAGCTGGCTAAAGTGAACTGGCAATTTAGGTTAAGGGATAAGTCAGTAGCGATATAACGGCAGACATTTAAGGGGATATTTCAGAATACTTAGAAAAGATACATTCCAGTGAGAAAGAAAGACTTAAAGGGAAGGGCACACTATCCACGGCTAAGGAAGTTAAAGATAACATTAAATTGAAGGAGAAAACATATAATTCCACAAAGATAAGTAGCAGCTTAGAAGATTGGACCAAATATGATGAACAGCAAAAAATGTCTGAAAGGTTAATAAGGAGGGAGAAATTAGAGTATGAGAGAAAGCTAGCCAGGAATATAAAAACAGGAAGAGTTTCTACAGGTATTTAAAAAGGAAAAGAGTAAGTAAAGTGAGCTCTGGTCCTCTACAGAGTTAGCCTGGGGAATTAGTAATGGAAAATAAGGAAATGGCAGATGAATTGAACAGATATTTTGTGTATGTCTTCACTGTAGAAGATACAAATAACACCCTAGAAATAATTATGAATTAAGATCTGAAAATTTGGTAGATGGAGTATAATGTGGAAGCTGTGAACTTGTTGACTTTAGCAGGAAGAATAGCAAAGCAGCATGTTATTTAAATGGAGAGAGATTGCAAAACTCTGAGGTGCAGTGGGATCTGGGTGTCCTGGTGTATGAATCACAAAAAGTAAGTATGCAGGTACAGCAAGTGATTAGGAAGGTGAATAAAATGTTATTGCTTATTGCAAGGTGAATGGAATGTAAAAGTAGAGATGTTTTGCTCCAGTTGTATGGGGTGTTGATGAGACCACATCTGTGATCCTATACACATCTTTGGTCTCCTTGTTTAAGAAATGCATTAGAAGCAGTTCAGAAAAGGTTCCCTCGACTGATTCCTATGTTAGGGTTGAGTGGGGACGGGGGTTTATCTTATGAGGAAAGGTTAGACAGGCTGGGCCTGTATCTATTGAAGTTTAGGAGATTGAGGGGTGAACTTATTGAAATGTATAAGATCTTGGACTTGACAAAGTGCATGCTGAGAGGATGTTTCCCCTTGTCAGAAAGACTAGGACTAGGGAACACAGCTTGAAAATAGGCGGTCTCCCATTTAAGCTTAAGATGGGGAGACTTTTTATTTCTCTCAGAGAGTTGTGAGTCTTCGGAGCTTTATTCCCCAGAGACCCGTGTAGGCAGGGTGAATGACTATCTTAAATTCTTCACTAACAAGGGACTCAAAAGTTATCGGGGGTAGGTGGGAAAGTGGAGTTGAGACCACAATCAGATCAGCCATGATCTTATTGAATGGCAGAGCAGGCTCGAGGGCCAAATGCTCCTGCTCCTGCTCCTAATTCATATGTTCGCATGCATTATCTTGAATATATCATCATTCCTTCACACTTGCTGGGTCAGATGCTTCTAACTCCCTCCTTAACAGCAATGTCCTTGTACCTACACCACATGGACTGCAGCAGTTCAAGGATGCAGCTCACCACCACTCCCCAAGGGCATTTAGGGATGGGCAAAAAATGCTGGCCTTAGCAGCGAAACTCATATCTCATGAAATATTAAAAATGGCCATGTGAGCCATTTTTCCCCCTTGTGTATATGCTTATTGCATCTAGACGACTTCATTGTTCCCTGGACACGCCACACGCTTGAAGTTGGGCCAATCGGAGGGGTTATCCCTTCTCCCTCTCTTCGAATATTTCTCAGGCTCAAACATTTCCTAAATCTTGAATCATTATCGTATTTTGTAGACACTTTAGTGCTTTCCCCTCACTTAACATTCCATTCCTATCCTTTCTGTTTGCTATATTTTCCGCCTCATATAGAATCATACAATATAGAAGCAGGCCATTTGATGCATTGTGTCTGTGCAGAGTGTTTATATGCGCTCAGAAAGCCCTAGGCATATATAAAGTCTTACTGCGAGTCTCTACTGTACAGGCGGAGCCAGTCAAACTTTATTTTATAAATTGAAACGGGCACATAGAACAGAGAAATAATTTATGTTTCTCCCCCGCTGTTAAAACACCTCCAAAGCGACCCGATTGACCATTATTTCACTGACCTTGTTGAACTTAAGCAGCGTAGTATTTTGCCTAATTTCCCTTCTTTATTTGTTTCCCCAACGTTTTTGTCAATCACCTAGATGAACTTTCTTTGATAGAGTAGTATTAGCAAATAGAGATTTTGATTCCTCTTCCAGAGAATAAATGGCACACTAAGTGTACCCACAAATATGCCCAGGCACTCAACTGTTCGTTCAATGGGACTGTTACCCTGGGGTTTAGGGTGGATATTAGGGATACCTCTCTCCACAACACATTCCCGAGAACAGAATCGGGTGCGAGAGATGATAAGTTGGCGTTGAGTTGAGTTCGGATGCAGGAATCCTTCAGCCCTTTACACTAATTGCGAGATTCATGAAATGATGTAAATGGATATTTCAAGGCATTCATCAACTGCTCTCTGAATTTAGTCTGGGTCACGGCATAAATACAAGTATTTGTGCAGCAACTCAGGAGTTGGAGCATGAACCCCAGTTCTCGTGAATAGAAAGGTAGCGAAACAGACATGTACCCTAAATACCGCATTCGCCTCCATTTGGAGAATACCATGAACACTGCCCATAACAGTATGAAATTCCCCGAGATAACAGACAATAAAATGATGGACTTCCTTCGGTTCTCCATCTCTGGGTCACTGCGACACTCCCCACTGCTGCGGAGTCTCCTGCGAGCTCTGTTGGCCATTAAAATGTCTTTGATGATTAGAGCATTGAGCAGCAGAGCAGAAGAAATGGGACACCCGGGGTCAGAATGAAATGAAGGAATTCAATTGCAGCCCAGGTGAATTCAGAACATAATTTCTTACAATACAAAACCAGGGATCATTAATAAGCCAATAATCAACTGTATACACAAAATACCAGCTGATGTTCTTTAAACAGCTCAGCACAGCCACTGTTCCCAGAACAATTGCTGCCATTTTCTCATAGCAGTATTTAGATTTCAGGTTGTGGCAACAAATGGACACAAACCGATCAAAGGTGAAAGTGACTGTGAACCAGACAGAGCAATCTGTAACTGCATAAAGAAGGACAGCGTGGATATTACACAAAGGGATGTACTTCACAAATGTTAACTAATAAGTAATAGGAATGTGCCTCAGTATCAGATCAGTGATAATGACCAGTAGATCCGTCATTGCCATGGACACCAGGTAGCGAGTGACACAGATGGAGAGACCACATTTTCCGCATGCGAGGATCACTATTGTCACTAAGTTAACTGTAAGGGAGACAAAAAACGGAAAAGTATACTGCTGGTTCGAAGCAAAAACAGCAAGCTGACGGATCTGAGGTTGATATTTTCAGCTTTGTAACTGCATCCAGTGATGGATCTATTTATTGCACTTGAGATTTTACTTTCTGCAGAGACTGGTTTACAATATAGGTAAGCAGAAATTGATTGGGAAATAGATAAATGAACAAGATTAAATACAGTATGAAACAGTAGGCTTATAATAAATTTGAAATGACCATTATAGAAAGAGAGAGCTCCTTATCTACCAGTAGGTAGAATAACTCGAAGGACCAAGCTGAATTCCTCTTTCAAGCTCAGCTGACAGATGAAACTGTTTTTTCACCTCATTGAATCTTCATTATGGAGACAAATGCAATATTGGGGGTCTGTTGCTCTTCACCACCATTGCTCTCTTCTCTAAAATGAGCACTTAATGGAGCTGTGATGTGTGTCCTTGCAGGATCAAAATATATGACTAGTACCCTTCCAGAAATAGGCTGTTTGGTTTAAATTGACTAATAACAGGTTAATATGTGGTTCATCATTTCTGGGTCTTAGACAGCATCTGTGCATAATTGGAGCTGTTTGAACATGTTCAAATATTGGTGATGATTGGCACGATTGCCTCTAAATATTGATAATAGAATATTCAGGGATCTCACTATAAATAGTGACCAATCAGTGGGAATAATTCCTAGCATTGCACAGCTGGAGAAGATGGTAAATTATCATGGGATTAAATGAGAATCAGTCAGGAGTGGGAGTAAATTGTCACTTCGCAGCAATAATTATACATCAGACCATCAATATACAACAAGGTAAACACTTATTTACGCAACTTCCACTTTTAATTCTCCCCTTGCCATCCAGACACAGAGACATTGATACAGAGTGGAAATCGCCTCTGAATATTATCAAACACATCCAGTGTATTCATGATCTCTCTATAAGGCTACTTAACCATGCATTAAAAAGGTAGATAAGCGACGCCATCAGATTTCTGAACTGATCCAAGCATTCATGACAGAGAGAAGACCGTTTTTTTTTAATAAGGAGAGCCTTTCAGGAACAATGAGAGCGCTGGAAACTCAAGAACCATTTAATCTTAACCAGACTGTATAGCCTGATGAAAAGCATCAATAGAAGGATGCAACATTCATTTAACTGGTGCAAGAAATTAAGAACTGTTTAACATTCATATCACCAGAGAAAGCAACAATGTCACAAATGAAGCACGCGGTGAACGGTGAATGGTACTTACATAAGAAAAAAAAAGAAAGACTTGCCTTTTTGTACCTCCACATTCCAAAGTGCCTTACAGCTAATGAAATGCTTTTGAAGTGTAGTTATTTATGCAATGTAGAGAATGCAACAGTCAATGCGTGCACTGCAAACTTTTACAAATAGCTCCCCAGCTTTCCTTCAAAATTATGCCATAGAAGTTTTCATTTCCTGCACTCAATAATCAGAATTGCATAGTTCCATTTGCCAGGAAGACCAACAGCAGTGAAATTGGGAAAGTAAATTTGAAAAAAAAAAACAGCCAAACAGTTTAACATGGTTAAGAAAATTAATAAGTGAATAGAGGGACTTACCAGGGATACCTATAGCAGCGAGAAGGGGATAGTAAACCTTCTGTATGTCCAAAAGTCCCCAGAAAACCAGAATCTCTAATGGTACTGGATGACTCCGTTCCATTGTAACAACTGTTACATAATTTTTTCCTAACATCAGGAGCCTTGTTCATTCTCTGTGGATCCGTTGTTAGATTTGGAGGTGATGTTCTCATGGGCATTATGTGATAACACATTCAAAGGAGATCCCTATTTATAGCAAAATAGGGAGCCTACAATTGCCCAGTTATGGCTTCAGGGGACTGGTATTAATTACTGTCATTGAACAGATAAGTGCAGTTAACTCCTACATCCACAAAATGTTATACAAATGCACGTTGGGATGGACAACATGGAACAACCATGTAATCTAAATGATACTATGTTCAGGGAGGTGCAAGTGTAGAGGGTCTAATAATACATATGCCCAAATCCCTGAATGGGGCAGGGCAAATTGATAAGGCAGTTAATAATCTGTATGAGATATTTACTACTTTAAAAAAAGCTAGCACCATTGAACACAAAGGCAAGGAAGTCATATTAAACCTTTACTGTCACTGGTTCCTCCTCAGCTGGATTATCGTGTACAATTCTGGATACCACAATTTAAGAAGGATTTAAAGGCCTTGAAGAGGAGATTTTCTAGAATGATACTAGGAGTATGGATTTCAGTCATTTAGAGGGATTAGAAATGTTGTGATGATTTTCTTCAGAGAAGAGAGGTTTGAGAGGAAACCTAATAGAGGTATCCAAAATGATGAGGGCTTTTGATAGAGCATAAAGGGTGAATTCCTTTCTTTTGGCAAGTGGATGAATGGGAGGATGTCATAGAATTAAAATAATTTGCAAAACAACTAGATTTGACATAAATTGAGTTAAGGTCCACCAGACACTTTTTGAATGGGTGGTAGAATCAGATGGGGTAGGAATTTTCAAAAGACAATTTGGCATGTGAATATTTGAAGAGGACCAGCTTGCGGGATTCTGGGGAACAGCAGGTATTAGCAACTAATGCTCTTTCAAGGAACCAACTTGGGCATGGCGGGTCGAATTGCTTCTCTCTATGCTGTAAGTTTCAAATGGAAAATGACCCACTTTCAAGCCAGAAATATTATTCCCATAACCGTTGACAATCTCTCGCAGCACGCCTTCGCAGAGAAAGTACCTTCAGTTCCGAAATGACGGCGCCTGGAGACAAATGTTAGTGACAGCGAATGAACAAGCAAGCGCACTAAAAATCTTTCACCCCAACATTTTATGTAACATTATAAGTCTTTAACTAGATGTTTCACAAATGGAAAATTAAGCTCCCCAAAGCCAAACATGTTTTCTTTTGGAACTAGTGGGAAGCACAAGAAATATCTGAGAATATTAGGAGCAGCTGTTTTTCTCAATATCTGGGATACGACGCAATGCTGCACTTACAGATTCTCTAGGTTGGGGTTCACCATCAGACCTCGGTCCTGAACCACGTCACCGTTTTGTGGAAGACCCACGGTAAATATCGGCACAGTTCCTGAATCCCGCGATAAAGTGTGGGGGCAGCACACAGATGTTTCCCTAGACCCCGCACCTCCAGTTAACGATGTTACAGTCTAGGGGTAAATGTGTCTATATTTACAGAGTCCATGAAACCCCACTAAGTAACATGAACATACGAAATTGATGAATAGCAAAAAATAGCCAGACTATCAAGCCTGCCCTACATCATGATAGCAGGACCATTATGAATAAATATTTCACCCAACCGTGACCTCCACCACTGCAGTCATGTAATCTCCCGGGAGGGGGAAAAGCAAAGGAAAAGTCTAAGGCCACTATAGGAAAATATACTGTGGAAAATTCTTCTCTCTATCCCCACAGCCAATCAAAAGTAGCCCCGGCGATCAATTGGACCAAGTGCCATCAAGAAAGATACCTTCTTTAGGGCAGGAACTGCTCCAGTTCCCTGTTGAAGGCAAGGAGAGAATCAACATTGAACATGCTATCTGTCAATGTATTCCAAAGACACGCAATTCTCTGGGAACAGAGTTCCTTTTAAGTAGGCAGGGCTGAACATTAGTCCAGTAGCATGAAGGACTACTCCTCTTGTTATTTAAATAGATCATCATCGACTTGCAGATTAGCTACTGATTGCTTTCTACAGGCTGCTGCTGAGGTTGCAGAAATGTTTAGCTGTTTCCAGAGTTGTTTCAACTTGCTGAAGTCCACAGGAACTGCTGTGGCACGTGCTGAATAAATTTGACATGAATTCACGTCATGGATGCATCAGTTCGCATTCTGATTGGCCGACAGCATGACAGACAGAATGAGCAGAGGTGACTCTGCGTTAGGGACAAGCTGCTTGGAAAGGGAGAAGAGTTCTGAGAAGACAGCCAGGGAGCAATTCTATTCGAGGAATCAAGTGTCAAATATTCCCGTTTCACTGAGGAGGTCCTTAATGTGACCTGCCATATGCTGAGCCATAACTGCAATCTCGGAGTAGAGTGAAGAAATACCTTTAATTTAGATGGTTATTAGAGGCATTGTGTTTAAAAACCGCTATTGTAATAAAGGAAAGGTAACAGCCAAATTGCACACAGCAAGATTCCAGAAATAGAATTGTGAAAATGACCATTTCTGTTTTCTGGGTGGAGGGATAAATATTGACGAGGGCATCAGGGGTTACTCCCCTGCTCTTCTTCAAGATAGTGCCATTCGATCTTTGTCTTCCACCTGAGAGGGTAGGCATCTCTTCCGAAAGACAGCACATCGGACAGTGCAGCATTTCATCAGTCTTGCAGTGCAGTGTCATCACTAATCTTTGTACTTCCTTTTTTACCTTGTCCTACCCTATATACCATTTGACAGTTAAGGAGTCGAGATTCGGCAGTCCCACCCTTTTGCTTTGTGTGAACATACTTGTTCCATCTCCTCACTGAATGCCATCCACAGCTCTGACATGGATTTACCTTTCAGGTAGCTGCTTCCAGTCCGCTTTTGGGAAATCATATCACAGTTTAGCAAAAATTGATTTCTGAATTGAAAGCTTTTACTCGTGGTTCATATTTGTCCTTTTCCACAACTTCCTTCAATCTAGCTTCATTTTGATAACAACCACCAAAATGCTTTCCCACCGACAACCTTTCTATCTGTGCAGCATCGTTACATAAATCTAAATTCAGAACTTCTCTTGTTGAGCTGACTACATACTGGCTGAAAGAGTTCTCCTGAATGCATTTTAAGAATTCTGTACCCTCTAGCTTTTACTCTGAATTTACCCCAATTAATATAGTAGTAGTTGAAAACCCTTACTATCACTGCCCAATTGTTCCTGCTCTTCTCAGCAATTTGCTAACATCTTTGCTCTTCCATTTCCTTCTGGTCTTTTGCGCATCTATAGGATTAGCGGTGTGGTTCTCCTTTTCTCCCTCATTTGATGATCCTTCTAGCTGGTTAAAAAGGCATACACGGTCCTTGGTGTTATAAATAGAAGCAAAGAGGGTCTGCAATGAGTGCAGCAGATTTAACAAGGTTACTGAAAGAACTAGAGGCAAAATGAGGAAAACATTTTTTACACAGTGAGTTGTTATCCTCTGGAACACACCATCTGAGAGGATGGTGGAAGCATATTTAATAATAATCTTCAAATATAATTGGATAAATACTTGATTGGGATTTTTTTTTTGCAGTGCTATGAGGAAAGACCAGGGAAGTGGGAATAATTCAATAGGTCTTTTGAAGGACTGGCAAATGCACAATGAGCCAAATAGCTTCCTTTAGTGCTCTACAATTATATAATGACATATCTCCACCCATCTGTTGTTCTCATTAGTATTCGGTGAGATATATGTTGAATGATCCACCGATTTCACTATTATTAATCCATGGGGAAATTACAGATTCCTTATTCATAATCTTCCACAATTTTCTTGATTCAGGATTTGTCCTGGTGGATTGGAAAAATGCCAATGTCACTCCATTTTTAAGAAGAATGGAAGAGAGACAAAAATAAATTATAGATTTATCCATCTAAAGTGTGCCATGGGGAAATACAAGAATACAAGTTTGTTAGTGACATGAAGCTGTTTTACATAGTAAATAGTGTAGATGGGAGCAGAAAGTTGCAAAGTATCATTGCTAGATTAAGTGAGTGCACAAAATTGTGGCACTTGAAATTCTGAATTTTCCATATGGTGAGAAGGCTGGAATTATGGAGGAGCAGATAAATTTAAAAGTCACAAAATGTAGTGGACAGGAACACAAAATAATTAAAATGTCTAATGGAATGTTAGACTTCATCTATTACGAATTCGGTTCAGACCACTTTGAAACTATTGTTTTCAGTTCTGGACAGTGCATCTCACTGGCCTTAAGGAAATGAAGATTCACTAGAATAATACTGGTGCTAAAAGGTTTAAATCATAATTCCCTGTTGTGTTGACTATGCTTCTATTACTTTGAGTATATGAGATTGAGGAACATAGGAACATCAGACTTAGGTGCAGGAGTAAGCCATTCAGACCTTCGAACCTGCTCCAGCATTCAGTAAGATCGTGGCTTATCTGGTAATGGCCTCAATTTCATTTCCTTGTCTGTCCCACCTAACCCTCGACTTCCTTGTCCATCAAAAATCTGTTTAGCTCTGCCTTGAATAAATTCAATGACCCAGTCTCAACTGCTTGCCAGGGAAGAGAATTCCACATACTATCTACCCTCTGAGAGAAAACAATCTCCTCACCTCTGTCCTAAATGGGAGACCTCTTATTCTTAAATTGTGTCCCATAATTCCAGATCACTTAACTGAGATGTTAAAATGATTGAACAAGCTGATGGAATAGATAGACAGAAACGAGTTCCTCTGTTGGGAGAGTCAGAACAAGAGGACAACACTCTAAAATCACAGCTGGACTATTCCAGGGTGATGTCAAGAAGCATGTCTGAATGCAAAATGTAGTGGATATATGGAATTCTGTTTCGATTACCTTTCATTGGAACTGGGAAAGTTAGAAATGCAGTAGGTTAGAAGCAATTGAAAGGGGGAGGGTGGAAAAAGTACATAGAGACTATCTGTGATAGGGTGGAAGAAAGCAGAGTTAAATGATAAAATAGTTAGTAGTGCAGGACCAAAGGGAGTTGTAATTGTACAAGTAGGAAACAAAAGATGTGTCTAGAGATATGAATATTAGAGCTGCTGTCTGAAAGTAAAACCAAGAGAAAATGGGAGCGTAGCTGAAAGTTACCAAGAAAATCCAAACAAAATGTCTGATATTGTCACACTCTATGTTGACGCCAGAAGGTTGTGAACTGCTTACTCAAACGATGAAGTGCTGTTCTTGAGTTTACCGTAAAGATGTTGTGGCAAGCACTAGCAATAATGTCAGCAAGCAGGTCAGGAACCAATCATATTGAAATATTCACACAGGGCGTACCAGGAAGTTAAAAACACTGTATCTCCTTCACTTATAATTAAAAATTGCAGATTAACAAAATATATCATTATGATTCGGTTAAAATAGAACCTAACATAAATAAGTTTATTAAAAAGAAAAAAAAACAAAAGATGTGGAATTATTTCATCGTTATCATTGAATAGTAGAAGAATCTTAGAATGGTTATTGCACAGAAGGAGGCCATTTGGTCCATCATGACTGTGCCACTCTCTGCAACAGCAACTCAGATAGTGCCACCACCCAATTCTTTCCCCATTGTCCTGCTGTTTTTCTTTAAGAAAATTATATAATTCCCATATGAAAGCCACGATTGAATCTGCCTCCACCACAGTGTCAGGTATTGCATCCCAGATTCTAAGCACACACTTGGTAAAATGATTTTCCTCATGTCACATTTGGCTCTTTTGCCATTCACCTTAAATTGGTGGCACAATATCACAGCATTGTGACAGCACTCAAAACTCTCAGCCTGTGGGGAGAGGGGGTGGGGAATTGAAAATTGATGTGTGGTAGAAACTTGTTATTTCATCTATGTTTTCACACTGCCAAGAAGTCAAGCAAATGCTGATAGTGACCGCTTCCTGAAAATAGTGACATGCCCAGTGAAATTGGTGTCTGTGAGAATACAGGTACACTTCATGCTCAGGACTAGATATTGGTAGGAGTGTGGCTGTTAAGTGTAGAGTGACTAATCACTGTGGGTAAGGAGCAATATGAAATTGTAATTTTAATTAAAATAACTTGAAGCATCTTCATCTATAATTGGCAGTCCAAACACAAGGATGTAGGGAGCTGTTCTTAAATACCATGATGAGTTCAGGAAGAATGCAGAAACCACAGGCATGGCATCCGATTGCCATTCAAAAAGAACGCTGATCCTTGGTTTGGCAAGTGAGTCAATGCAAAGAAAATTGGGCCCCACTGCATCCATATCACAGAACTTAGATGAGGGAGCCAATTACAATATGGCTGCATCACGAACCGTTGGGACAACAGAGGATGCGTCTTCAACTGAGACCACAATGCCCATCTGCCTCAGAGATTTTTCATCCCTCGGACAAGAAAATAATCAATCAAAAGAGCCCTCTGAATCAGAGAGTCCTCCTGATGAAACAATATCCGAAAGGCCCCTCTGCTCATTCACATGAGCAGTCCCTGCTACAATAAAGTGTTAACTGCGAAGCTGAGACGGTGATCTCAGCTGCATTTTTAAAATCCGCCCAAACAAGCTTACCCATGAAAAAACCGATTCCCCAGCTGTGGCGATTCTCACCCTGAAGACGTATTATTACCTTCTGAATGCATTATAGCAGTGAGTTGTGTCGTTAATGACATAAATTGGCTTCTGAATTGCAATATAAATAACATGAGTGGGTTTCTGACTTACTGACCTGCCCGCATACTGTATTATTGCAAGCTGGCATGATGATGTCATAAATGGAGCCTGGCGTCATCACGTCCCATAAGACGCTTCCCAAAGTAGCAAACATTCCTGGTCTAAGAGTATATTATTCAGCCCTATGTCTATGATCTCAGGTTCTGAGGGAGGAGTCGTTCAGATAGAATATGTCATGAGATTGAGTTCTGATGGTGAGGAGTGTTCAGGACTTCAGCCTTTAATGAAATTATCAGTTAGAGCCAAATGATATTTGATGACATTGTTCAATTCTTCCCCGAATTTATTCTGGGTCACAGCATAAATACAAGTATTTGAACAACTGTTGTAGCATGAATCCTATTTCCCGTATAAAATCATTTAAATGTATATCCCAACCACCACATTCTTTTCCACATACAGTACATCATCAACGCTGTCCTTAACAGGATGAAATTCCCTGATATAACAAATAGTAAAATCATGGATTTCCTTCTGCTCTCCATCCCTGGGTCACTGGGAACCTTCCAACTGCTATGGTCCCGGAGTCTTCTGCGGGCTTTGCTGGCCACTGAAATGTGGACGACAGTCAAAGCATTAAACAGAAGAATCAGAATAAATGGAACCTCCAGGTTTAGAATATAGTGAAGGAATTTGACTGCTCCTCACACACGTGAATATAGAACATTGATTGATATATCACAAAAGAAGTGTTCATTACTAAGGAAATAGTTCTGTGTTCGCATAAAGTATCAAAAAATGTTCTTGAAACAGCTCAGAACAGTCACTGCTGTGACAACCACGGCAGCCATTTTCTTCATGCAATACTCAGTTTCCAGCTTCTGGCCACAGGCAGCTACAAATCAATTAAAGTTGAAGGTAACTGCAAACCAGACAGAACAGTCTGTGGCTGCGTAAAGTAGGATGGCATTGGTATTACACACTGGGATGGACATTACAAATGAAAACTCTGGCCAATGAACAATTGGAATGTGCCTCCATATCAAACCAATAATGATGACCAGTAGACCTGCCACTGTCATCGCCATCAGGTAATGAATAACACATTTGGAAACACCACACTTTCCCCAGGGCAGTGTTCTAATGGCTGCTAAATTGACCGTAATGAGGAAAATAAAGAAGCTAATTATGCATGAGGCAGAATGGAACAAACATAACAGTTTCATGGTGTTAGGGTGCAATAGGCGGATTTGTTATGGCATCCAGTGATGAATCTAATTATTATACCTGTCACTGAGTCTTCTGTTGGAGAGAGTCTTCGAATAAACACAAACAGGCGTGTAATTAGAATTAAACAAATGCTGGGAAGAAATAAACATTTTTGTAGTAATTCAACACTCACTAATACAAATCAGGATAATCTTAAACTTCAGAAAGAAGGAAAAACTCATGATCGCGGATCTACCATCAGTTCAACATGGGATCATCTTTAGATTGGGAGGTAATACAAATGGTGATTTTGAAAAGGCCATAAATTTTTAACCAAGCAATATTTCACTTTGTTTTCCTTCAAAGAATGGAAGGTCAGATAAGGTGGATAAGCAAATTAATTTAATTTTTATTTTTGCACCCTGCTGCAAGTTATATTACCCTTAAGAGACTGTGTTCATATTTTCCACATGTCATAAAACTGACCATGTTAGTTTGTCAGTTCAATTCTCCTTTGGTCAGGACAAAACAGTACAATAGGAAGTTTTGCACCCATCTGAGAGGGCAGGCAGAGCGTTGGTTTACCATCTCGGCTGATCTAATCCATGTACAAGTGCAGTCAACTGCTTATTAAGCAAAATCACGTTTGGAGAAACCAAACATTACCCGAGACAAGATAACAATGGTCACTGAGATAACTAAGATGATGGGAAGCAAGCAAATAAAATAACATCAGGCAGGAATAAAAAAGCAGCATCACAGGTATTAGTGACTCGAAGAGAGGTTGGTAAATTTCACATTTAACATCTGGTTAAAGTGTCAGTCAAACTGACAGAAAATCACCAAATTTCCATGTCACTGCTTTCAACAGGATGGAAAGTGAACGAGTTCTGTAATGAACAATGGATGTGCACCATATCATTGGACAGGTGGAAAATGGGCATAAAATCGACTATCCATTCCACAAAGCTTCCAATTTTCTTTATCATTGACGTGGGAGGGAAAGCCTAATGTTTCATGAGTTAGGACGGAAAAATACCCTCAAAAGTTGAAAGTGAACATTTTAATCCTAAGTGAAGATAAAAGGAAAGTTTAATTACACTGTCTGATAAACATATCAATGGAAGAGGACAAAATGTAATACATAAAGGAAAGACTGACCGGTTAACTTACCAGGGAGATCAGCAACAGGAAAGATTGCACTGCAATTAACAACAGTAATAGAGTAAAGCATGATTTATAAAATCAAACAAAAGCAGGGAGAAGGGGTAGTAAATAATCTGTGCAGCCAATAGTGCAATATATATCCTTGAAGCTAAAGATAGCCTGCTAGAATATGCATTTCGGACCTCAGCCCCTGAAAGCACAATCCAGTTCACTGTACCATTCCAATCTATATCTCTCAGATTCCGATCCATTCTTGCCTTCTCTGTAGACCTGCTGATCACAGTTCGAGTCAGGGGTGATGCTGCCACACAGATTATGGGATAATATATTGAAAACAAATCCTTATTTATTGCAGAGAGGAACTATCCAAGTGGCGCAATTAGGGATCATGGGGCCTCGAATTAGTGGCAGCCATTGAACAAATATTGTAGGTTCAGTTAACACCTCTCACCCCAACTTGTTAGAGGTCATAAAAAACATTTAACTAGGTAATACACAGATGGAGAAATTCCAAAGATGATTACAGCTAGAGACGAACAGTAAAAGCCTTACTCGCTTCTGAACAGGCGAGGAGGGAACAGTTTCATTGAGAGATTTAACATTTGCTTCTAGGACTCTTTAAAATCCTGTGATTTCAAAGGCTTATTATCAACTTCTTCAGAAAGCTGAGCCACTGTATTTGTGACATTCGCCTGCTGTTTGGAGTGGTCATTTTGTATTTCACAATCCAGAGTATTGTGATCCAACATAGTCTGGCGCGTTCAGGATGTCTTGGCCAGTTATGCAGCCACACAGAAGATAATACTGTTTACATCAGCCGACTGTATGTCTCTTGCTCTCACCCATTATTCAACAATTGGAGAGGTAAAAGTTCTGCGTGTGGGTGCTCAAATAAACATCCAGAACTACTAACCCTGCATGCTAAGCTGACTTACCTTCAGATCAATGCTCAGCAGCCATGTGAACTTGGTCTTGTTTGGGACATCGGCAGAAGAACAGAGACAAGGCAAATGGGCAATAAGCCCTGCATGTAGAAAAAGGTAAGTCGACAAATTTTAACTAGATGTTGTAAAATAACAAACTTGGATAGAAACCAAGACACAGGGAACAGAAAGTGTAGGAATGGATTTGACAAGACATGTCGTTGACCCCAGTTGCCTTATTGAGGAGAAGGATTTGTACATGAGCTAAGACATAATCTATATAACCTAATCACCATTTGTACTCGATGTAACCCAAGCTGACAATTTATATTGTGTCTTTAACCTAATGAAACATCCCAATACGCTTCAAGGTGCGTTATCAAACTAGATTACACCGAGCCAAGGAGAAGATATTAAGGCAGCTGATCAAAAGCTTGGGCGATGAGTTCGGTTTTAAGGAGCGTCTTAATGGAGTCATGAGAGGTGGAGAGGCAGAGAGGTGTAGAGAGGGGATTCCAGAGCTCAGGGTCCAGACAGCGGAAGGCACGGCCATCAATGGTGGAACGATGGAAATGGAGGGCCATACCTGAGACAGTTGTAGAGCCACAGGAGATTACAGAGATAGGAAGAGGGTGAAGGCCCTGGATGGATTCGAAAACAAGCATGAACATTTTAAAACTGAGACGTTGTCGGAGAGGGAGCCAACTTAAGTCAGCGACCACAAGGGCTGATAGGTGAGCGGGACTTCGAGCGAATTAGGATGCAGACAGTTGAAACTACAGTGACTCTGTGAGACTTGATTTTCGAGCTGAAATGCCCAAGGAACCGGGCAATCCTATCAGTCTAGGACCCGAGTACTAGCCTGGCAACACAAGCTAGTCTGTTGGGTAACCAACCAAAGTTTCATTGTTGATCTTTCTTAGGATCTGAAAAGTTCAAATGATTTTCTTTTTCAATAAACAATGCTTGGAGCGGAGAGAAAGAGAGGATGAAATGAAGCTCAGATTTCATTCCCTTATGCCTTGTCCAGTTAAAATGCATCTCTTACTTGAGTGAATCGTAGCATTATCTGGCTCAATTGAGGCCATTCAGCCCATTGTCTGTGTGTCAGCTCTTTAGAAGGACTATCCCATTAGTCCCACTACCTCTGCACTTTCCCCACAGCACTGCATAACCATTCCCTTCAAGTGTTAAACCAATTTCTTTTTCAACGTAACCATTGAATCTGCTTCCAATGCTCTTTCAGGCAAAGCATTTTAGATCCTAATAACTCACTGTCTCAAATAGATTGTCATCCCTCCCTCGTTGGTTACTTTTGCTAATTATCTAAACCTAAATATATGATCTTTTGGCAGCCTATACAGTTTCTCCCTACCTACTCCATCGAAAATTCTCATAATTTTGAACATATCTATTAAATCTCACCTTACCTATTCTGCTCTAAGCAGGACCACTTCAACTTTTTTTTTATTCATTCATGGCATGTGGGCATCGCTGGCTGGGCTAGCATTTATTGCCCATCCCTAATTGCCCTTGAGAAGGTGGTGGTGAGCCACATTCATGCACCTCTGCAGTCCATGTGGTGTAGGTACACCCACAGTGCTGTTAGGGAGGGAGTTCCAGGATTTTTGACCCAGTGACAGTGAAGGAACAGTGATATATTTCCAAGTCAGGATGGTGAGTGACTTGGAGGGGAACTTCCAGGCGGTGGCATTCCCATGTATCTGCTGCCTTTGTCCTTCTAGATGGTAGTGGTTGTGGGTTTGAAAGGTGCTGTCTAAGGAGCCTTGGTGAGTTCCTGCAGTGCATTTTGTAGATGGTGCACACTGTTGCCACTGTGCGTCGGTAGTGGAGGAAGTGAATGTTTGTAGATCGGGTGCCATTCAAGTGGGTTGCTTTGTCCTAGGTAGTGTTGAGCTTCTTGAGTGTTGCTGAAGTTGCACTCATCCAGGCAAGTGGGGAGTATTCTTTCCCTAATGAACTTAAGTCTGGTTACTCCATTCACCAAAATTTGCCAAGTATCCAAATGTGCATGTATTCCTTCAGTCGCCAATTTTAACAATGCTCCATTTGCAACACATGGATAGTACACTGTTTCTCTGATGACGACCTGAATATGAAATCCACTTCTATTTCCAATGTGGAGTTTTGACTTCGTCTCTACTAATGCAGCTTAATGCAGGGGATCAAACTAATCTTACAAAGAAAACAGATTTGCACTTATATCGCATTTTTCACAACCAACAGATGCCTCCAAGTGCATTATTTACATATATTTTGAATGAGGGTGTTATGACACAGCAGTTGGTAAAGGCTGAGTTGTTTAAATCCCAGAGGGAAACTTGAACAACTGTCATAACCTATATTTTAAATTGGTATGTTTGAGGTGCAGCTCTGAATTCAGGAATAAGACCACCGAGCCACAAAAGGTTTTTTTTATATTAAACTAAATTAAACATTTATTAATTTAACAACAAATTAAACACAATACCCATGTCTACAAATTACTACCATAATAAATTTGAAACAAATCCCCAAATTAATCACTCCAAGGTAAATATTCACCAAGGCAACAATAACCCATAGACTTTAAACCGACACCAGGCAAAGCATATTTGACCTTACAAATTCAAAATGAGGTTCCTTGCAATTTGGTTCCTTTGCAGACACAGTTGTAGGCTTACAGGCTGGTTAGATCTTTAATGCCTCTGACCTGCACACACAAATTCCTTTTTGTTTATACCTAGCTTCCCCTTTGAATGTATCATTAGGCTTTTAATGTCACATCTTCTAACAATAACATCCCACTAATTGTATTAGTAATATAAACACATTGCTTGGCGTATCCCAGCTAAGTGCAAGATTTTACTCCCACTCTTGAATGCTTAAAATGCAAATTGCCCCCATGACACCTATGTTTCTAAACTTCCCTATGTTTATCTAATTGCTATTTCAAACCTTTTCTTCCTATACATCAAAGCACCCAGACTAGCTGACTTTAATCCAATTAAGACACACACAGTCAAACAGATAGACATAGACACAGACCCTACGACAATTCCATTTTAAAAAATAATTTCCAATAACATTATAGACATCAATATCTCCTCATGACAAGGGATAAATATTGTTCATGACACCGGGGATAACTTCCCTGCTCTTCTTCGAAATAATGGTCATGGGATCTTTTACATACACCTGAGCAGGCAGGTGGTGCCTCAGTTTAACGTCTCATCTGAAAGTCGACACCTCTGACAGTGCAGGCAGATTTTGTCAAGCGGTTCATTGTAAGTAGATTGTCCATCTTGAATTATTTGCTAATATCTGGAAGCATTTTACAGACCACTGATCACGGTTAAGAATCTGGTATTAAGAGTTCTTTTCTGCTATTAATCACACCCACGATAGAACTAAGCCGCAGGGTCCCCGTGCATTCGGTTGCTGTATCCATTGACTTGATCATTTAAAATCTAAAGTCTCCTATCGTAAGTGGATCACAAAACATGATTTGTATTTAATGAAATCGTTTCGATGGCGATGCGGTTACCCAGCATTCATGGAGGCGCAGAACATGCCTTATCGTATGAAAGGAGGGCCTTGCGCAGGCGCAGTGCCAGGGTGCGATTGAAGCATGCGCAGTGTGGGCTCGTATTTGAGCATGCGCAGTGCGAGTCTGCAGTCTCCATCGGTTTGGGATCCGCAGGGTGGGTGAGGATAAATAGACCTGGCTATTTTTAAAATGTAATATATTAAATTCTTCCCTCAATTAACAACGTGGGAACCAGGAAGAGGCCATTCAGCCCCTCGAGTCTGCTGTGCCATTCAATTAGGGCATGGTTTTCTCCTTCAGTTCTGTGTACCTGTCTCCTATCCCTCGTGCCCACAGGGTCCATGCAAGAGTAAGAGGCACCCGAGGCGAACCTGCAGCCTTGTGCCCATCTTCCCCGACCCCCAACACACACACACACACAATTAACTTTCGAAAATGCATATTGTGCATTAGTGTGAATAAAAATTCTGCATTTATAATTACAGACTTATTTTACGTGACATGTTCTCATTCTTCCACAGTTTTCACAGGCTACGTTCCAGGCGAAATGCATTTAGTAATGAGTAATATGGCGCAAATGATATAATACTGTGTGTTCCTGCAACAGTTACCGGATCATCCTATATGCAATTTACCCAATCAATTATCATTACAATGGCGTGGGCTAGATTAAATTAAGTTCTGGTTCGTAGTTTTGGAACAGTCATGTAAATGTACAGATTTGTAAAACTGTTGCAGAAACAGAATAAGGAACATAAAGCATGACTTATGGAAAAGACTGCAATGTAGATACATGGAAATCGATGTGTATGTTAATATATGTGGCTTTATATCAGTAGATTAGACGTTTAATTCCCATTGATGGTTGTTTACTTATGTAGTTGCATGAATATTTCATTCAGTTTTCTGACCCCCGGACCCAACCCCACCCCACCCCCACCCCACCAAATTTTGCCACTCTAGACAACTGCCTAGTTTGCCGAGTGGTTGCACCAGCCCTGCCTAACAAAAATCTGTTTCAGTCGTGAAAGCTCCAGTTGTTTCAGCATCCAGAGTTTTTTGGGTGAGAGAGTTCCAAATCACGACTTTTTGTGAAAAATAAGGTATGCACTCAGATTTCAAACTTTATCGCGAGAGCACCAATGGCTTCCTGGTCTCTCGGTACCACATGAACAATTGGTGTTGAGTAACTTCATACTGACTCTGAAATTGTGGATGTCATGGACCCAAGAGCTATCTAGCTCTTGATGTCTCTTTTTACTTGTCCGATTATTCACTGAGTTAGAAGAGGCAACTGCTTATTACCAACCTGCTTGAACCTCATCACGAACACTCCTTCCATAGCCAACCAGTCTTGGGATAGGTTTCCTTTTCCTGGACCTGGAGCTCCTGACTTAGATGCAGGGGCACTACCTGCCGAGCCAGAAGATCTCCTCATTAAGCATGTGGACTTGTTGAAGACCAGTGCAGTGTTGTATTGAATTATGTCGAATTTGCAGAACAGAAATAGGCCATTCAGCTGGTCGATGCTGGAGTTCATGCTGCACATCAGCCTCCCACCTCTTTTCATCAAACCCTATCAGTATGACATTCTACGTCTTAGAGCCAGGACTGACACTAAATGGGGTGGAATGGAGTGAAGAAATCCAGTTCATTACGATTAATGCTATGTCTAAGGATCATTGAACTAATAAAGTTTGTTTTCTTATGAACTCAGTTGTCAGAATTTTTACCATTCTGGCATTGCATTTCATATTTCTTCCTAATTTTTTCCAATGCAAACAAGAGGCTTTGATTTGTGGTTACTTTTTGTATTTCATCAATTTCAGTGAGCTACATCTATAACGTAACATGTGCTGTCTGCAATGACCGACTCCTTCTTTAAAGGTAAAGTATTGGTTGAACGGAAATATGACAGCAGAACCTTTGTCTCAATCTCCCATCCACTTGCATCTTGAAGAATGGGGATGGATTTGTGCAGGGCTTACTGCAGGCCATTTCTGCCTCAGGATATGGCTTCTCTTCAAGCCTACATTCTCATTTTGCGGTAGGGAGGCGGGGAGAGATAAAAAGCAGAAGAAAATGATGCAAAACAGATGGCTGGTCTTCATTTTGAGCATCCTTATCAAAATAACAATGGCTTGTCCTCATTTTCTTGGCCTGGGGGAGACCTGAATCTAAAAATCAGTGGCATTATTCAAGGATGCACCATTACAAGCTGGCACCAGTCTGCCAACCTCTGACACTCCCCACACTGCAGAATCTGAGTGCCTGGTGCAATATTGGGGCAGCAAAGTGCCATTTGCCCATTGTCACTTTTTTAATTTTTACAACTATTGCTCAATATTCATTTGGAACCACAGCTCCTAAGATTTCCTTGTGTGTTTATGGCATTAATCCAACTAAATTTAATAAGCTCAACCCATTGAATGAGTGGATGGGATGAGAGTGCAATTGTGATGATAAAATCTTACAGCAATGGAAGAAGCCATTAGGCTGATCATGGCTGGGTCGGATCTTTCCAAGAGCTATCCAATTCAAACTCCTTCCCTTCTTCTCTTTTCCCATTGTCCTGCAAATCCTCTTTTCAACTGTATCTCCAAATGTCTTTTGAAAATTGCTCTGGTAGATTATAACCCAATTTGCATTGTTGTGCAAACTTAACCAGGCGTGTAGGTTAAGTTATTAAATTGTGGCTACCCTGATTATTTACATACCATGTAGAACATAGAAACTGGCCATTCAGCCCAGATGTGCATGTTTTTATGTTCCACATGAGCCTCCTCCCCTCCCATCCTGCTTCATTTAGCTTATTAACATATCTATTTGTTCCTTTCTCCCTCATTTGTTTACCTAGCTTCCAATTAAACACATCAATGCTATTCACCTCAACTACTCCCTATGTTATTAAATTCCATATTCTCATCCATCTCTGAGTAAAGACGTTTCTGCTTATTTACCAGATTTATTGATGAGCATCTTTGATTTCCGACCCTGATTTGGTCTCCCAGACAAGTAGAAACACCTTCTCCATGTCTGACTCCAATACTTCTTCAGCTCCCCCTCAGACTTCTCTTTTCTGGAGAAAAGAGCCTCACTCTGCTCAATCTTTCCTGATGGATATCACCTCTCAGTTCTGGTACCAGACTTTAGTGAACACTTTTCTCACCTTCAATTGGCCATTAATAGAGAGACAGTGTGACAGAGGCAGGAGGGGTCATTATAACATGTGAGACAATGCAAGAGGGGCAAATGGGCCGTTAGAACAGTGACATAGTGTGAGAGGGGCAGCGGGGCCATTATAAGAGTGCGACAGTATGAGAGGAGCAGCAACACCATCGTAACAGTGAAGACAGTGTGACAGGGGCTATGGGACAATTATAACAGTGAGATAGTGTGAGAGGGGCAGCGGGGCGATTATAACAGAGAGAACATGTGAGAGGGGCAGCAGGGCCATAATAACTGTGAGAGCGTGTGAGAGGGGCAGAGGGGCCATAATAACAGTGAGCCTGTGTGAGAGTGGTAGCAGGGCCATTCTAACAGTGAAAGAGTATGAGAGAAGCAGCAGGGACATGATAACAGTGAGAGGGGCAGCAGGGCCATTATAACAGTGCGAGTGGGAGAGGGGCAGCAGGGCCATTATAACAGTGAGACATTGTGAGAAGGGCAATAGGGCCATTATAACAGTGAGACAGTGTGAGAGGGGCAGCAGGGCTATTATATAATAGTGAGAAAGGGTGAGAGGGGCAGCAGAGTCATGAAAACAGTGAGAGAGTGTGAGCGGGCAGCAGGGCCATTATAGCAGTGAGACAGTGTGAGAGGGGCAGCGGTGCCATTATAACAGTGAGAGCGTGTGAGAGGGGCAGCAAGGCCATTATAACAGTGAGAGAGTGTGAGAGGGCAGCGGTGCCATTATAACAGTGAGAGCGTGTGAGAGGGGCAGCAAGGCCATTATAACAGTGAGGGAGTGTGAGAGGGGCATCATTGCCATTATAGCAGTGAGACAGTGTGAGAGGGGCAGCGGTGCCATTATAGCAGTGAGACAGTGTGAGAGGGGCAGCGGTGCCATTATAACAGTGAGAGCGTGTGAGAGGGGCAGCAAGGCCATTATAGCAGTGAGACAGTGTGAGAGGGGCAGCAGGGCTATTATATTGGTGAGATAGGATGAGAGGGGCAGCAGGGTCATTATGACAGTGAGAGAGTGCGAGTGGGGCAGCAGGGTCATTATAACAGTGAGAGGGGCAGCAGGGCCATTACAACAGTGAGACAGTGTGAGAGGGGCAGCCGGGCCATTATAGCAGTGAGAAAGTGTGAGAGGGGCAGCAGGGCTATTATATTGGTGAGATAGGATGAGAGGGGCAGCAGGGTCATTATGACAGTGAGAGAGTGCGAGTGGGGCAGCAGGGTCATTATAACAGTGAGAGGGGCAGCCGGGCCGTTATAACACAGAGCGTGAGAGGAGCAGTGACGCCATTATAACAGTGAGACAGAGTGTGAGGGGCAGCAGGGCAATTATAACAGTGAGACAGTGTGAGAGGGGCAGCAGGGCCATTATAACAGTGAGCCTGTGTGAGAGTGGTAGCAGGGCCATTCTAACAGTGAAAGAGTATGAGAGGAGCAGCAGGGACATGATAACAGTGCGAGTGGGAGAGGGGCAGCAGGGCCATTATAACAGTGAGACAGTGTGAGAAGGGCAACAGGGCCATTATAACAGTGAGACAGTGTGAGAGGGGCAGCAGGGCTATTATATAATAGTGAGAAAGGGTGAGAGGGGCAGCAGAGTCATGAAAACAGTGAGAGTGTGAGAGGGCATCAGGGGCATTATAGCAGTGAGACAGTGTGAGAGGGGCAGCGGTGCCATTATAACAGTGAGAGCGTGTGAGAGGGGCAGCAAGGCCATTATAACAGTGAGGGAGTGCGAGAGGGGCAGCATTGCCATTATAGCAGTGAGCCAGTGTGAGAGGGGCTGCGGTGCCATTATAGCAGTGAGACAGTGTGAGAGGGGCAGCGGTGCCATTATAACAGTGAGATAGTGTGAGAAGGGCAGCGGGGCCATTATAACAGTGAGAGAGTGAGAGGGGCATCGGGGCCATTAAAGAAGTGAGACTGTGTGAGAGGAGCAGAGAGATCATTCTGACAGTGAGACAGTGTGAGAGGGGCAGCTTGGCAATTATAACATGAGCAAGTGTGAGAGGGGCAGCATGACTATTATAACAGTGAAACTGCGAGAGGGGCAGCTGGGCCATTATTACATGAGCGAGTGTGAGAGGGGCAGCATGACTATTATAACAGTGCGAGTGGGATAGTGACAGCAGGACCATAATAACACTGAGTGAGTGTGAGAAGGTCAGCAGGGCCATTATAACAATGAGACCGTGTGAGAGGGGCAGCAAGGACATTTTAACAGTGGAGCAGTGTGAGAGGGACTGCAGGAACATTACAACATGGAGACTGGAACAGTGACAGCGGGACATTATAACAGTGAGAAAGTGTGAGAGGGACAGCGGTGCTATTCTAATAATGAGACAGTGTGAAAAGTACTGCAGCACCAATATAACAGTGTGAGAGGGGCAGCGGGACCATTATAACACTGATAGAGTTTGAGAAGGGCAGCAGGGCCATTATAACAGTGAGAAAATGTGAGAGGGGCAGCGGGGAGATTATAACAGTGAGACAGATTGAGAGGGGCAGCTGGGACATTATAACAATGAGACAGTGTGAGATGAGCAGTGAGATCATTATAACAGTGAGTAAGTGTGAGAGAAGCAGCGGGACCATTATAACAGTGAGATAGTGTGAGAGGGGCATCGGGGCCATTATAGAAGCGAGACTGTGAGAGGAGCAGAGAGACCATCCTGACCGTGAGACAGTGTGGGAGGGACAACATGACTATTATAACAGTGAGACTGTGAGATGAGCAGCTGGGCCATTATAATATGAGCGAGTGTGAGAGGGGCAGCATGACTATTATAACAGTGAGATTGGGAGAGTGACAGCAGGACCATAACAACACTGAGTGAGTGTGAGAGGGGCAGCAGGGACATTTTAATATTGAGACAGTGTGAGAGGGGCAGCAAGGCCATTTTAACAGTGGAGCAGTGTGAGAGGGACTACAGGAATATTACAACATGGAGAGTGGGACAGTGACAGCGGGACCATTATAACAGTGAGAAAGTGTGAGAGGGACAGCGGTGCTATTATAATAATCAGACAGTGTGAAAACGACTGCAGCACCGATATAACAGTGAGAGTGGAGAGTGACAGTGGGACCATTATAGCAGTGAAACAGTGTGAAAGAGGCAGGTGTGCCATTATAACAATGAGACAGTGTGAGAGGTGCATCGGGGACATTATAACAGTGAGACAGTGTGAGAGGGGCAGCGGGACCATTATAACACCGAGAGAGTTTGAGAAGGGCAGCAGGGCCATTATAACAGTGAGATAGTGTGAGAGGGGTGGCGGGGACATTATAACAGTGAGACAGTGTGAGAGGGGCAGCGGGGACATTATAACAGTGAGACAGTGTGAGAGGGGCAGCGGAGCCATTATAACAGTGAGAGTGGGAGAGGGCCAGCGGGGACCATTATAACAGTGAGAAAATGTGAAAGAGGCAGCAGGGCCTTTATAACAGTGAGACAGTTTCAGAAAGCAACTGCTGCATTATATCAGTGAGATTGTGTGAGAGGGGCGACGAGTCCAATATAACAGTGAGACAGTGTGATAGGGGCAGCAGGGCCATTATAACAGTGAGACAGTGAGAGGGGCAGCAGGGCCATTATAACAGTGAGACAGTGTGAGAGGTGCAGTGAGACTATTACAACAATGAGACAGTGTGAGAGGATCAGCGGGACCATTATAATAATGAGACAGTGTGAGAGAGGTAGCAGGGCCATTATGACAGTGAGTCTGTGTGAGAGGGGCCACGGGGCCGTTATAACAGTGAGTGAGTGTGAGGGGGAGGCAGGACCATTATAACAGTGAGACTGTGTAAGAGGGGCAGCTGGGCCAAAATAACAGTGAGAGAGTGAGAGAAGGGCAGCAGGGCCATTATAGCAGTGAGATTGTGTGAGAGGGGCAGCCGGGCCATGATAACAGTGCGACAGGGTGAGCGGAGCAGCAGGACCATTATAACAGTGAGACAGTGTGAGAGGAGCAGCAGGACCATTATAACAGTGAGTGTGGGAGAGGGGCAGCATGACCATTATAACAGTGAGAGAGTGTGAGAGGGGCAGCGGATCCATTATAACAGTGATACAGCGTGTGAGGGGCAGCAGGGCCATTATAACAGTGAGACAGTGTGAGAGGGGCAGCCGGGCCATTATAACAGTGAGAGTGGGAGAGAGGCAGCTGGGCGATTATAGCAGAGAGGGATTGTGAGAGGGGTAGCGGGGCCATTATAACAGTGAGAGTGTTAGAGGGGCAGCGGGGCCATTATAACAAGTGAGACTGTGTGAGAGGGGCAACGGGTCCATTATAACAGTGATACAGCGTGTGAGTGGCAGTGGGGCTATTATAACAGTGAGAGAGTATGAGAGGGGCAGCAGGGCCATTATAACAGTGAGACAGTGTGAGAGGGGTAGCAGGGACCATTATAACAGTGAGAGTTGGAGAGAGGCAGCTGGGCCATTATAGCAGAGAGGGATTGTGAGAGGGGCAGCAGGGCCATTATAACAGTGAGACGGTGTGAGAGGGGCAGCAGGGCCATCATAACAGTGAGACGGTGTGAGAGGAGCAGCGGGACCATTATAACAGTGAGAGTGTGAGAGGGGCAGTGGGGCCATTATAACAGTGAGACTGTGTGAGAGGGGCAGCAGCGCCATTATAACAGTGAGACAGTGTGAGAGGGGCAGCAGGGCCATTGTAACAGTGAGAGTGGGAGAGGGGCAGCGGGACCTTTATAGCAGTGAGACTGTGTGAGAGGGGCAGCAGGTCCATTATAACAGTGAGAAAGTGTGAAAGAGGCAGCAGGGCCTTTAAAACAGTGATAGTGGGAGAGGAGCAGCGGGGCCATTGTAACAGTGAGACTTTGTGAGATAGGCAGCAGGGCCATTATGACAGTGAGACAGTGTGAGAGGGGCAACTGGTGCATTATATCAGTGAGATTGTGTGAAAGGGGCGACGAGTCCAATATAACAGTGAGACAGTGTGAGAGGAGCAGTGAGACCATTACAACAATGAAACAGTGTGAGAGGATCAGCAGGACCATTATAATAGTGAGACAGTGTGATAGAGGTAGCAGGGCCATTATGACAGTGAGACAGTGTGAGAGGGGCAACCGGTCCATTATAACAGTGAGAGTCCGAGTGGGGCCTCGGGGCCATATAACAGTGAGAGAGTGTTAGGGGGAGGCAGGTCCATTATAACAGTGAGACAGTGTAAGAGGGGCAGCTGGGCCAAAATAACAGTGAGAGAGTGAGGGAAGGGCAGCAGGACCATTATAACAGTGAGACAGTGTGAGAGGGGCATCAGGTCCATTAAATCAGTGAGACTGTGTGAGATGGGCAGTGGCGCCATTATATCAGTGAGACAGTCTTAGACGGGGAGCGGGGCCATTATAACAGTGAGACAGTGTGAGAGAGGCAGCGGAGCCATGATAACAGTGAGACTGTGTGAGAAGTGCAGCGGGGCCATTATAACAGTGAGAGAGTGTGAGGGGGCAGCAGGACCATTATAACAGTGAGAGAGTGTGAGGGGGCAGCAGGGCCATTGTAACAGTGAGAGTGGGAGAGGGGCAGCGGGACCTTTATAGCAGTGAGACTGTGTGAGAGGGGCAACGGGTCCATTATAACAGCGAGAGTCCGAGTGGGGCCACAGGGCCATTATAACAGTGAGAGAGTGTGAGGGGGCATGGGACCATTAAAACAGTGAGACAGTGTAAGAGGGGCAGCTGGGCCATTATAACAGTGAGAGAGTGAGAGAAGGGCAGCAGGACCATTACAACAGTGAGACAGTGTGAGAGGGGCATCAGGTCCATTATATCAGTGAGAGTGTGTGAGAGGGGCAGTATGGCCATTAAAAAAGTGAGACAGTGTGAGAGGAGCAGCGAGACCATTATAACAGTGAGACAGTGTGAGAGGGGCAGTATGGCCATTAAAAAAGTGAGACAGTGTGAGAGGAGCAGCAGGGCCATTATAATATTGAGACAGTGTGAGAGGGGCAGCGGGGCCATTATAACACTGAGTCAGTGTGAGTGGAGCAGCGGGACCATTATAACATTGAGCGAGTGTGAGAGGGGCAGCAGGGTAATTGTAACAGTGAGACTGGGAGAGGGGCAGCGGGGCCATTAAAACAGTGAGATAGTATGAGAGGGGCAGAGGGTCCATTATAATAGTGAGAGAGTGTGAGAGAAGTAGCAGGGCCATTATGACAGTGATACAGTGTGAGAGGGGCAACGGGTCCATTATAACAGTGCGAGTGTGTGAGAGGTGCAAGGGACATTAATAACAGTGAGAGAGTGGGAGAGAGGCAGCTGGGCCATTATAGCAGAGAGGAATTGTGAGAGGGGCAGCGGGGCCATTATAACAGTGAGACAGTGTGAGAGGGGCAGCAGAGCCATGATAACAGTCAGACTTTGTGAGAAGTGCAGCGGGGCCATTATAACAGTGAGACAGCGTGGGAGGAGCAGCAGGGACCATTATAACAGTGAGACAGTGTGAGAGGGGCAGCAGGGCCATTATAACAGTGAGACAGTGTGAGAGGGGCAGCAGGGCCATCATAACAGTGAGACGGTGTGAGAGGAGCAGCGATACCATTATAACAGTGAGGGTGTGAGAGGGGCAGCGGGGCCATTATAACAGTGAGACTGTGTGAGAGGGGCAGCAGCGCCATTATAACAGTGAGACAGTGTGAGAGGGGCAGCAGGGCCATTGTAACAGTGAGAGTGGGAGAGGGGCAGCGGGACCTTTATAGCAGTGAGACTGTGTGAGAGGGGCAGCAGGTCCATTTTCACATTGAGAAAGTGTGAAAGAGGCAGCAGGGCCTTTATAACAGTGATAGTGGGAGAGGGGCAGCGGGGCCATTATAACAGTGAGACTTTGTGAAATAGGCAGCAGGGCCATTATGACAGTGAGACAGTGTGAGAGGGGCAACTGGTGCATTATATCAGTGAGATTGTGTGAAAGGGGCGACGAGTCCAATATAACAGTGAGACAGTGTGAGAGGAGCAGTGAGACCATTACAACAATGAGACAGTGTGAGAGGATCAGCGGGACCATTATAATAGTGAGACAGTGTGAGAGAGGTAGCAGGGCCATTATGACAGTGAGACAGTGTGAGAGGGGCAACGGGTCCATTATAACAGTGAGAGTCCGAGTGGGGCCACAGGGCCATATAACAGTGAGAGAGTGTGAGGGGGAGGCAGGACCATTATAACAGTGAGACAGTGTAAGAGGGGCAGCTGGGCCAAAATAACAGTGAGAGAGTGAGAGAAGGGCAGCAGGACCATTATAACAGTGAGACAGTGTGAGAGGGGCATCAGGTCCATTAAATCAGTGAGACTGTGTGAGATGGGCAGCGGCGCCATTATATCAGTGAGACAGTCTTAGAGGGGGAGCGGGGCCATTATAACAGTGAGACAGTGTGAGAGAGGCAGCGGAGCCATGATAACAGTGAGACTGTGTAAGAAGTGCAGCGGGGCCATTATAACAGTGAGAGAGTGTGAGGGGGCAGCAGGGCCATTGTAACAGTGAGAGTGGGAGAGGGGCAGCGGGACCTTTATAGCAGTGGGACTGTGTGAGAGGGGCAGCAGGGCCATTATAACAGTGCGAAAGTGTGAAAGGGGCAGCAGGGCCATTATAACAGTGAGAGTGGGAGAGGGGCATGGAGGTCATTATATCAGTGATAGTGGGAGAGGGGCAGCGGGGTCATTATAACATTGATAGTGGGAGAGTGGCAGCAGGGCCATTATGACAGTGAGACAGTGTGAGAGGGGCAACTGGTGCATTATATCAGTGAGATTGTGTGAGAGGGGCGACGAGAACAATATAACAGTGAGACAGTGTGATAGGGGCAGCAGGGCTATTATAACAGTGAGACAGTGTGAGAGGAGCAGTGAGACCATTATAACAGTGAGACAGTGTGAGAGGATCAGCGGGACCATTATAATAGTGAGAGAGTGTGAGAGGGGCAGTGGGACCATTAAAACAGTGAGACAGTGTAAGAGGGGCAGCTGGGCCATTATAACAGTGAGAGAGTGAGAGAAGGGCAGCAGGACCATTATAACAGTGAGACAGTGTGAGAGGGGCATCAGGTCCATTATATCAGTGAGACTGTGTGAGAGGGGCAACGGGACCATCATAACAGTGAGAGTGTGTGAGAGGGGCAGCGGGGCCATTATGTCAGTGAGACAGTATTAGATGGGCAGCAAGGCCATTATAACAGTGAGACTGTGTGAGAGGGGCAGCGGGGCCATTATAACAGTGAGACAGTGTTAGAGGGGCAGCAGGGCCATTATAACAGTGAGACTGTGTGAGAGGGGCAGCGGGGCCATTATAACAGTGAGACAGTGTTAGAGGGGCAGCAAGGCCATTATAACAGTGAGACTGTGTGAGAGGGGCAGCGGGGCCATTATAACAGTGAGACAGTGTTACAGGGGCAGCTGGGCCATTATAACAGTGAGAGTGGGAGAGAGGCAGCGGGGCCATTATTAAGTGAGACAATGTGAGAGAGGCAGCAGGGTGATTATAACAGTGAGAGTGGGAGAGGGGCAGTGGGGACCTTATAACAGTCAGGCAGTCTGAGAGGGGATGCGGGACCATTATAACAGTGAAAGTGGGAGAGGGGCAGCGGGACCATTGTAACAGTGGGACTGTGCGAGACAGGGAGAAGGGTCATTATAACAGTGAGACAGTGTGAGAGGGGCAGCGGGGCCATTATAACAGTGAGCATGGGAGAGGGGAAGTGGGGCAATATAGCAGAGAGGGAATGTAAGAGGGGCAGCAGGTCCATTATAACACTGAGAAAGTGTGAGAGTTGCAGCGGGGCCTTTATAACAGTGGGGGAATGTGAAACGGGCAGCAGGGCCATTATAACAGTGAGAGTGTGAGAGGGCCAGCGGGGCCATTATCACAGTGAGAGTGGGAGAGGGTCAGCGGGGCCATTATAACGGTGAGAGAGTATGATAAGGGCAGCAGGGCTACTACAACAGTGAGACAGTGAGAGAGGTGCAGCGGGGCCATTATAACAGTGAGACAGTGTGAGAGGGGCAGCTGGGACATCATAACAATGAGACAGCATGAGTGGAGCAGTAAAGACCATTATAACATTGAGACAGTGTGAGAGGAGCAGCGGTACCATTATGATAATGACACAGTGTGAGAGGAGCAATGAGACCATTATGACAGTGATACAGTGTGAGATCAACAGCGGGGTGATCATAACAGTGAGACAGTGTGAGAGGGGCAATGAGACCATTATGACAGTGATACAGTGTGAGATCAACAGCGGGGCCATTATAACAGTGCGAGTGTGTGAGAGGTGCAGGGGACATTAATAACAGTGAGAGAGTGTGAGAGGGGGAGCGTGTCCATTTTAACAGTGAGACAGTGTGAGAAGGGCAGCAGGGCCATTATAAATGTGAGACAGTGTAAGAGGGGCAGTGAGATCAATATGACAATGAGATAGTTTAGGAGGAGCACTGGGGCCATTTTAATAGTGAAACAGTGTGAGAGGGGCAGCGGGGCCATTATAACAGTGAGACAGTGTTAGAGGGGCACTGAGACCAATATGACAGTGAGAATGTGAGAGGAGCAGCGGGGCAATTATCAGAGTGAGATGGTGTGAGAGGAGCAGCGGGACCATTATAACGGTGAGTGTGGGAGAGGGGCAGCTTGACCATTACAACAGTGAGAGAGTGTGAGAGAGGCAGCAGATCCATTATAACAGTGATACAGCATGTGAGGGCAGTGGGGCGATTATAACAGTGAGAGAGTATGAGAGGGGCAGCAGGGCCATTATAACAGTGAGACAGTGTGATAGGGGCAGCAGGGACCATTATAACAGTGAGACAGTGTGAGAGGGGCAGCAGGGCCTTATAACATTGAGAGTGGGAGAGAGGCAGCTGGGCCATTATAGCAGAGAGGGATTGTGAGAGGGGCAGCGGGGCCATTATAACAGTGAGACAGTGTGAGAGGGGCAGCAGAGCCATGATAACAGTGAGACTGTGTGAGAAATGCAGCGGGGCCATTATAACAGTGAGACAGTGTGGGAGGAGCAGCGGGGCCATTATAACAGTGAGAGTGTTAGAGGGGCAGCGGGGCCATTATAACAGTGATACCGCATGTGAGGGGCAGTGGGGCTATTATAACAGTGAGAGCGGGAGAGGGGCAGCGGGACCTTTATAGCAGTGAGACTGTGTGAGAAGGGCAGCAGGTCCATTATAACAGTGAGAAAGTGTGGAAGAGGCAGCAGGGCCATTATAACAGTGATACCGCGTGTGAGGGGCAACTGGTGCATTATATCAGTGAGATTGTGTGAGAGGGGCGACGAGTCCAATATAACAGTGAGACAGTGTGATAGGGGCAGCAGGGCCATTATAACAGTGAGACAGTGTGAGAGGAGCAGTGAGACCATTATAACAGTGAGACAGTGTGAGAGGATCAGCGGGACCATTATAATTGTGAGACAGTGTGAGAGGGGCAACGGGTCCGTTATAACAGCGAGAGTCCAAGTGGGGCCACAGGGCCATTATAACAGTGAGAGAGTGTGAGGGGGCAGTGGGACCATTAAAGCAGTGAGACAGTGTAAGAGGGGCAGCTGGGCCATTATAACAGTGAGAGAGTGAGAGAAGGGCAGCAGGACCATTATAACAGTGAGACAGTGTGAGAGGGGCATTAGGTCCATTATATCAGTGAGACTGTGTGAGAGGGGCAACGGGACCATTATAACAGTGAGAGTGTGTGAGAGGAGCAGTATGGCCATTAAAAAAGTGAGACAGTGTGAGAGGAGCAGCAGGGCCATTATAACATTGAGACAGTGTGAGAGGGGCAGCGGGGCCATTATAACAGTGAGAGTGTGTGAGAGGAGCAGCGGGACCATTATAACAGTGAGACAGTGTGAGAGGGGCAGTATGGCCATTAAAAAAGTGAGACAGTGTGAGAGGAGCAGCAGGGCCATTATAACATTGAGACAGTGTGAGAGGGGCAGCAGCGCCATTATAACAGTGAGACAGTGTTAGAAGGGCAGCGGAGCCAATATAACACTGAGTCAGTGTGAGAGGAGCAGCAGGACCATTATATCAGTGAGACAGTGTGAGAGGGGCAGCGGGGCCATTATAACAGTGAGACAGTGATAGAGGGGCTGCGGAGCCAATATAACACTGAGTCAGTGTGAGAGGAGCAGCGGGACCATTATAATAGTGAGACTGTGTGAGAGAGGTAGCAGGGCCATTATGACAGTGAGACAGTGTGAGAGGGGCAACGGGTCGATTATAACAGTGAGAGTCCGAGTGGGGCCATGGGGCCATTATAACAGTGAGAGAGTGTGAGAGGGGCAGCGGGGCCAATATAACACTGAGTCAGTGTGAGTGGAGCAGCGGGACCACTATAACAGTGAGACGGTGTGAGAGGAGCAGCGGGACCATTATAACATTGAGCGAGTGTAAGAGGGGCAGCAGGGTAATTGTAACAGTGAGACTGGGAGAGGGGCAGCGGTAGCATTATGGTAGTGAGAGTGTGTGAGAGGGGCAGGGGACATTTATAACAGTGAGAGACAGTGAGAGGAGCAGCGGGACCATTATAACAGTGAGAGTGGGAGAGGGACAGCGGGGCCATTATTAAGTGAGACTGTGTGAGAGGGGCTGCAGGGCCATTATAACAGTGAGAGAGTGTGAGAGGCGCAACGGAGCCATTATAACAGTGAGAGTGGGAGAGGGGCAGCGGGGCCATTAAAACAGTGAGATAGTATGAGAGATGCAGAGGGTCCATTATAACAGTGAGACAGTGTGAGAGGGCAACGGGTCCATTATAACAGTGAGAGTCCGAGTGGGGCCACGGGGCCATTATAACAGTGAGACAGTGTGAGAGGGCAACGGGTCCATTATAACAGTGAGAGTCCGAGTGGGGCCACGGGGCCATTATAACAGTGAGACAGTGTAAGAGGGACAGCTGTGCCATTATAACAGAGGGAGAGTGAGAGAAGGTCAGCAGGACCATTATAACAGTGAGACAGTGTGAGAGGGGCATTAGGTCCATTATATCAGTGAGACAGTGTGAGAGGGGCAGCAGGGCCATTAAAACATTGAGACAGTGTGAGAGGGGCAGCAGGGCCATTATAACAGTGAGATTGTGTGAGAGGGGCAGCGGGGCCAATATAACACTTAGTCAGTGTGAGTGGAGCAGCGGGACCATTATAACAGTGAGAGTGGGAGAGGGGCAGTGGGGCCATTATTAAGTGAGACTGTGTGAGAGGGGCTGCAGGGCCATTAAAACAGTGAGATAGTATGAGAGGGGCAGAGGGTCCATTATAACAGTGAGACAGTGTGAGAGGGCAATGGGTCCATTATAATAGTGAGACTGTGTGAGAGAGGTAGCAGGGCCATCATGACAGTGAGACAGTGTGAGAGGAGCAACGGGTCGATTATAACAGTGAGAGTCCGAGTGGGGCCATGGGGCCATTATAACAGTGAGAGAGTGTGAGAGGGGCAGCGGGACCATTATAACGGTGAGACGGTGTGAGAGGAGCAGCGGGACCATTATAACATTAGGTCCATTATATCAGTGAGACTGTGTGAGAGAGGCAACGGAAACATCATAATAGTCAGACAGTGTGAGAGGAGCAGCGGGGCCATTATGACAGTGAGAGTGTGAGAGGGGCAGCAGGGCTATTAAAACAGTGAGATAATATGAGAGAGGCAGAGGGTCCATTATAACAGTGAGACAGTGTGAGAGGGGCAGCTGGGGAATTATAACTGTGGAAGAGTGCGAGACGGGCAGCAGGGCCATTATAACAGTGAAATAGTTTGAGAGGGGCAGTGAGACCAATATCACAGTGAGATAGTGTGGGAGGAGCAGCAGGGCCATTATAATAGTGACAATGTGAGAGGGGCAGCGGCGCCATGATAACAGTGAGACTGTGTGAGAACTGCAGCGGGGCCATTATAACAGTGAGACGGTGTGAGAGGAGCAGCGGGACCATTATAACAGTGAGAGTGGCAGAGGAGCATCGGGGCCATTATAACAGTGGGACTGTGTGAGAGGGGCAGCAGCGCCATTATAACAGTGAGACAGTGTGAGAGGGGCAGCGGGACCATTATAGCAGTGAGACTGTGTGAGAGGGGCAGCAGGGCCATTATAACAGTGAGAAAGTGTGAAAGGGGCAGCATGGCCATTATAACAGTGATAGTAGGAGAGTGGCAGCGGAGCCATTATAACAGTGAGATGTTGTGAGATAGGCAGCAGGGCCTTTATGACATTGAGACAGTGTGAGAGAGCAACTAGTCCATTATATCAGTGAGACTGTGTGAGAGGGGTGACGAGTTCATTATAATAGTGAGACAGTGTGAGAGGGGCAGCTGGGACATTATAAAAGTGAGACAGTGTGAGAGGGGCAACGGGTCCATTTTCTCAGTGAGACTGTGTGAGGGGCGACTTGTCCATTTTAATATTGAGACAGTGTGGGAGGGGCAGCAGGGCCATTATAACAGTGAGACAGTGTGAGAGGGGCAGCGGGGACATGACAACAGTAAGACAGTGTGAGAGGAGCAGTGAGACCATTATAACAGTAAGACAGTGTGAGAGGAGCAGTGAGACCATTATGACAGGGAGAAAGTGTGAAAGGGGCAGATGGGCCATTTAAACAGTGAGACAGTGTGAGAGGGGCAGCAGGGCCATTATAACAGTGAGACCAACATGAAAGTGAGAAAGTCTGGGGCCATTATAACAGTGAAACAGTGTGAGAGGGGTAGCTGGGGAATTATAACTGTGAGAGAGTGCGAGACGGGCAGCAGGGTCATTATAACAGTGAGATAGTTTGAGACGGGCAGTGAGACCAATATGACAGTGAGATAGCGTGAGAGGGGCAGCGGCGCCATTATAACAGTGAGACACTGTGAGAGTGGGAGCCGAGCTACGATAAGAGTGAGACTGTGTGAGAAGTGCAGGGGGACCATTATAACAGTGAGAGTGGTAGAGGGGAAGCGGGGCCATTATAACAGTGAGACTGTGTGAGAGGAGCTGCGGGGCCATTATAACAGTGAGACTGTGTGAGAGGAGCAGCGGGACCATTATAACAAGGAGACAGTTTGATAGGAACAGTGAGTCCTTTACGACAATGAGACATTGTAAGAGGGGCAGGGAAGCCATTATAACAGTGAGAGAGTGTGAGAAGGGCAGCGGAACCATTAAGACAGTGAGACAGTGTAAGAGGGACAGCTGTGCCATTATAACAGTGAGAGAGTGAGAGAAGGGCATCAGGACCATTATAAAAGTGAGACAGTGTGAGAGGGGCATCAGGTCCATTTTATTAGTGAGACTGTGTGAGAGGGGCAATGGGACCATCATAACAGTGAGAGTGTGTGAGAGGAGCAGCAGGACAATTATAACAGTGAGACAGTGTGAGAGGGGCAGTATGGCCATTATAACAGTGAGACAGTGTGAGAGGGGCATCAGGTCCATTATATCAGTGAGACAGTGTGAGAGGGGCATCAGGTCCATTATAACAGTGAGACAGTGTGAGAGGGGCATCAGGTCCATTATATCAGTGAGACAGTGTGAGAGGGGCAACGGGGCCATTATATCAGTGAGACTGTGTGAGAGGGGCAACGGGACCATCATAACAGTGAGAGTGTGTGAGAGGAGCAGTATGGCCATTAAAAAAGTGAGACAGTGTGAGAGGAGCAGCAGGGCCATTATAACATTGAGACAGTGTGAGAGGGGCAGCAGGGCCATTATAACAGTGAGACAGTGTTAGAGGGGCAGCGGAGCCAATATAACACTGAGTCAGTGTGAGAGGAGCAGCAGGACCATTATATCAGTGAGACAGTGTGAGAGGGGCAGCGGGGCCATTATAACAGTGAGACAGTGATAGAGGGGCTGCGGAGCCAATATAACACTGAGTCAGTGTGAGAGGAGCAGCGGGACCATTATAATAGTGAGACTGTGTGAGAGAGGTAGCAGGGCCATTATGACAGTGAGACAGTGTGAGAGGGGCAACGGGTCGATTATAACAGTGAGAGTCCGAGTGGGGCCATGGGGCCATTATAACAGTGAGAGAGTGTGAGAGGGGCAGCGGGGCCAATATAACACTGAGTCAGTGTGAGTGGAGCAGCGGGACCATTATAACAGTGAGACGGTGTGAGAGGATCAGCGGGACCATTATAACATTGAGCGAGTGTAAGAGGGACAGCAGGGTAATTGTAACAGTGAGACTGGGAGAGGGGCAGCGGTAGCATTATGGTAGTGAGAGTGTGTGAGAGGGGCAGGGGACATTTATAACAGTGAGAGACAGTGAGAGGAGCAGCGGGACCATTATAACAGTGAGAGTGGGAGAGGGACAGCGGGGCCATTATTAAGTGAGACTGTGTGAGAGGGGCTGCAGGGCCATTATAACAGTGAGAGAGTGTGAGAGGCGCAACGGAGCCATTATAACAGTGAGAGTGGGAGAGGGGCAGCGGGGCCATTAAAACAGTGAGATAGTATGAGAGATGCAGAGGGTCCATTATAACAGTGAGACAGTGTGAGAGGGCAACGGGTCCATTATAACAGTGAGAGTCCGAGTGGGGCCACGGGGCCATTATAACAGTGAGACAGTGTAAGAGGGACAGCTGTGCCATTATAACAGAGGGAGAGTGAGAGAAGGTCAGCAGGACCATTATAACAGTGAGACAGTGTGAGAGGGGCATTAGGTCCATTATATCAGTGAGACAGTGTGAGAGGGGCAGCAGGGCCATTAAAACATTGAGACAGTGTGAGAGGGGCAGCGGGGCCATTATAACAGTGAGAGAGTGTGAGAGGGGCAGCGGGGCCAATATAACACTGAGTCAGTGTGAGTGGAGCAGCGGGACCATTATAACAGTGAGACGGTGTGAGAGGAGCAGCGGGACCATTATAACATTAGGTCCATTATATCAGTGAGACTGTGTGAGAGAGGCAACGGAAACATCATAATAGTCAGACAGTGTGAGAGGAGCAGCGGGGCCATTATGACAGTGAGAGTGTGAGAGGGGCAGCAGGGCTATTAAAACAGTGAGATAATATGAGAGAGGCAGAGGGTCCATTATAACAGTGAGACAGTGTGAGAGGGGCAGCTGGGGAACTATAACTGTGGAAGAGTGCGAGACGGGCAGCAGGGCCATTATAACAGTGAAATAGTTTGAGAGGGGCAGTGAGACCAATATCACAGTGAGATAGTGTGGGAGGAGCAGCGGGGCCATTATAATAGTGACAATGTGAGAGGGGCAGCGGCGCCATGATAACAGTGAGACTGTGTGAGAACTGCAGCGGGGCCATTATAACAGTGAGACGGTGTGAGAGGAGCAGCGGGACCATTATAACAGTGAGAGTGGCAGAGGAGCATCGGGGCCATTATAACAGTGGGACTGTGTGAGAGGGGCAGCAGCGCCATTATAACAGTGAGACAGTGTGAGAGGGGCAGCGGGACCATTATAGCAGTGAGACTGTGTGAGAGGGGCAGCAGGGCCATTATAACAGTGAGAAAGTGTGAAAGGGGCAGCATGGCCATTATAACAGTGATAGTAGGAGAGTGGCAGCGGAGCCATTATAACAGTGAGATGTTGTGAGATAGGCAGCAGGGCCTTTATGACATTGAGACAGTGTGAGAGAGCAACTGGTCCATTATATCAGTGAGACTGTGTGAGAGGGGTGACGAGTTCATTATAATAGTGAGACAGTGTGAGAGGGGCAGCTGGGACATTATAAAAGTGAGACAGTGTGAGAGGGGCAACGGGTCCATTTTCTCAGTGAGACTGTGTGAGGGGCGACTTGTCCATTTTAATATTGAGACAGTGTGGGAGGGGCAGCAGGGCCATTATAACAGTGAGACAGTGTGAGAGGGGCAGCGGGGACATGACAACAGTAAGACAGTGTGAGAGGAGCAGTGAGACCATTATAACAGTAAGACAGTGTGAGAGGAGCAGTGAGACCATTATGACAGGGAGAAAGTGTGAAAGGGGCAGATGGGCCATTTAAACAGTGAGACAGTGTGAGAGGGGCAGCAGGGCCATTATAACAGTGAGACCAACATGAAAGTGAGAAAGTCTGGGGCCATTATAACAGTGAAACAGTGTGAGAGGGGTAGCTGGGGAATTATAACTGTGAGAGAGTGCGAGACGGGCAGCAGGGTCATTATAACAGTGAGATAGTTTGAGACGGGCAGTGAGACCAATATGACAGTGAGATAGCGTGAGAGGGGCAGCGGCGCCATTATAACAGTGAGACACTGTGAGAGTGGGAGCCGAGCTACGATAAGAGTGAGACTGTGTGAGAAGTGCAGGGGGACCATTATAACAGTGAGAGTGGTAGAGGGGAAGCGGGGCCATTATAACAGTGAGACTGTGTGAGAGGAGCTGCGGGGCCATTATAACAGTGAGACTGTGTGAGAGGAGCAGCGGGACCATTATAACAAGGAGACAGTTTGATAGGAACAGTGAGTCCTTTACGACAATGAGACATTGTAAGAGGGGCAGGGAAGCCATTATAACAGTGAGAGAGTGTGAGAAGGGCAGCGGAACCATTAAGACAGTGAGACAGTGTAAGAGGGACAGCTGTGCCATTATAACAGTGAGAGAGTGAGAGAAGGGCATCAGGACCATTATAAAAGTGAGACAGTGTGAGAGGGGCATCAGGTCCATTTTATTAGTGAGACTGTGTGAGAGGGGCAATGGGACCATCATAACAGTGAGAGTGTGTGAGAGGAGCAGCAGGACAATTATAACAGTGAGACAGTGTGAGAGGGGCAGTATGGCCATTATAACAGTGAGACAGTGTGAGAGGGGCAGAGGGGCCATTATAACAGTGAGACAGTGTTAGAGGGGCAGCAGGGCCAATATAACACTGAGTCAGTGTGAGTGGAGCAGCGGGACCATTATAACAGTGAGACGGTGTGAGAGGAGCAGCGGGACCTTTATAACATTGAGCGAGTGTAAGAGGGGCAGCAGGGTAATTGTGACAGTGAGACTGGGAGATGGGCAGCGGTAGCATTATGGTAGTGAGAGTGTGTGAGAGGGGCAGGGGACATTTATAACAGAGAGAGACTGTGAGAGGAGCAGCGGGACCATTATAACAGTGAGAGTGGGAGAGGGGCAGCGGGGCCATTATTAAGTGAGACTGTGTGAGAGGGGCTGCAGGGCCATTATAACAGTGAGAGAGTGTGAGAGGCGCAACGGAGCCATTATAACAGTGAGAGTGGGAGAGGGGCAGCGGGGCCATTAAAACAGTGAGATAGTATGAGAGGGCAATGGGTCCATTATAACAGTGAGAGTCCGAGTGGGGCCACGGGGCCATTATAACAGTGAGACAGTGTGAGAGGGACAGCTGTGCCATTATAACAGAGGGAGAGTGAGAGAAGGTCAGCAGGACCATTATAACAGTGAGACAGTGTGAGAGGGGCATTAGGTCCATTATATCAGTGAGACAGTGTGAGAGGGGCAGCAGGGCCATTAAAACATTGAGACAGTGTGAGAGGGGCAGCGGGGCCATTATAACAGTGAGATTGTGTGAGAGGGGCAGCGGGGCCAATATAACACTTAGTCAGTGTGAGTGGAGCAGCGGGACCATTATAACAGTGAGAGTGGGAGAGGGGCAGTGGGGCCATTATTAAGTGAGACTGTGTGAGAGGGGCTGCAGGGCCATTAAAACAGTGAGAGAGTGTGAGAGGGCAACGGGTCCATTATAACAGTGAGACAGTGTGAGAGGGGCATTAGGTCCATTATATCAGTGAGACTGTGTGAGAGAGGCAACGGAACCATCATAACAGTGAGACAGTGTGAGAGGAGCACCGGGGCCATTATGACAGTGAGGGTGTGAGTGGGCAGCAGGGCCATTAAAACATTGAGACAGTGTGAGAGGGGCAGCAGGGCTATTAAAACAGTGAGATAGTATGAGAGGGGCAGAGGGTCCATTATAACATTGAGACAGTGTGAGAGGGGCAGCAGGGCTATTAAAACAGTGAGATAGTATGAGAGGGGCAGAGGGTCCATTATAACAGTGAGACAGTGTGAGAGGGGCAGCTGGGGAATTATAACTGTGGAAGAGTGCGAGACGGGCAGCAGGGCCATTATAACAGTGAAATAGTTTGAGAGGGGCAGTGAGACCAATATCACAGTGAGATAGTGTGGGAGGAGCAGCGGGGCCATTATAATAGTGACAATGTGAGAGGGGCAGCGGCGCCATGATAACAGTGAGACTGTGTGAGAACTGCAGCGGGGCCATTATAACAGTGAGACGGTGTGAGAGGAGCAGCGGGACCATTATAACAGTGAGAGTGGCAGAGGAGCATCGGGGCCATTATAACAGTGGGACTGTGTGAGAGGGGCAGCAGCGCCATTATAACAGTGAGACAGTGTGAGAGGGGCAGCGGGACCATTATAGCAGTGAGACTGTGTGAGAGGGGCAGCAGGGCCATTATAACAGTGAGAAAGTGTGAAAGGGGCAGCATGGCCATTATAACAGTGATAGTAGGAGAGTGGCAGCGGAGCCATTATAACAGTGAGATGTTGTGAGATAGGCAGCAGGGCCTTTATGACATTGAGACAGTGTGAGAGAGCAACTGGTCCATTATATCAGTGAGACTGTGTGAGAGGGGCGACGAGTTCATTATAATAGTGAGACAGTGTGAGAGGGGCAGCTGGGACATTATAAAAGTGAGACAGTGTGAGAGGGGCAACGGGTCCATTTTCTCAGTGAGACTGTGAGAGGGGCGACTTGTCCATTTTAATATTGAGACAGTGTGGGAGGGGCAGCAGGGCCATTATAACAGTGAGACAGTGTGAGAGGGGCAGCGGGGACATGACAACAGTAAGACAGTGTGAGAGGAGCAGTGAGACCATTATAACAGTAAGACAGTGTGAGAGGAGCAGTGAGACCATTATAACAGTAAGACAGTGTGAGAGGAGCAGTGAGACCATTATGACAGGGAGAAAGTGTGAAAGGGGCAGATGGGCCATTTAAACAGTGAGACAGTGTGAGCGGGGCAGCAGGGCCATTATAACAGTGAGACCAACATGAAAGTGAGAAAGTCTGGGGCCATTATAACAGTGAAACAGTGTGAGAGGGGTAGCTGGGGAATTATAACTGTGAGAGAGTGCGAGACGGGCAGCAGGGTCATTATAACAGTGAGATAGTTTGAGAGGGGCAGTGAGACCAATATGACAGTGAGATAGCGTGAGAGGGGCAGCGGCGCCATTATAACAGTGAGACACTGTGAGAGGGGGAGCCGAGCTACGATAAGAGTGAGACTGTGTGAGAAGTGCAGGGGGACCATTATAACAGTGGGAGTGGTAGAGGGGAAGCGGGGCCATTATAACAGTGAGACTGTGTGAGAGGAGCTGCGGGGCCATTATAACAGTGAGACTGTGTGAGAGGAGCAGCGGGATCATTAAAACAATGAGACAGTTTGATAGGAACAGTGAGTCCTTTACGACAGTGAGACATTGTAAGAGGGGCAGGGAAGCCATTATAACAGTGAGAGTGTGAGATAGGCTGCAGAGCCATTATAACAGTGAGATCGTGTGAAAGGGCAAGCAGGGCCATTATAACATTGAGAGTGGGATAGGTGCAGCCGGGTCATTATAACAGTGAGATAGTGTGAGAGGGGCCGCGGGGCCATTATACCAGTGAGAGTGGGAGAGGGGCAGCGGGGGCATTATAACAGTGATAGTGGAAGAGTGGCAGCGGGGCCATTATAACAGTGAGAGTGTGAGAGGGGCAGCGGGGACATTATAACAGTGAGACAGTGTGAGAGGGGCAGCGGGGACATGACAACAATGAGGCAGCTTGAGAGGAGCAGTGAGACCATAATGACAGGGAGAAAGTGCGAAAGGGGCAGAGGGGCCATGTAAACAGTGAGACAGTGTGAGAGGGGCCGTGGGGAGATTATAACAGCGAGATAGTATGAGAAGGGCAACGGGTCCATTATACCAGTGAGACAGTGTGAAAGGGGCAGCAGGGCCATTATAACAGTGAGTCATTGTGTGAGGGGCAGCTGGGACATTATAACAGTGAGACCAATATGACAGTGAGAAAGTGTGGGGCTATTATAACAGTGAGACAGTGTGAGAGGGGCAGCTGGGGAATTATAACAGTGAGAGAGTGTGAGACGAGCAGCAGGGCCATGATAACAGTGAGACAGTTTGAGGGGGCAGTGAGACCAATATGACAGTGAGATAGTGTGAGAGGGGCAGCGTGGCCATTATAACAGTGATACAACGTGAGAGGATCAGCAGGACTATTGTAATAGTGAGACAGTGTGAGAGGGGCAGCTGGGACATTATAGCTGTGAGGGATTGTGAGTGGGGCAGCAGGGCCATTATTACAGTGAGACAGTGTGAGAGGAGCAGCGGAACCATTATATCAGTGAGACTGTGTGAGAGAGGCGACGAGTCCATTATAACAGTGAGACAGTGTGAGAGGGGCAGCAGGGCCATTATGACAGTGTGACAGTGTGAGAGGGGCAGCAGGGCCATTGTAACAGTGAGACCAATATGACAGTGAGAAAGTGTGGGGCCATTATAACAGTGAGACAGTGTGAGAGGGTCAGCAGGGCCATTGTAACAGTGAGTCAGTGTGAGAGGGGCAGCGGGGACATGACAACAGTGAGGCAGCTTGAGAGGAGCAGTGAGACCATAATGACAGGGAGAAAGTGCGAAAGGGGCAGAGGGGCCATTTAAACAGTGAGACAGTGTGAGAGGGGCCGTGGGGACATTATAACAGTGAGAGTGGGAGTGGGGCCGTGGGGACATTATAACAGTGAGATAGTATGAGAAGGGCAACAGGTCCATTATACCAGTGAGACAGTATGAGAGGGGCAGCTGGGACATTATAACAGTGAGACCAATATGACAGTGAGAAAGTGTGGGGCTATTATAACAGTGAGACAGTGTGAGAGGAGCAGCTGGGGAATTATAACAGTGAGAGAGTGTGAGACGAGCAGCAGGGCCATGATAACAGTGAGATAGTTTGAGAGGGGCAGTGAGACCAATATGACAGTGAGATAGTGTGGGAGGAGCAGCGGGGCCATTATAACAGTGATACAGTGTGAGAGGATCTGCGGGACCATTGTAATAGTGAGACAGTGTGAGAGGGGCAGCGGGGCCACTATAACAGTGAGATAGTGTGAGAGGATCAGCGGGACCATTGTAATAGTGAGACAGTGTGAGATGGGCAGCTGGGACATTATAGCTGTGAGGGATTGTGAGTGGGGCAGCAGGGCCATTATTACAGTGAGACAGTGTAAGAGGAGCAGCGGGACCATTGTAACAGTGAGAGAGTGAGAGAGGGGCAGCGTGACCATTGTAACAGTGAGACAGTGTGAGAGGGGCAGCGGGGACATTATAACAGTGAGACAGTGTGAGAGAGGCAGCGGGGACATGACAACAGTGAGGCAGCTTGAGAGGAGCAGTGAGACCATAATGACAGGGAGAAAGTGCGAAAGGGCAGAGGGGCCATTTAAACAGTATGGCGGTGTGAGAGGGGCCGCGGAGACATTATAACAGTGATATAGTATGAGAAGGGCAACGGGTCCATTATACCAGTGAGACAGTATGAGAGGGGCAGCTGGGACATTATAACAGTGAGACCAATATGACAGTGAGAAAGTGTGGGGCTATTATAACAGTGAGACAGTGTGAGAGGGGCAACTGGGGAATTATAATAGTGAGAGAGTGTGAGACGAGCAGCAGGGCCATGATAACAGTGAGATAGTTTGAGAGGGGCAGTGAGACCAATATGACAGTGAGATTGTGTGGGAGGAGCAGCGTGGCCATTATAACAGTGATACAGTGTGAGAGGATCAGCGGGACCATTGTAATAGTGAGACAGTGTGAGAGGGGCAGCTGGGGCATTATAGCTGTGAGGGATTGTGAGTGGGGCAGCAGGGCCATTATTACAGTGAGACAGTGTAAGAGGAGCAGCGGGACCATTGTAACAGTGAGACAGTGTGAGAGGGGCAGCAGGGCCATTATAACAGTGAGTCATTGTGTGAGGGGCAGCTGGGACATTATAACAGTGAGACCAATATGACAGTGAGAAAGTGTGAGAGGGGCAGCTGGGGAATTATAACAGTGAGAGAGTGTGAGATGGGCAGCAGGGCCATGATAACAGTGAGATAGTTTGAGAGGGGCAGTGAGACCAATATGACAGTGAGATAGTGTGGGAGGAGCAGCGGGGCCATTATAACAGTGACAATGTGAGAGGGGCAGCGGCGCCATTATAACAGTGAGACAGTGTAACAGGGGCATCGAGACCATTATAACAATGAGACAGTTTGATAGGAACAGTGAGTCCATTACGACAGTGAGACATTGTAAGAGGGGCAGGGAAGCCATTATAACAGTGAGAGAGTGTGAGAAGAGCAGCGGAACCATTCTCACTGTAAGAAAGTGTGAGACGGGCAGCAGGGCCATTATTACAGTGAGAGTGTGAGATAGGCTGCAGGGCCATTATAACAATGAGATCGTGTGAAAGGGCAAGCAGGGCCATTATAACATTGAGAGTGGGAGAGGTGCAGCGGGGCCATTATAACAGTGAGATAGTGGGAGAGGTGCAGCGGGGCCATTATAACAGTGAGATAGTGTGAGAGGACCAGAGGGGCCATTGTAACAGTGAGAGTGTGAGAGGAGCAGAGGGGCCATTGTAACAGTGAGAGTGGGAGAGGGGCAGCAGAGCCATTATAGCTGTGAGGGATTGTGAGAGGGGCAGCAGGGCCATTGTAACAGTGAGACAGTGTGAAAGGAGCAGCTGAGACATTATAACAGTGAGACAGTGTGAGAGGAGCAGCGGGACCATTATAACAATGAGACAGTTTGAGAGTAGCAATCAGACCTTTATGACAGGGAAAAAGTGTGAAAGGGGCAGCAGGGCCATTATAACAGTGAGAGTGGGAGAGAGGAAGCGGAGCCATTATAGCTGTGAGGGATTGTGAGTGGGGCAGCAGGGCCATTATTACAGTGAGACAGTGTGAGAGGGGCAGCGGGACCATTATAACAGTGAGACAATGTGAGAGGAGCAGTGGGACCATTCAACGGGTCTATTATAACAGTGAGACAAAGTGAGAGGAGCAGCAGGGCCATTATATCAGTGAGAGAGTATGGGAAGTGCAGCGGGTCCATTCTAACAGTGAGATAGTGTGAGAAGTGTAGTGGGGCCATTCTAACAGTGAGACAGTGTGAGAAGTGTAGTGGGGCCATTATAACAGTGAGACAGTGTGAGAAGGGTAGTGGGGCCATTATTAAAGTGAGAGGAGACTGTAAACAGCAGATGTGGAGAATAATTATCAGAGTGTGAATTCACAGGGAAACAAGTAAGTGATTGATTTGTGAGCATTTTGCCTTTTTTATTTGAAAAACGTGTAATGTGTTAATAATTGTAAGATTTTTTGATATTAAGGTCTACTAGCAGTAATACAGGTTAATGGGAGTAGTTGGGTTTATCAATTTTATTTTAATTATGGATCAATAATTAGTTAACTAGCACACAATGAAGATGCAGGGCCGGTGATGTGTTGTGAATGCAAAATATGGAAGCTTGTGGACATCAATGTGATCCAGGGCAAACACATCTGCAGAAAGTGTGGCTTGAGGAACTTCAGCTCATTGAACTGGAGCTACAGGCACTCGGATACATCAGGGAGGGGTACCATTACCTGGACACTTGATTCAAAGAGGCGGTCACATTCCTTAAGATAGGCAGAAATTTAGAGTTGGTCAATGGTCAGGGACAAGACCTTGTGACTGCAGGTCAGCCTTTCTCCAACAGATAGGAGGTGCTTGCTACCTGTGTGGATGAGGAGAAGAGCTGCAAGGTGGATGAGTGGACTGGCCATGGCACCATGGTGAAGGATGCCTTTCAACCGGGGGAAGTGAAGGGGAATGTGGCCGTGACAGGAGACAGTATAACCAGAGGGATAAATACTGTTGTCTGCAGCCGCAACAGGGGATCCAAAAGTTGCCTGGTGCCAGGGTTAAGGACATCTCCTTGCGACTGGAGAGAAACTTGAAGGGGGAGGGTCCAGTTGTCATGGCCCATGTGGGGACCAACAACATAGGTGGAACCAAGGATGATGCACTGCTAAGAGAATTTGAGGAGTTATGGTCCAAATTAAAATGCGGAACATCAAAGGTAATATTCTTTGGATTGTTACCTGAGCCACGCACCAATTGGCATAGGGTCAAGCAGAATAGAGAAATAAATGCAAAGTGTGGTGTGCGAAAAAGTGGTTTAAATTCATTGGGCACTGGCATTAATACTCGGAAGAGTGAGCTATTCATGTGGGATGGCCTCCACTTAAGTCGGGCTGAGACCAATGCCCTGGCCAGTTGTCCAACTAGGGACAGGGCTTTAAACTAATGGTTGTGGGATTGTGGTGGGGAGAGTTTGGTTGAAAGGAGATTTAGAAATCCAAAGAGAGATGTCGAGGCATCGGAGGAGTAGAGCAATGCGGATAAAGACAAACAGAGTCGGACAGGGAGGCACCGAGAGTTTAACAAAAATGTTATTTTTTTCATTCGTTCAGGCAATGTAGGCTAGGCCAGCATTTTTTGCCCATTCCAATTTGCCCTTGTTCAGAAGGCATTTCAGAGTCAACCACAATGCTGTGGGTCTGGAGTTACATGTAGGCCAGACCAGACAAGGACGGCAGATTTCCTTCCCTTAGGGACATTAGTGAACCAGATGGGTGTACAGGGATTAGAAGTAAAAAAAATGAAATTACAAGTTCTTTACCTGAATACATGAGGCATCTGCAATAAGATAGATAAATTAGTGACACAAATAGGGGTAAATGATTGGGAATAAATGTTTTGAAAAGACAGAGAGAATGGCAGAGGAGTTGGGTAGCCCTGATAGTAAAGGATGACATAAGGACATTAGTGAGAAAGGATTTGGCCTCAGAGTTAGAATCAGTATGGGTGGAAATTAGGAATAGCAAGGGTCCGAAAACACTGGCAGGAGTAGTTTATAGGCCCCCTAAGAGTAGTTATACCATTGGACAGAGCATTAAACAAGAAATCATTGGAGCCTGTAACAAGGGAAATTTATTAAATGTGGGGAGCTTTAATCTCCACATAGAATGGAACAATCAAATTGGCAAGAAAAGTCCAGAAGATGAGTTTGTAGAACATTTTTGTGACAGTTTCTTCGAGCAGTACATAGTAGAACCGACTAGGGATAAAGCTATCTTAGATTTAGCTTTGTGCAATGAAGCAGGGTTAATTAGTAATGCTGTAGGAAAAGATCTGCTCAGAAATAGTGATCATAATAGCATTGAATTCCAGGTTAAGTTTGAAAGTGACATACTTCAAACGCAAACAAAAATCTTAAACTTAAACAAAGTTAATTGCATAGGTAGGAGGGGAGAGCTGACTAAGGTTAATTGGGTAAATAGACTAAAAGGTATGGTGGCAAATGAACGGTGGAAAACATTTAAAGAAACAATTCAAAATGTTCAACAAAAATGTTTTCCACTAAATAACAAAAACTCAGCAAGAAGCACCCATCCATTGCTCACTCAGGAAATCGGGGGTAGTCTTGGATTAAAAGAAAAGGCTTACAATGTTGCAAAAAACAGTCACAAGTCTAAGGATTGGTAGGATTTTAGAAACCAGCAACGGGCCACGAAAAAGTTGATTAAAAAGTGAAAACGTAGAATATGAGAATAAATTAGCCAGAAATATAAAAACAGATTGTAAGTGCTTTTATAAGGAAAGGAAGAGAGTAAACATTGGTCCCTTGGAAGCAGAGACAGGAGAAATTATCATGGGGAATAAGGAAATGGTAGAGGCATTGACCAAATATTTTGTTTGTCTTCACAGTAGAAGACACAAGTTTCATTCCAGAAACTGACAGTAATCTAGGTGCTAAAGAGAGTGTGGAAATTAATATCAGCAGAGTAATGGAGAAACTAAAGGGACTAAAATCCAACAAATCCCTGGGACCTGATGGCCTACACCCTCGGGCTCTGAAAGAGATAGCTGCAGAGATAGTGGATGTGCTAGCTATGACTTTCCAAAATTCCTTAGATTTAGGAATGGTCCCACTAGATTGGAAGTTGGTAAATGTTACACTACTTTTCAAGAAAGGAGGGAGAGAGAAAGTTGTGAACTACGGGCCATTTAGCCAAACATCAGTTGTTGGGAAAAGGCTGGAATGTATTATTAAGGAAGTCTTAACAATGCACTTAGAAAAGCACAGTATGATTGGAACAAGTCAACATGGTTTACTAAAGGGAATTCTTGTTTGACAAATTTATTGGAGCTTTTTGAAGATGTAACTAGTAGGGTAGATAAAGGAGAACAAGTAGATGTAGCAAAATAAAAGAAAAATACTGCAGATGCTGGAGATCTGAAACAAAACAAAAATAGCTGGGAAAACTCAGCAGGTCTAACAGCATCTGTGGAGAGGAATACAGTTAACGTTTCGAGTCCATATGACTCTTCATCAGAACTAAAGAAAAATCGAAATGAGATGAAATATAAGCCATTAGAGGGTGGTGGGACAGGTGGAGCTGGATAAAGGGCCAGTGATAGGTGGAGGCAAAGAAGAGATTGCCAAAGATGTCACAGACAAAAGGACAAAGGGGTGTTGACGGTGGTGATATTATCTAAGGAATGTGCTAATGGTGACATTAAGAGTGGAAAGCAGGACGAGCAAGTGACAGATGGCCCTAGTGGGGGTGGGGTAGGGGGAAGGGATCAAAATGGGCTAAAAGGTGGAGATAAAACAATGGATGGAAATAAATTTTAAAATAATAAAAGAAATAGGTGGGAAAAGAAAAATATTTTAAAAATATGTATAATTATTAGAAAAAGGGGAGGTCAGAAAGGGGGTGGGGATGGAGGAGAGAGTTCATGATCTGAAGTTGTTGAACTCAATGTTAAGTCTGGAAGGCTGTAACGTTCTTAATCGGGAGATGAGGTGCTGTTCCTCCAGTTTGCGTTGAGCTTCACTAGAACATTGCAGCAGGCCAAGGATGGAAATGTGGGCATGAGAGCAGGGTGGTGTGTTGAAATGGCAAGTGACAGGGAGGTCTGGGTCATGCTTGTGGACATACCGAAGGTGTTCCGCAAAGCGGTCACCCAGAAGTAGATGTAGCAAACCTGGATTTCAAAAAGGCATTTGATAAGGTGCAGCACGAAAGGTTAATAGGCAAAATAAGGGCTCATAGAGTTGAGGGTGATATATGAAAATGGTTAACAGATAGAAAACAGAGAGTAGGCATAAACAGGGTTTTTTCAAGTTGACAGGCAGTGAATAGTGGAGTGCTTCAAGGATCAGTGCTGGGGCCTCAGGTATTTATGATCTATATTAATGACGTGGATAAAAAGGCAGAGAATAATATATCTAAGTTTGACGATGGTACCAAACTAGATGGAAAGGCAAGCTGTGGGGAGGACACAGAGAGATATAGACAGGTTGGTTGGGTGGACAACAAGATGGCAGATGGATTATAAGGTAGGGAAGTGTGAAGTTATTCACTTTGCTCATAAGAATAAAAGAGCAGAATATTTTTGAATATTTTCCTACATGCTGATGTTCAAAGAGACTTGGGTGTGCTTGTGCAAGGAACACAGAAAGTTAGCAGGCATGTGCAGTAAACAGTTCGGACAGCAAATGGCATGTCGGCCTTTATTGTAAAAGGGAATTGGAATACAGGAATAAAGAAGTCTTGTTCGAGTTGTAGAAGGTTTTGGTGAGACCGCACCTGCAGCACCTTATGCAGCTTTATCTCCACATTTAAGAAAGGATATAAAAGCAAAAAACTGCGGATGCTGGAAATCCAAAACAAAAATAAAAATACCTGGAAAAACTCAGCAGGTCTGGCAGCATCTGCGGAGAGGAGCACAGTTAACGTTTCGAGTCCGTATGACTCTTCAACAGAACTAAGTAAAAATAGAAGAGAGGTGAAATATAAGCTGGTTTAAGGTGGGGGTGGGACAAGTAGAGATGGATAGAGGGACAGTGATAGGTGGAGATAACCAAAAGATGTCATAGACAAAAGGACAAAGAGGTGAAGGTGGTGATATTATCTAAGGAATGTGCTAATTATGGGTAGAAAGCAGGACAAGCAAGGTACAGATAGCCCTAGTGGGGGTGGAGTGGGGTGAAGGAATCGAAAAAGGCTAAAAGGTAGAGATAAAACAATGGATGGAAATACATTTAAAAGTAATGGAAATAGGTGGGAAAAGAAAAATCTATATAAATTATTGGGAAAAAAAAGGGGGGATCGGAAAGGGGGTGGGGATGGAGGAGAGAGTTCATGATCTAAAATTGTCGAACTCAATATTCAGTCCGGAAGGCTGTAAAGTGCCTAGTCGGAAGATGAGGTGCTGTTCCTTCAGTTTGCGTTGAGCTTCGCTGGAACAATGCAGCAGGCCAAGGACGGACATGTGGGCATGAGAGCAGGGTGGAGTGTTGAAATGGCAAGCGACAGGGAGGTCTGGGTCATGCTTGCGGACTGAGGTGAGGAGAAATTTCTTCACTCAAAGAGTTGTGAATCCTTGGAATTCTCTACCCCAGAGAGTTGTGGATGCTCTATCATTGAATACATTTAAGGCTGGATTAACAGATCTTTGATCTCTCAGGGAATCAAGGGATATGGGGAGCAGGTGGGAAAATGGAGTTGAAGCTCAAGATCAGCCATGATTGGATTGAATAGTGGAGCAGACTTGAGGGGCCATGTGGTCTACTCCTGCTCCTATTTCTTATGTTCTTACCTTCTCCTGTACCTCTATTTGCTTTTTTTATGATGAAGGCCAGAACTGTTGACTGTACTTCAAATGTGAACAAATCATGATTCCATACACATTTAATTTAACTTTGCTGCTTTTCAATTCTTTTTCCCCAGAAATGAAGCCCAGAGCTTTGTAATTTTCAATGAAACCTATGTTGCTGCTTTTGGTGATTTGTGTATCCGTACCCCTTTGCTGTATTGCAGCCAATGCAAGTATATCCTTTCTTAAATATGGAGACCAAAGCTGCATACAGTGCTGCAGATGCAGTCTCACCAAAACCTTGTACAACTCGAGCAAGACTTCTTTATTCCTGTACTCTAATCCTTACACCTCGATTCCTTTGCTCCTCTATTCCATTTACTCTTATTATCCTAGGTGCATATGGTTTCCTTATAGTTCCTAGCAAAATGCAATACCTCACATTTAACTATACTGATATTAGTTTAACATTTACTCATCCATTCTGCAAAGTTTGTGAACATTGTCTAGTTTTTCACAAGTGGTGAGTGCTTAAAATGAATCCAGAAATATGAAAATAGCAAATCACAAGAGAAAACAGAACACTTGAAGCACTTGTACTCACTGATGAAAGAACTCCTCCTGTGAACCTGATTGGCACCATGTGCTGGGCCCTTGACTCTGAAGCCTGGGGTGATTAAGTTTGTGTCCTCGAGCTGACATTACTGTATGTCCCTTGCCTAGAGACCAAAAGAAGAAGTGTTAAACTGTAAGCTCAGAACCTTAAATCAATAATAGAGTTGGCTGTATTTAATTCTGAGTTCAGTTGAATATACTTGCTGACACCTTGGAATTCGCTACCACAGAAAGTAGTTGAAGCCAAAACATTGTACGTTTTCAAGAAGGAGTTAGGTATAGCTCTTGGAGCGAAAGGGATCAAAAGATATGGGGAGAAAGCGGGAGCAGGCTATTGAGTTGCATGATCAGCCATGATCATGATGAATAGCGGAGCAGGCTCGAAGGGCCGAATGGCTTACTCCTGCTTCTAGTTTCTATGTTCTATGTTTCTATGTACCTACATGGACCGTGACAAACGGATCCTCCCCATCTCACAGCAAGTTCCTCTCCAGCCCGGAGCAGAGGTCTTGAACCCTGGCACCAGGTGGTCAAGTCAGCCTTCTGGACTCTCGCTCTCAGCTACAGAGAACTGTGTCTATCTACACTGCAACCATGATCACTCAGACATGTGCCTGTAGCAACAGACACCACTGGCCAGATGAGGAGCACAAGCAGTTTAGATTGCCTCGTATCTAACTGTTTCTATTCCACAATCCCACCATAGCTTGCAGCTGATAGAAATTTTCTTTCCCGACTCAGGAGGGCAACTTGTCCATCTGTTTCCCACCCAATACAGCTCACACTGTATTTCTCAATCAGCACAATGAAGTGCAAGCAAAACCAGGAAAGCACGGATCAGTAAGAATTATTCATCTCTGGAAGAGTCTCCAATGTCCACTCTTACCAGCCAAATAGATAAACCGGTGAGGGAGAGAGGAATGAAGAAGGAGTAAAGTGAGAGGATGCTTGTGTGGGGCATAAGAGCATTGACTAGTTGAGCCAAATGTTTCTTTGCAGTAAACTCAATGTGAATGGTGCTAACCATTTCCCATCTGAGTCAGATGCTTTTTGCATTTGAAGTGTACAGGTCTTTGCACCTCGGAATCATATCTGTACTTAATTTCCTTCATGGATTGTTCTGCATCTGTTTTGAGCCCATAATCTGTTTAACAGTCACCCGCTACTTAGTTAGAAATAACGGCTGTAGTGATTTAAGAAATTTCATCACTCCTACATTTTCCTAGCTGTAAATCCTTCAATCGTTAATTTGCGAACATTGGAAACCCTTGGTTTAAGTCCCAGACAAAACATCTGGTGATCCCAGTTAGAATTGGAGCAGCCAGGAGAGAATTAGAATTCAGCTAGCTGTTTGTTTGCTTCTGTCTCCAAAAAGCAATGCGCCAGTTTTTAGCCCCCTGCCCTCTGAACTTGAGCTCATCCAAAGCTCTGCTGCTCATATGCTAGAACAAGCCAGTGAGCTTTGACTTTCAGATAGTTCCCTTTACTAAGGCGATGACAGTTGAGGATAATTACTTGCTGCGGAATGAACTTCAGTTGGGAACAAATGACTGCGGTGCTCTGCCCCATCCAAACCCTCTATCATGCAGTGATCACCAGGACCAAGTGACTGAAATTTATTCCACAAAATGAAATGGGCCAATGGTCATCAGGCCCTTTGACACATGCCTCTTGTTGCAATTCAGGCTGTTAAGGCTGGTTCTCAATGGATTTAATGTGACGAGGGGGAAGTGTGCAATTGTCCACAGCCTGAAAAGGAGGTTGTACGTCCGGATCCCACAGAAACTTAAAGTGACAGAGCAGCTGCTCTTTTAATGAATCTTATTTACGTCACTCCCAGGTTAATCTGTTGCAATGATGTTCCTGTGCCCAGCATCTTGACTGTGACTCCTTACCCCACCCCAGTTGAAATGGTTACATCAGGGAGGGAGGGGTGCAGTTTGATGAGCAGGCAATTGCAAGTTTCCTGGTCAGGGCCAGGTGAGCTGATATCCTCTGTTCATATTCAAAAGACATTGAAAAGCAGCAAATCAGGCAAGACATGGTGGTGAAACTGGTGTTGGTACTGAGTTCTGCATCCCTTCTCACTTGGAGTTTTGAGACAAAGTGACCAGCTAAGTTTTTTTTTAAATCCTGTTTTTGAGATGATTGTAGTGCACCCTCTTCAACTGGGAGGATGAGTTTTGAATCAACTGAGTGTCTTGCTAGGTCACCAGAAAGGACAGTTGAAAACCAACCATGTTAGAGGTGACATATAGGCCCAGAAGGACAGCAGTTTTCCTTACCTAAAGAATATTTTTGAACCATTTGAGTTTTTATGTAAGTCCTACAGCTTCACGTCAATTTCACTGATGCTAGTATTTCATTTCCAAATTTATCCCAGAAAAGTTTAGTTCAAATTCTCCAATTGCCATGAATTTAGTCCAGCCCTCCAGATAACGAAAGTGATGTAAATAAGATTTGTTAAAAGAGCAGGTGCTCTGTCATTTTAGCAGGGTAACCAAAGCAGCACCCTACCTTTCAGAACATACCTTTTTTAAAAGATTTTGTACCCCAAATGGTGACAGCCATTCTCATGAAACACTTCCTCATTTTGTCACAAAGCACCCTATGACTGGGAAGGTGGGTGCAGTCCACAGTGAGGTTGGCAATGTTGTTTAATTTACCCACATTGAAATGGTTACATCAGGGAGGTGGGGTGCAGTTTGCATTCCATAAATTAATCGATCGTCACCTTGTGAGTTCTGTTTGTTCTGTAGGTGCTTGTTATTATGGTCGCTGGCTTGGGACAGCAGGAACACATTAATTTCTGTTTACTTTGAGGATTGAGGTATTGTTCTTGGGGCAGCCAAATTCTCAACTATTGCATTCACCTTTCCATATTCCCCATGGTCTTACTCACGCATCTCTCTACTTGGTAAACCTGTGATTGCTGTATTTGTGTAGCTGGGTTGCTTCATCCATTTTGTAAGGGATTTTATGCATTGTTTCCATGGAGCTACTTATTGTTTCCAATATGTGTTGGGAAAGAGTGGCGTGTTGTTTCCCAGTGACCATTGAAATGCTGTAAACATTCTTTTATCCCAGGATACTGACTGCTAGGACTGTCTGCCCTTCAAAGTCAGGGGAAGATTCCAGCTTGTTGTGCCGTTAAGTTGAGATGTCGCTTTGCCAAATTCCATTTTAATTTGGACAGAGAGGTGAGTACAGGGTGGGATGAATGCAATACACTGCCTGTTCAGAGCCTCGGTCAACAGCCTCCAGTTTAATCAAAGCTGCAGAATTGGTTCAGTGCAGCAATGATGAACATGCACTGCCACACACTCTTCCCCACTTTGCATTTGTGCCACTTCGAACAAGATGACACCAGTGAAGGAAGGAAGTAACTGGGGAGTAATACAGGTAAAAGGAAGAAGAGTGAGTAAGGCAGTGCTCAGCAGACAGAATAGGGTTTGGGGATTAGGAGAAGCTAGCATTGGGGTTGGGAGGGAGAGAGCCTACCATCCCAGGAAGGATGAGTGTGAGCAAGCACCAGCAGGGGTAGTGGGTTGTTGAGTAGCAGGGCTCAGTGGGGGAGGTGGAAAGGAGGAAAGTTGGGCCTGACCCACCATTATCCTTCCACTGAGCTAGGGCTCCCACTTTATTCTGCCTTTCACCTTCCTTCATTCTCCCCATCTCTGGGATGCTCCCACTGTTATACCCTATTCCTATTTCCCCTTCAGCTACCTCCTTCCTCCATTAGTGTAACCCTCCCCATACCTGCTATTCCTCCTATTTTATTACCTTTAGCTAGGCTTGAACCTTGTTCCTACATAGTTATATTATAAGAAGGTGAGTATGCAATCCATTCAGCCACTCTATGTTCCATGGTTTCTGAGTATTTGAAGTTGATACTTAACATCTCTGCTCCCCTCATGGCTTTAGAAATGAAAATAGGTCCACTGTCAAGCTAAAGATCTTGTTCCAGATTTGAACTCACTTCACACACAAACCACCCAATACTGAGAGGGACCTGCTGTCCCCCAGCTATTCCAGCTTCCTGGTTTTTATGCTGTTGGGTGATACTTAACATTTCCATTCTGTTTGGCATGCTTCACATTATATCCTTTGTGTTTTGACACCATGAAAATTAAACTTTGCACAGCTAACATCTCCACTCCATTCATGACTTTAAACTTCATCGGCATTGAAAACACTTTGCATTTCACCTAAAGTCACTAGCTGTGTTTGAACTTGCTCCACGCATGACTACAACACTGAAAGCCAATTTCTTTATCCACAAGCCATTCAACCTTACTTGCTATAATATTACTTACCATCTTCATTCCCTTTACAGTACTTTATACCGTCACTTTTTCACACAATGAAAATTAAGCAGCAAACACAAGACAACTTTGAATCTGGCTCTTATAATTTAACCCCCTACAAAACCAACCTCACATCCTCTTCGTCCCTTGTGTGAAGGGCCATTGAGTTGTTACATCACATCTCATTGCCTGAAAACACACAGCCAGCTTTTTTACCTGTAAAACTGAAACTCTGCAGCTTTGAAGCTGGCTTTTCCCCGCAGCACCAGTAAGAAACAGACAAGGATCCTCTCAGACACCAACTTCCCTGCTTCAAAAGGTGTGCTTTGATTGCTATTCAGTTCTCTGTGTCTTAAAATAATTTGTTTCTTTACATCTAGGAAATGGCACATCATGTTGCAATGTGACTTCAGTGTTGCTCCTCCTGCTTAACTTTTTCCCTGGATCCTACCTCATGCTCAAAGGAAAGCTTGCGATTAATTTTTAGTACTTTTATATTGCTATTGGATTTTTGTCACACCATGGCAAATCACCTTTTCTTCAACTGTGAAAACATAGAAGGATTAGAAGTAACACCAAGACTTGGTAAGGCAGAGTATTATGACACAGCTGACGGTAAAGGCTGAGTTGCTCAAATCCCAGAGGGAAACTTGAAACAACTGTCATAACCAATTTTTGCAATTTGTATGTTTCAAGATGCAGGCTTTGAATTCAGTTATAATAAGAACACTGAGTCTCAAGAGGTTTTTATAAAACTAAATTAAACATTTATTAATTGAAAAAATTTAAGCACATACATATGTCTACAAATTACTACTATAATAACTTCTAAAAATCCCCTAATTAATCTGACTCCCAGTTACACCTCCATTAAGGCAATAGTAAAACACAGATTTAAACAGACCCCTGGCAAAGCACACTCTGGACAGTTGAATTTAAAATGAGTTTCTTTCAGCTCTGGGTCCTTGCAGACAGCAACTTGAGGCTTACAAGCTGGAGGCTTTAGATGTTAGAATCCCTCTCCTTTTACCAACAGCCTTCTCTTCCTTTATACATATTTCCTCTTTGAATGCAAATTCTCACTGTATCACCAGGTTTCTTGAACTTTACCTTTTCTAACAATAAAGCCTTTTCATAGCACCAATTTTATGAGTAAGCTTCAGTCCTGCTCAGATAGAAACCTCAGTCTCAAGAGGTTTTCAAACCAACCTCACCCCTCCTGGAGGGCAGACAGGTACAGTCAGGAAAACTGCTCCAAATTGGTGACTCCACTTTAAAAAGAGAAAGAGGAGATACAGCAACTCCTTCCATGGGTCTTATCAGTGTTAGCATTATTGTTAATGAGTTAAGAATCCATGTCCATCAGTGTTGTGCTTGTTCAAGGCTGACTACCTTGTTTCCTTTGATGCCATGTCGTCAGATTCCCCAGAGCAGCAGAGAACAAGTTTAACTCAGTTTCTGAAGAAATGGCAACTTTAATACACAGGTAAAAATAAAGACAAGAATACATGCATCTAATTGTCGAGTGAAAAGATACCAAAGACAGGTAGCAAAAAGCCTAGGCAGAACAAGCTCACTGGAGCCAACAGTCAAATCATGACCTCCATTCTTCAATGTGCCAACTTGTCAGACTAAAGACAGGTTAAACCAGCAACAACCTGCACTTACATAACACTTCCAATGCAGAAAAAAATCCAAAGAATTGGAGAGAATGGGGCAAGTGACCAAAAGCTTTGTCAAGGAAGAGGGTCATAAATAGGAAAGGGGGTCAGAGAGCCAGAGGAGAAGACACTTCAGGGTTTGGATCCTAGACAGCTGAAAGTACAGCCACCAATGGTGGAGAATGAGCACGAAACCACAGGAATGTAATTTTATTTACAAGTCTGCTACATTTGCAGTTTCTCTCTGCTTCATACACCAGAACAGTGTAAGCTGGAAAATGCAATGGACTATTTCTGAGTAAAGAACACATTCCTGGTCCCTGTCGTGTTCTGTTACACTCATTATTGCTCTGACACTAGCCAACAGAGCATCTTTTACAGAGCTGCTGCTACACGTCATTGGCCCAAGGTATGCCCTTGATTTAAATACCACATCTCATAATGCTGATACTATCACAGTGACTTCTGAACCTGCTGTCTGGATCATTGCAGACCCAACTCAATCGATAGTGACGCAGGGTCAAGTCCCATACAATGTCAGTCTTAAACTCAACCAAATGAACAATGAGACCAATCTCTTGATACTCTCTCCTGTGGTTCACCAAACTCTCACCATGTTGCTCCCTTACCAGTAACAGAGATGGCTCTGTAGGGCAAAGAGATACTCGTTCAAAGTCGATGGGCTTCTCCTGCAGGATATAATTGTCCACCATTCCAATCTTCATCTCCTCTTTCTCCTCCTGTAAGGAGTAGCTGCTGTCTATCTCCAGCCCAGCTACAAAGAAAAATAACAAGGGTAAAACAACAACTTATATTTATTTACCGCCTCACATGACCCAGGGTACTGCACAGGAGCTTTAAAAATAAAGTTTCATACCGAACTACGCAAGGAGATATTAGGTCAAATGACCAAAAGCTTAGTCAAAGAGGTAAGTTTAAGGAGTGTCTTAGAGGAGAAAAGCGAGGTAGAGAAACAGAGAGGTGTAGGGAGGGAATTCCAGAGCTTGGGGCCTCAGAAACTATAGGCACGGACATCAATGGTGGAGCGATTAAAATCGAGGATGTACTAGAGGCCAGAATCAGAGGAGATCAGATATCCGGGATGGCTGTGGGACTGGACAAGATGACAGAGATAGGGAGGGGCAAGGCCATGGAGGGATTCAAAAACAAGGCTGAGACCTTATGATGTTGCTTGACCAGGAGACAATGTAGATTAGTGAGCACAGGAATGAAAGGGGAATGGGATTTGCTCCAAGTTAAGACATGGGCAGCAGAGATTTGGACAACCACAAGTTTACAGAAGGTAGAGTGTGGGAGAGCAGCCAGGAGTGCACTGGAATGGCAGGAGCCGAGATAACAAAGGAATAAATGAGGGTTTCAGAGGCTGATGAACTGAGACGGGGTGAAGTCGGCCAATGTTACAGAGGTGGAAATAGACTGTCTTAGTGATGGCATGAGCGGTGTTGCATACCTGGGGTCCCTTATGCAAACTCACCAATCACAACACAGGACTGGCAAACTATAAGTAAGTTTGATTTATTTGAAGACACCAACTGGTATGTGTACACCTTATAGGTTAGCTCACCAAGCAGGTATACTCTTGGGATTCAGCATTATTCACAGCAACCTCTGCAACTCCAGCCGCACTCACAGGCTGACTGCTGGTCACCTGCTGCTTTACACCCTGGTTCCTTGATCATTCGTACATTCGCTTGAAGTGATATCACAACAGTCAGAAGCTCATCTTAAGACTGGCAGGGGGCCCTTGAAGAATGACTTAACAGATGGCAACAGTACATTTATACAGTGCCCTTTGCCGCTCTTCCGCAAGGCCATGTCAGTGACTGTGTCTGGGCAGGCAGGTGGTGGTGGGGTGGAATAGGGTGATTTGGACAGTCACTCAGCTCACATCGGCTGGTGTTGCTGGGTAAAATACCTGGACCAGGATACTGCGAGAACTCGCTGCTCCTCATCAGAACAGGCACTTCTGACCAGGCAGCACTCACTTGGGCACTGCAACATCAGCCAACAAACCGGGTTCAGCACTACAACATGCTGATCCACATCCCAACTGAGCCCAAGGAGCAGGTGCTCTGCATGGATCACTGTGCGAAGGAGCTGGTATATCCGGGGAAAGAAAAGTGTGAAGACATTTTAAGACAAGAGGTGAACTATTTATACATCTTCCCTGCAGTGCCAAGACTAACACATTTTCTTCCTTTCGTAAAAACCTTTGGATTGAATTCACCCATCTGACATACTGAGCAAATAGCCATGGTTTCAGATGGGGAAATGGCACTGCAGTGCTGCAGCCCGGTTTCCCTCTGGTCCTGGGAGGGCAGCACTGCTGAACTTACCTCATTTCAAAGTGAACATGTTCTAAAGTATAGATAGGGAGAGAGACAGAGGGCAGGAGCAGAGGCAGTCAGCACCACATTGCTTCTTCTTGGCTGCTGGCTCATTGTCTTGATGGCCCTTGCCAGTTGTGTCCAGCAACAGTTGTGTTCTAGGTGACTGGATCTGGGTAAATGATTGCCAGGTATTCCTCAGGGAGCAAAACAAACCATTCGTTAATTCAGAATCCATCTGGATCAGACTGTCATTCAGTTCTGTTTGGATGGAACAAAGAAAAGATGGATATCTGGAAGAGAGATCTTTTCAAAGGGACCCTCCACACAGAAATAAGTGCAAACAATTGTTTGAAGACAGGTATCCAGAGGCTGGAATGAGAAATAGACATTTTTGATTAAGTGTTTTGCGAACAAAAGAGTTCTTCTGCTCAGTAATTTACTGGTGCCCATTTTCTCTTTAAAGCAGTGTTTAATTCTATTGAAGAACTACCAACTTAGTCTACCGCCTCCACTGTTTGAGTTAAAACCAGGCATGCATGGCCCTGTGAAACCACATGGCCATATGTGTAGCCTAGAGTTATCGCTAAACACACACACATACGCATATACTCGCACACACACAAACAGACTTTCATTCACACTCACACTGACTTCAGACACACACACACTAACATAGGCACACACAGACTTTCTCACACATACCCACACACACAATTTCACACACACACAGATCCAACTTCACAGTGAGAGAAAGTGGCATACCTGTACACTGGCCAACTTCACAGTGAAGGGAAGCTGGTTTACCTACACTCAAGGCAGGTTCACAGTCATAAAAGTGGTGTACTTGCACACTAGCCAACATCACAGTGGCAGAAAGTGGCATAACTGTACCCAACTCCACAATGAGCGAAGCTGGTGTAGCTGCATATGAACCAGATTCACAGTGAGAGAAAATAGTGTACCTGTACACTGACCAACTTCACAGTGAGAGAAACTGTTGTACCTGTACACTGACCAAGTTCACAGTGAGAGAAAGTGTTGTACCTGTACACTGGCCAACTTCACAGTGAGAAAAAGTGGTGTACCTGTACACTGGCTGACTTCACAATGAGAGAAAGTGGCGTACCTGTACACTGACCAATTTTACAATGAGAGAAATTGGTGTCCCTGTACACCGGCCAAGTTCACAATGAGAGAAAGTGTTCTACCTGTACACTAGCCTCACAGAGAGAGAAAGTGCTGTGCCTGTACACTAACTGACTTCACAGTGAGAGAAAGTGTTCTACCTGTACACCGGCCAAGTTCACAGTGAGAGAAAGTGTTCTACCTGTATACCGGTGAATCTCTTTGCCAAACTTTGTATTTTCTTTCTTCTTCTTAGGGAATCCCCAAGTCCTCGAATTCAGCTTTGGATCACATTACCTGATAAAAGAAACAGATGAACAAAATCTGAAAAGGCTTTTCTCTGTCAGTCAGGAGAGTTTTCAAGGATCTGATTATAACGCAATAGAAAATGTTAAGCATTTCAGCCAAGCCTTCCATGCCTTCTGTATATTTGACTCAAATGTGCCCCAACTCTGCATATCCTGACAGTCATGCTCCTTTAAAGATGGGGCAGGAATTTTCCAATAGTTTGTCAACAGCATGACTGGAAGTGACCAAGAAACACATGATTGCTTCTTTCATTTTCCACACAATCCCACTCAGAAACATCTGTTCTCCCCACAACTAAAAGAACTGCTTTTGAAAAGTTCTTTAGTTGCTTCATTAGGGAGAAGGGGGGGTTGGGGTGGGAGGGTGGGAGAAACTGTGGGGTGGACTGAGGGGGTAGGGCGTGGAGAAAATTGGAACTGACATGAATTAAGAGAAATAAAAATGGAGAAAGACCTACAATCGGATCTTATCTCACAATCCTGAGCACAAAACTCAGGCTTGACACTCCAGTGCAGTGCTCAGGGAATGCTGCACTGTCAGAGGTGGCATTTTTCGGAAAAGGTGATCAATAAGGAGTCAGCTGCTTTCTCAGGTTGATGTAAGGAATCCTCCAGCACTATGCAAAGAAGCCCTCCCCAAGATTCATTTCTCAACCAACATCAAAAGCTCCACATTGGAACATTATCCTATTACTGTTTGTGGGAACTTTTCTGTGAAAACGTGTGTTTCCTCCATCACAGCAATGACTTTCAGACATCCGGAGGTCATGAAAGGGGCAATATCAGTACAAGTTCCTCCTTTCTTTTTAATACGTCCATCTAACTCTTTTCAAAGGTTTACGCTTGCAAGGGTTACAACTAGCATAGTGTTTGAAAAGGCAAAGGGAGGGAAAGATTGTCAGAGTCAGTATTTCGGCCGCTCCATGTGTGTAAGGCAGGAATGAGCCATGGTTACCCAGCCTGTCAACACTCACTCTCTGGTGGAGCAGCCACTCACTTTCCAAGGTTACGCTGAGTGGGTGTCAAAGCAAGAGTCTGCACACCAGAGAGACATGGAAACGTTCTTGTGCTAAAAAATGGGTGCACTGTTGCTCCCAAAATCCTTACATATACATAAGTGAAGAGACATTGCATCATCATCACAATCTCCTGTCATTGTGTGGGGAGTTCCAGGGCTATCTGGCACCTTAGGATTCTCCTGTGGGAAATTCCACCTCCTTGTTCCATTGGTTAGCACTGCTTCCTTGAACATTTACTGTTGGGAGAGAAGAATTTTTGGTATCAGCCTTTCAGACAGAGTCTTATTTCCAAACAGAGTTTGGAAAACAGACAAACCCTTGCTTCATTTTCATTCTGCTCCAGTTTGTGCCTATCACAAGGGCACTAATATTCCACTTCCAGCATCTTGTGTGAAGCTCGATCAGTCGCTCGTAGCACTGGCTGCGTACAGCATCAGCCAGGCTCTGCACACCCTCAGTGTCATCATTCTTCCACTGCAGGATGCCCATGTCCCACAACAAACTTGGCAGTTTGCAGCAAGATAGCCAGTTCAGTACCTTGTTAGGAGCCATGCACATCAACACTGTGAACTTGTGCCCACAAGGAACGAGGCTGAGGCTTCCCTATCTCAGGACTTGTGCAACACATCACAAACAAAAGGGGATAAAGAAAGCCTTCAGTCTGAAGTGCAGGAAGCCCCAGAGGCCATAGCAGAGGTATAAGGTCATCACAGCCCAGGAGGAGGCCAGTCGGCCCATCGAGCCTGGTGATTCACTGCAGCAACAGTCGAGTTGATTGGGGCAACCCTCACGAACGCATTGTTACATGGCCCATGTGTCCTGCAACATCTCCTGTTCATTCAAACAGTCCGACTGTCCCTGTGGCAAAATGGAAAGCCAGACCTGGTGAGTTATTCTCAGTGCTACTGATTGGGCACAAAGTGGTTTAACAAGAGTAGAACTCCAGAGCAAGTGGCTGAAGAGAGAGTGGCAGAAAATGGGGATTAGACAGTTCTAATTTGATTTTCCTGACCGGGGTCCCGGACTCTGAAAGACTGAACAAGCTGACAACGTGACATCCACAGGAGGCACTGTTGTTGCCTAAGTCAGTCCCACCACTCTCCATGAAGCCCAGTGAACAGTGAACATTCACAGTGACAGTTCCTCGTATAATATGAACTAGCCATGAAGAGGAGGGAAAAGAAAAAGATCTAATCATACCATTCATTGTGAAGAAGAGACCTTAATCAATAAGTATTCCTCAGAATTGGGTAGCGCCTGACACGATTATCTGTTACATACAAACATACGAATTAGGAACAGGAGTAGGCCACTCGGCCCCTCGAGCCTGCTCTGCCATTCAATAAGATCATGGCTGATCGGAATGTAACCTGAACCCCACATTCCTGCCTACCCCTGATAACCTTTCACCCCCTTGTTTATCAAGAATCTATCCCGCTCTGCCTTAAGATTATTCAAAGACTCTGCTTCCATCGCCTTTTGGGGAAGAGAGTTCCAAACATTCACAACACTCAGAGAAAAAAGCTTCTCCTCATCTCTGTCTTAAATGACCGACCCCTTATTTTTAAACAATGACCCTTAGTTCTAGATTCTCCCACAAGGGGAAACATCCTCTCCACATCCACCCTGTCAAGACCCCTCAGGAACTTAAAGATTTCAATTAAGTCGCCTCTTACTCTTCTAAATTCCAGTGGATACAAGCCTAACCTGTCCAACCTTTCCTCCTAAGACAATCCACCCATTCCTGGTATTAGCCTAATAAACCTTCTCTGAAGTGCTTTGAACGCGTTTACATCTTTCTTTAAATAAGGAGACCAGTATGGTACACAATACTCTAGATGTGGTCTCACCAATGCCCTATACAACTGAAACATAACTTCCCTACTTTTGTATTCAATTCCCCTCAATAAATGAGAACATTCTATTAGATTTCCTAATTAGCTGCTGTACCTGGATACTAACCTTTTATGATACATGCACTAGGACACCCAGATCCCTCTGAATCTCAGAGCTCTGTTTGTGATGAATGAAATGTTCTGAGGGGCATGCCCAGTGTCATGAAACTATTAATGTATATATTATTGGAAAATATTTTTCTTTTAAAATAGAGGTTTAGTCTGTGGGTGTGTCTTAATTGGATTAAAGCCAGCTAGTCTGGGTGCTTTGATGTGTGTTAGTTTTGAGGTGTAAGAGAGATAGCGTGCATTTGCATTTTTTTGAAAAGAGCATTCAAGAAGTGGGGTGAAAACTACCACCTAGCGAGCAGATACCAAGCAATGTGTTTATATTATTAATAAAATTGGTACTATGAAAGGAGTTTTATTGTTAAAAGGTGGAGTTGAAAGAGACTGGTGATACAGTGAGAATTTACATTCAATGAGCAGGGCTAGCTATAACTTCAGCAGTTTTGTGTGTGCAGTGCAGAGGCAATGTGAGATCTATAGCAGCTGTGAGCCTCCAACTGTCTCCACAGGAACCGAAGTGAAAAGAACCTCATTTTGAAATCGTAATGTGAAAATGCTTTGCCTGGTGTCTGGTTAAGTCTATGGGTTGCTGTTGCCTTAATGGAGATTAGTTTGGGAATTTGTTAAAAGTTATGATAGTAGTAATTTGTAGCCATGTGTATATATATTTTAACATGTATAAATTAATAAAATGTTTCATTTAGTTTAATGTAAAACCTTGAGAATTGGTTGTCTGATTCCTGAATTTAGAGTTGCATCTCAAACATAACACTTAAACCTATAGGTTGTGACAGTTGTTTAAAGGTTCCCTCTGGAATTTTTAAATAACTCAGCTGTACCAACTGCTCGGTCATAACACCCAGCTCTGCCCAAACTCCTGGCATGTGAACGTCAGTATCCAGATTGCTCATTGATAAAAGCTCTGCCTGAATTATTTTGCTCAAACACAGGTTCCCAAACAGCAATGAGAACAAAATGAAGGCAATATTGGAATGGTAACTGTCAAATGACAACCATCTCCTGAACTGCGACAAGTGTTTGGTGTTTTGGTGAGGCATGGTGAGTTTGTGGTGAGAATTCAGACCTCAGTGAGTGGTACCTCTATCTATGGGTTATATCTGCTGTCCCTTTCACTGTTGCTAAACCAGGTATACCTCCTCAGCTGAGTGGGTACCTCCTGTCAGTACAATGTGTGCCTCGTGCACCTAGCCAGAAATATGTCGTATCACCCGACTGTTGGGACAATCACATTCCCTCAACCTAATGCTTCTGATAAAGAACATTCCTGAGAAGCCCACTTTCCATCTTGGTGCTCTCTTCCCAATCTGACAGAACCATATTTAGTGGCACAGTGCTCCATACTATTTAACAGTAACCACTACAACGTACCTAACAGCAGGACAGTGCTGGTTTCAGTCAGGTTCCACTGTTTTTCCCACTTCCCCCTCCCCACCTCCATGAATATTCCTTTCACCCCAAGTGTCATTTTGCCCCCACTCCTGCAATCTCCAAACTGCCAAATGTGCAACCTGCCCCAAACCATCCTTACACAGGATCCACATAGAGAGAGATCTGAGTCTCTGAACTCTGTTCCTCCGAGGGGGGGCTGACTGGCTTCCTGGGGCAGCTAAGGCAATTCCACTGAGTCTGCATGACAAACTGCTTCAGGCCTCTTGCACATCTCGATTTTAATCGTTCCACCATTAGTGGCCATATCTTCAGCTGCCTAAGCTCTGGAATTCCTTCCCTAAACCTTTCTTTCCTCATTTAAGACAATCCTTCAAACCCGCTTCATTTGCCCTGATATCTCCTTACATGGCTCTGTATTAAATTTGACACTGTTACAACTTGCCCAGCAGCAGGGGTTTCTAATTTCAGTCCCGTTAGTGTTAGGGTTCGGATCTCCTCCAAGACTTTCTCCTTCCCTTGGCCCAGTTGCTATTTTTCTCTCCAAATTCACAAAATGCCACATGCTCACATCAAACCTAGGATTCTGTAATGAGCATTCTTACCCAAAACCTCATACACTTCACTGAAATGAAACAGACTGGATCACTTCTTGAGTACTGAATGCCTTTTGAAATTTGTACGTTCGTTAACTGCTAAAAAATGATTTTTATTTCTAACTTCCCACAGTTCTGATGTAAGGTCATCAACCTGAATTGTTAACTCTCTTTCTGTCTCCACAGATGCTGCCAGACCTGCTGAGTATTTCCAGCATTTCCTGTTTTTATTTCAGATTTCCAGAATCTGCAGCATTTTACTGTGTTGAAATAACCACAGCTTCATAAAGACAACACTCATCTGACCCTCCATAGTAATTTCACCAAATTGTTATAGCTATTTAATCTGAGCTGAAAATTAACACTTAACCTCAATACTCAATTTTCAATGCTTGCCTTTCAAAGTGGAATTGTTTTCTGAACCTGTACAAGTAGAAAAAGGAGGTAATAATGATCAATGGATGTAATGTGGTGAGAATACCCATTGACCATGGGACATCGAGAGAGTCATGTGGTTACCTATAGTCAATCTCATTATCTAAACTACAGTCGATATGACTGTATCCAATTCAGACAGGTATTAAATCACTTCCCACTTTGTCTCCTCTGGATGATCAATCTCCAAATTAAATAGTTAACCTTCCTTTTCAGAATAGCTTCAAAACTCATACAATTTTGGAACAGCAGGAGGAAACTGGAGCAATTTAGCATCATATTTAGGGTGGGAATGTTCCAGTTAACTTAATACTGTGCCCAGATCAGAGAAAGATACAGCATAGAAGGTGGCCATTCAGTCTATTCTGACTGTACCTGTCCCTTGAACGAGATATTCAATTAACCTCATTCTCTTGTCTTTTTCCCATGGTTTTTTTTCTCTTGTAAGTATACATCATTTCCCTTTGAAAGCTATTACAGAATCTGCTCCTGTCATGCATTCAGACAGTCCATAACAACTCGCTGCTTAAAAAAAAATCCTCTTCCCTCACCCCACCTCACCTCATCTCAGGCTCTTTTGCCAAGTATCTTAATCTGGACCCTCTGGTTACAACTCTTTTTCATTGGAAACAGTTTCTCCTGATGGACTGTGGCAGAATCATTCATGATTTTGAACACCTCCATTAAATCTCCCTTCAGCTCAGAATCATAGAATGGTCGAATGATAGAACTGTCCAGCATAGAGCAAGCCATTCACTCCAACCAGTCTGAATTGGCTCTTTTGAAGACCATTCCAGTGAGTCCCACATCCCTGCTCTTTCCCCAGATATCTGCATTTTCCTTTTCTCCAAGTATTTATCCAATTCCCTTTGCAAAGCTGCTGGTGAATCTTTTTTTCATCACCCTATCAGACAATGAATACTAAGTGTTACCACTCCTTGTGCAAAAAAGATGTTCTCAGGGCTCCACGAGTTCCTGTGCTCGTCACTTTAAATTAGAGTCTTCTAGTTATCCACCGACAGCCATTGTAAACAGATTCTCTTTATTGACTCTCATCTAAACCTTTCATGATTTTAAACATTTTTGTCAAATCTCCAGTTAACCTTCTCCGTTCTAAGGAGAACAACCTTAACTTCTTAAATGCATCAATTTAACTGTAACCCCTCACCTCTGAAACTATTCCAGTAAATCTCTTCCGTGTCCTCTTTCAAATGTTTACATCCTACCGAAAGTGTGTTGCCCAGAATGAGACAAGTGATTCCAGCTGGGGCTAAACTAGTGTTTCCTAGAAGTTTAGCAATAATTTTCTGTGATTTATACACTATGCCTCCATTTACAAAGGCCAGGATCCCATGGGGCCCATTAACTGCTTTGTTAACATGTCCTACCGCCTTTCAAGATTACACACATATAAACCAAGGTCTGTCTGGTCTCGCACCCACTGTCGGCTTGGTGCATTCAGCGGTATTTTCTCTGTTCATTATTCATACCATATGCTTTTGTGTCATGAATTTCATCAACCTGGGACTGTCCAAACTCCCTGCCTGGCTCTGTCCTCTTGAAGCTCTTGCTCACTTTATACTGCACTTGCAACTTTCAAATCATCAGTAAGTGTTGAAATTGTGCCATGTAGCCCCAGGACCAAGTTAATCTAAATCAAAAAGCGCAGTTGCCCTCGTACTGAACCTCAAGAAACACCATTATATATATTCCTCCAATCCTAAAATCAGCCATTCACTGCAACTCTCTCTTTTCTGTCCCTTAGGAAATTTTGCATTCATGCAACTGATTTCCCTTTTATTCAATGTGCTGCAATGTTGCTAACAAGACTATTATGTGGAACTTTATCAATCACCTTTTGAAAGTCCTTATACACAACTTCAACTGCACTGTCCTCATTGGTCAATCATTTCCCACGGGACTCCTCATTTATCTGTCACAGCTGTTTACTCCAGACCAGGACCAACATTAAGGAAAAATAGCATAAAGTTCTAATTAAAGGTGCTGCCTTTGAACACACAAAGCTTTCAGAGGGGCAGAATTGAATTAAAGGCAAAAGGGAAGATAAATGGCCATTATCGAGGAGCCATTACTGGGACATGGTTGCAAGGTGAGCAAGGTTAACAGTAAATATTCTTGGACACTTGATTTTTTGGTAAAGATATGCAAAATGGAAAAGAAGGATAGAGAGCCATGGTAATAGATAAAGGCAGTAGCAAGTAAAATCTTTGTCCAGATAATCAGTATGGAGAATCAATATGGGTGCAGCTAAGAAATAACATTTGGTAAGAATAGTTCGATACAGTGGTGAGGCAGAAAATCAGACTGGGGGGATTCAAACATGGAAATGAGGAACATATGGGCCCATATTTAGGAGGTAACAACACATTCAGGGACTTTGGATAAGAAAGGTAAGGTGGAAGGATGGAGGGTCAAAGATGGGTTTTTTGAGGAGAGGGGTCATGATGGCAGATTTGAAGGAGGAGTGAGCAGCACGGAGAGGGTTAATTTGTTAATAGTTATTAACAATCCCAGCTAACACAGGGACAAGGAAGGGAAGCTGGGTAGTCATTGGGAATGAGGGGTCATGGAATGGACTCAGGATGCGCTCTGAGAGGACAAAACCATTGACAGAATTTAGAAAAGGACCTGATTTTGGGCGGGGGGGGTGGAAACGCTAGGCCCAATGAAGCAAGGTGAAGGAAGTACAGCAGCAGAGGTAGCTGAATGGATGGTCTCTTTGTTGCAAAACTGTTCACAAACTCCTTGTCGTTATCGCTGAAGGAAGATGAGTGAGAAAAGGGAGACGGCTTGAGGAATATGGATTGTACTAGGGAAGAGAATTTGAAGATTACCTTGACATTTAGTTGTTCTCTAAGAGATGACCGGTTTTAGCAACACTAAGCAGGACCTGATAATGCTTTACTGAGGTCCAGCCACATCGTTCCATGTGCGGTTAAACAGTTGTCTGCCAAAGATTTTGGGGATTTGCATCCCGTGGATTTAAGGGAGTGGAGATAATGGGTAAACCAGGGGGGATGAGAAGGGTGAGAGAGAGTAACAGTGGAGAAGGGTGTCAAAAATATTGCCAAGGGTTTGATGTAGCCAATCATTCACCTCAACAATGTCATGATTGAATTGTGGAGCAAAGGCTGGATAATTGTGAACTTGAAGTTGCAATAGTCAGTGACTTGAGGCAGAGTTTCTTCCAGGGACAGACACAAAAGAAAATATAGTTAGGAGGGGGCCACGGGAATGTGGGTGGGGCAATATTATCAGGAATTGCTTAGACAGGCAAAGTCCCTATGGTAGTAGCGAGACCACATGAAATGGCAATATCAGGAGGGTGACCATGAAAATGTGTAGGAGAGTTTATGTACAGGGAGAGATGTAAGGAGGAAAGGAGGGTTGTGACCTCAGAGGAGAAGGAGTAAGAAGAGTTGCGATGAAGTGACCACGGGTGTGAAGTTGCTCGGTGCAGAGGCTGAAGGATGAAATCAGAGAAGATACCTCAGTGAGAAACTTGGTCTTATCCTTGGGTAAGAGGCAAAGATTTTCTATGAGAGGCAGGGTGGGGTGGAAAAGGTGGGGTTCTGAAGATACTAGATGGGAAGAGAATCAGGCTAATATGTGCTTTAGAGATAAGGGCGATCTCACTTATGTTGCAGTCTGAGCATGGCAAGAGGTGAAAAGTATAGTCAGGGTAGGAAGCCTTGTTAAGCAGAAAGATATCAACATCACCTCAGCCAGGTCTCTGCCAAAGCCATGGTCATTTAATCTCTCCGACCCTCCACTTTATTACAGACTCTCCCTGGTGTTCTTCCTCCCTGTCCCTTTCGCTTGCTCAAAATCGATAACGTTTCTAACTTTTCCCAGTTCTGGTGAATGTCACTGACCTGAAACATTCACTAGTTTCTCACTGCACAGATGATGCCAGACCTGCTGGGTATTTCCAGCATTTTCTGTTTTTATTACCGGTTAGTGACCCTTTTTTTAATCAATTAACTGTGACTTCATTCTCCCCTGTACAGGTTAATGAACAGTTTTAACAATTAATGAGAAGTTGTCCTCCTGTGTATAGCTTAATCAACAATGTTTGACAATTATCTGCTGCTTTATTACCCTCTGTACAGGTTGATGACTAACCTTTAGTATATAATTGTGACATTGCTCCTTCAGCACAGAATAATGTTTTACAGTTAACAGTGATTTTCTTCCCCAGTGTACAAGGTAATGATTAACCGTGACTTTGCTGCACTGTCTACAGGTCAACAACCCAAGTTTAACAGTTAACTAGGGCTTTACTCCACTTCCTACCAGTGAAAGGCTCTTGGTTTCACAGTTAAATGTGACATTCATCCTCTGTGGAAGGCAATTTCAATTTTTCAGCAACCACTGTATTTTGCTTTTGTAATGGTAACTATTGACATTTTAGCCCATTTGAGGCCAGTGTATAAAAGTAGACAGGTAATCTTATTTAGCCTTTGAATCCACGTGCTCAGAGTTGTCATGGGTGAGGTGGAGAAATTGGTTTGACAAGGTCAATGGTGTTATTAAGACTGCAGAGAGTAATAGGAGGAGGGAGTGAGAAAAGACAGAGCCACAATGAACGATATGTCAAGCAATGGGTATGAGAAATCAACTGCCGTGCAATCTTAAGATCACCGGGAAGTGGTTGATGGTTTTTTAATAGGTAAACATAGTGACAGGCGAATTGTCACGGAGAGGGGAGACCCAGTGCAGAAGAGGATTGAGTGATGGATTTGGCCTAACGAAACACTATAAGTTTCAAGATGGGAATGTGTCTGATTTGGGGTAATAATAAGAAAGAGAGGAAAGGATACAAGACTGACTCCATCAGCAGGACCTCAGTTACTGAGATGGTCTGTGCTCACAGCTGCCCTCCGGTGGACCATGATGGTATAGCACTGAGTTCCACTTCATTTTAAAAACACTTAATGCCAATGTCTGGAAATCCCTTTTATAAACTTAGAACATCTGCAGTATTTTCCTTTTAACATTACCGAGATTGGCTGTTTTGGGAAATTGATGGTAAGGATTTTAAAATAGTTGAGCAGAACTTCATTTTATGTGAATCAAACTGCGAGACTCTCATTGTCCACCGGAGGGCAGCTGTGAGCACAGACCATCTCAGCAACTGAGGTCCTGCTGATGGAATCAGTCTTGCCGAAGAATAATAACATGTTTCATTACAATCTTATAACATTGAAATTAGAAACAACATGAATCCTGTGTGAATCTGGGTAATTATACAAATGTAGTAGAAATGAATTGTGATGAAAGAATTCATTTGATACACCTGCCTCATCTCTCTCTCTACACCCAGACAGTTACAGGAGCTCTCCCCAGGGGAATGAGCGATTGCAGACTCATTCCATGATTCCGGCATCAAGTGCAGTGCAGCGAGTCATCATTTTGACATCTATTCTAAACACTTTGCATTAGTGCCTGCCTCCTTTTAATTTCCACCCACCTTTGTCAGGCTGTTGTAAAACCAGAATATCTTGGTTCGGGTCACTCCTGGCAATTGCTGAGATGGTTCATGTCTCACATGCCACCGAAACTTGCCAATGGGGTGATCAGATCTAAGGCATTCCGCTATCTCAATGTCATTGCCGCACTCGGTGGTGTATCCAGGGCACTGCCATAGTTTGAATTCCCCTACCAGCCATTGATGCCTTTGTCAAAATGACAAAAGCCAACACTGTTCTACAACCAAGTAATCCCGGGGACTCATTGCTTGAAGATTGGCTCAAGGCATATTCCCTCATCACTTGTAGGGTCATTGGAGTTGGTTTGATGGGAGTGGGTAAGGCAAATCCACAGCGAATGGACAGAGCTGGTGAAGAGTCCCAGTTAACAGAGGGGCGGGGAACCTCAGTAAGAGAAAAAACATGTCTCAAGTTCTGGTGTGGAAGGTAGCATCAGAGTAGAATTATTTCCTGTTGAGCTCAGCATGTGCCCAATTGATTACCCTGCTATTCCCCTCACAGTCTCCTTCTTTAACGTGGACAGCTCATCTTGTCACTTTAGATGTTAAAGCAGTCTCAGCCTTTCCCTGAAGGACTCGAAACGTTAATTTTGTTTTTCTCTCTCCACAGATGCTGTCAGACCTGCTGAGGTTTTCCACCATTTTCTGTTTTTGTTTCAACCTTTCCCCCACTTCCAATGCAGACCATGCCTACAGCTGCCAGGTTCATTCAGCTCAAAATGCTGAGTTTACAGTACTCTGCAGCGAGATGTTGATCTAATAGTTTGCACGGACTCTCATTGTGCCTGTCTGTGTGGAAAAGGGAGGAATTCTGCTCCTCCCATGGCTGGTCCTCAGGTATCATTGCTCCAGCACCAAAGGAATTATCCCCAATAGCTTCATTTCCACTATATTTATATAATAACCCAGATTCATTCATGTTGTTTCTAATTTCAATGTTATAAGATTGTAATGAAACATGTTATTATTCTTCAGCAAGACTGACTCCATCAGCAGGACCTCAGTTGCTGAGATGGTCTGTGCTAACAGCTGCCCTCCGGTGGACAATGATGGTACAGCAGTTTGATACACATAAAACTGAATTCTGCCCAACTATTTTAAAACCACTCACCATCAATTTCCCGAAACAGACAATCTCGGTAATGTTAAAAGGAAAATACTGCAGATGCTCTAAGTTTATAAAAGGGATTTCCAGACATTGGCATTGTGTTTTTAAAATGAAGTGGAACTCAGTGCTATACCATCATGGTCCACCAGAGGGCAGCTGTGAGCACAGACCATCTCAGTAACTGAGGTCCTGTTGATGGATTCAGCCTTGATGAAGAATAATAACATGTTTTATTACAATCTTATTGCACTTAAATTAGAAACAACACGAATCCTGTGTGAATATGGATATTTATACAAATGTAGTAGAAATGAACTTATAGGACAGAATTCATTTGACACACCTGCCTCATCTCTCTCTCTCTCTCTCCCCAGTCACAACATGATCCTGAGGAATGAGTGACTAGAGATTTTCCTTCCATGACTTTGTCATGAGGTCCAGTGCAGGAAGTGATAGTTCTTTGCGACACCTCTTCAAAGCCTTTCTTTAATCTCAGCCTCCTTTTATTTGGATCAACACTTCTCCCAGTATCCTGCAGATGTGATGTAACTTAATATTACTCAGCATCCTGCATTTCCTTTTCCTTCTCTATCCTGTATTTGTCTTTCATCATGCATTGATAGTAGAGTCTGTGTGAACTGCTATCATTTCGCTAAGTCCCCAATCCTAGTATAACTGAGACCAGTGCAGAGCTGAAGAAGGCAGGAGCATATTCTTAAAGCAGAGGGCTACAATCTAACTGTAAATTCCATTATTGCCAGTTCTAAAGTAATTTCCCCACCGAGTTTCAGAGAGTTTACATTGGCCTGGGAACATTCTTTTGCTTCTTCTCTGACATAACAAATTGGGCCACTTATTATTGACTAGCTAAGCAATGAAAATTGAAGGGGTCACTGCAATTCATTCATTTAAACTCAGGACACCAGCATCACCCACTTACAAACCCCCCCCACCCTCACCACCACTACCACCTCTTCCAACAGTAGTGCTCCAACAGCATTGCAATGGAGTGTCAGCCTAGATTTCATGCATTACTTTCTGTTAGTTCCTCTAAATGAGGGCCCCATAGATAGTTGTCAGCTTGTTCTATTGAACCAAGCCCCATTCCTGTGTTTATAACTCCAGTAGCACTGACCCCTCTCCATTTGTCTGTTTCCAGAGAAGAATGAAATGACGGTGGTCTCCGTCCTCTGGTCCATGGAGTTTACATGGACAGTTCATCTTGTCACTTAGACAGCAAAGCAGTTACAGCCTTTCCCCCATTTTCAATCCAATCCCTTGCCTACAGCTGTCAGATTCATTCATTTCCATATGCTGAGTTGACAGCCGGTCTCTGCGCCCTGACCTGCACTCGGATGTTAACCTGAGTGTTTGCATGGACTCTTACTGAGTGACAATGGCCCAAATCTACCAGGCTGCAGAGCGTCAGAGACCAGACGTACCCCCCAAGGTATGGGTTACAACCCCTCAGAGGTCCCTACACACTGACTCCTTGGGAATTTCCCAGGAAATTTGAACTTCTGATGGGCAATTCCTGTGTTCCCCAGGACCCTCTGACAAAGTCTGAGTTAGAGTCAGAGACTTTGGACAGTTCCGATTTACCTACCTGGATAGTTAACCAAGAAATGTTAGCCAGAAAAATCTTAGTCTAACTCTTAACTCTACAACTGACCCCCAATCACTCACACAGACCCCACAGACTGCAACTCCCAAACGGACCTGACCCAACCTCACCACCTTACCCACCTTCCACCTTATCCATTGCCACCCGGCTCACCTGCCCCACCTGCCATTCTAACTACTTACCACCCTACCCACCTCCCATCCTACCCAACTGCCACCTTACAAAACTACCACCCTACTCTTCTGTCACACCATACCACCACCCTACCCTCTTACCCACCTACACATTCACCATTCACTCAGACACTCATACACTAAAACACTAAAAAGCTGTTTAAATGTCCCAGCTTTTCTGTGTGTTGGTGAATACTTACCTGAATGCAGCAGCTAGTGCTGCAGCTAGGGATATGGCTCACCTTCCCCTGATGATCCAGTACTAAGAGGAAGCAGTTGGATTGAAGGTACTCTCCACATTTCTGAAGAAGCTGGAACCAGCTCTAGCACGGGAAGGTAGGAGCAGAGGGGCAAGCCAACGATGACTTGCTGCTCCTTGGAAGATTCGAGCTATTATTCAAATGGAGAGAGGTTGCAGAGTTCAGTGGTACAGAGGGATCTGGGTGTCCTGGTACATGAATCACAAAAAGTTAGCATGCAGGTACAGTGAGTGATTATGAAGGCAAATGGAATGTTCTTGCTTATTGCAAGGGGAATGGAATAGAAAAGTAGGGGAGTGTTGGGACAGCTGTACAGAGCCTTGGTGAGACCACATCTGGAGTACTGTGCACAGTTTTGGTCTCCTTTCTTAAGAAAGGATGTAATTGCATTAGAAGCAATTCAGAGAAGGTTCACAACTGATAACTGGGATGAAGGGGTTATCTTATGAGGAAAAGTTGACCAGGTTGGACGTGTATCCATTGGAGTTTAGAAGAATGAGAGGTGATCTTATTAAAACATATAATATCCTGAGAGGACTTGACAGGGTGGATGCTGAAAGGATGTTTCCGCTTGTGGGAGAGACTAGAACTATGAGGCACAGTTTAAAAATAAGAGGTTGCCCATTTAAGATGGAGATGAGGAGAATCTTTTTCTCTCAGAGGGTTTCTAGTCTTTGGAACTCTTCTCCCCAGAGAGCAGTGGAGGCTGGGTCATTGAATATTTTAAAATCTGAGTTACACAGATTCTTGAATAACAAGCAAGTCAATGGTTATAGGGGGTAGACAGGGAAGTAGAGTTAAGGCCAAATTCAAATCAGCCATGATATTAGCAAATGGTAGCGCAAGCTTAAGAAGCTTAACAGCCGCCTTCTGCTTTAATTCGTATGCTCGAATGTACGATGGTATGACTTCCGGCTGTCACATTTACCTTCCAGTGTGTAAAACGATGGGATTCTGCTCATATAATGACTGCCCCCTCACTGCCCACCCCCCACACCCCCATCATCGTACCCTTCACTCCTCTTTTTGCTATTGCCCAAAATTGAACACATTCTCATCTTGTTAAGGTGAAGGCACATTCTAAGATTTTGTACAGCCGAATCCATCACTCAATCCTCTACTCTGCTGAGGGTCCTATCTATCCCAGACTATCCTGTAAAACACCACCAGCCACCTCCCTTGGATATTAAGGGTCAACAACACACAACGAGGTCATCAGCACATGGTTCATTGTGACTGTGCCTTTTATACCTCACTTCTTATTACACTCTCTTCTAGTCTTAGTAACACCATCTATCTTGCCAGACCAGTTTCTCTGCCTTGCCAATGATCTCTGTGAATGCTTGAACATAAAAACCATGTATTTATATTACTTTTATATTCATGCCTTGAATGCACCAAAATGCCAATTGTTACTGTGTTCATGGTGTGCCTTATGCAGCCAACAACTCAGTAGTTGTGGCAGATGCAGGAAGTCTGTGTCCCCTCTGTCTGAATGGGAATGCAATCACCTAAACAAAAGCAGAAGCAAAACCATATACACAAGACCAAATTAGTCACTTTGCCTGGGCATGAGTAGCCAGAGTCAAGATAAAGGACCAAATGATGAACTGATTGTGCCCATGAAGCTTTGTATAATGCTTTACATTTCAAGATTTTACTCTTGTTAATCGATCTGAATAACGGACATCTGCCTCAAAGGTTATGTATCCATTCTTGTAATTATATGACAAGATGGGTGCTGAATCAGTTATCTGTTAGATGGGATGCAGGAAAAGGTTTGGTTCCATTTTCCACTTCAATAGAATCATAAAATGATAGGAGTAGAAAACAAGTGAAGAGAGATTTGGACAAAGGAATAGATATAGGAGCCAGTGAGGCACCGCAGCATGGAATAACATTGGTATCATGTTCATGTGAAACACTGAGACCATGGGAGAACAGCAGAAGGAATTGCTTAAGGGATCATGTTTAAAAAAAACTGAAGATTCAATTTGGAACAACAGAACTCAATGGCATTCATGCATGAGCTAGAAAGTATGGAAGAGGTAGGAGATAAGGCCAATGAAATGACAAATTCAGCATACCAAGGTCAAAGCTGCAACTTTGACAGCATCTTCCAAACCTGCGATCTCTACCACCTAGGACAAGGGTAGCAGATAGATCGGAACACCACCACCTGGAAGTTCCCCTCCAAGCCACTCACCATCCTGACTTGGAAATATATCACTGTTCCTTCACTGTTGCTGGGTCAAAATCCTGGAACTCCCTCCCTAACAGCACTGTGGGTGTACCTACACCACATGGACTGCAGCGGTACAAGAAGGCAGCTCACCACCACCTTCTCAAGGGGCAGTTAGGGATGGGCAATAAATGCTGGCCCAGCCAGCAAAGCCCACATCCCATGAACAAATAAATGAAGAAAAGGTTTCCAAAGCCATTGTACGGAATATGGATGGAGAGTTTTTCTGTGGCAGATCAAAAATAGTTCAGAAGATAATAATTGTTTTAATCAGGTTGCAAATTTCATAATGGAAAATCAAATGAAGCATTGCTGATAAACTGAAGGCATAGTGTCAGGCAAGGGGCATGGATCGGTGCCATATATCAGAAAGACACACAACCAGAATGAATATATTTCTAATTCCATTCTCTCCAACAATAGTACAAAACGAGATACAATAGTATCAAAGTTGAGGCCTAAAGTTTGGGTCTAAGTCATCTCAAGGTGTTGGTTAGAGGGGAATAGGGAATCTGGAAAGCCACAGATACCTCTTACTGTTCAGGAATAGTGGTGCCTTGTTCTGCTGATGCAGAGCCCAACGCAATTATTACTTCACCTTGGATGAAGAATCACATAACAAATGGAATATGAAGAGAACAGGTGTTGCATATACTGAGAGAGCAAAGTATTGTGTTACTACTCACAGTATATTACACTCATCATTTTATTTTACACCAACTGCAGTGTCTCAATTTGGGGAAAAGTGTCAAAAATATCCTCTGGGCACCATTTTAACATGTTTCTGTATTTTCTTGTGTTTGTCCTAAAACGCATTTTGCTTTATTTCCGCACAGTTTGTGTCACAGAATCCAAGATTCCACTTTAACCTGCCCATTATTCCAAATAGAGCCACATTTGCTTTGACACAGCTTGTTGGTTTTAGAAATATATTCATTCTACATGTTTAGTATTATTCCTTTACAGCTGTTCTATTTTTTCTGTTAAAGCATAATTACACAACCTGTCTGATCCAGTTGTACTTGTTGTTTCCTGATTTCTTTGAATTTAGCCCTTTAAGAATGTAATTAATAGGAGCTGTGTCCCCTCGAGCCTGCTCCACAATTCAATACAATCATGGCTGATCTTCTCCCTCAACTCCTGCTCTATCTCCATATCCCTTGATTCTCTTAATGTTCAAAAACCTATTGGTCTCAACCTTCAATTTACTCAATGATGCAACACAACGATTCTCTCCACATAAAAGCAATTTTATAGAACATATTTTATATGTGGTCTCACTAGTGCCCTGTATAACTGAAGCATAACCTCCGTACTTTTGTATTCAATTCCCCTCGCAATAAATGATAACATCCTATTAGCTTTCCTAATTACTTGCTGTACCTGTATACAAGCCATTTGCAAATCATGCACTAAGACACCCAGACCCCTCTGCATCTCTGCAATCTCTCACCATTTAGATAATATGCTTCTCTTTTATTCTTCCTGCCAAAATGGACAATTTCACATTTTCCCACATTGTACTCCATTTGCCAGATCTTTGCCCACTCACTTAATCTATCTATATTTTTCGTAGCCTCCTTATGTTCTCTTCACAATTTACTCTCCTACCTATCTTTGTGTCATCTGCAAATTTGGCAATGATCCCATCCATCCCTTCATCCAAGTCATTTATATAAAATGTAAACAGCTGAATTCCCAGCAATGATCCCTGTGGCACACCACTCATTACATCTTGCCAACCTAAAAAAGACCCATTTATGCCTACTCTCTGCTTCCTGCTATCCAGCCAATCTTCTATCCATGTCAATTTGTTATCCCCTACACCATGAGCTTTTATTTTCCGCAATAACCTTTGATTGCTACCTTTTGTCAAATGCTTTCTGGAAATCTAAGTCCACTAGCTGAGTACAAAACACTCATTGTTTGTCTGACAATGCCTGCTCAGCCCAAAAGCGATGGTTCCTTCTCTCCCTTCTCCACCCCTATTGTGGACCCTTTGGAAATCCTCTCTCCGATTCCTAGTTGAGAACTCTGGCTGGAAGAAACAGTGGGGCTTCACCGTGGCCCGGCATTCAGTGTCCCTCGACCCACTCTGGATCGAATGCTGTTCCATTAACTGCAGCAGCTGAACCTGGCGCCTGTGTCCACTCGCCCTGGAAATATTGACAATGATGCAAAGCGCTGATACAAACAGCAGATGGCGCACCAAACCCACCCGCAGCACCGTGCACTGCACAGTCAGGTCGAGCATCCAGACTTGGAAGCTCCCCACTTATTAAACGTTCTCTTTTTTTTTAAATTTAGTGGCACCTCGCAATTCTTGTGACTTGTGTTTAACCGGAATGGGTTCGTTTCCGCGATAACCAATCCCACGGTGCGTGAGGGACCAGGTCTGGAGACTGAATAACAGTCCAGCAGATACTGCCCAGGGACTGGATGTTATTTGAGCAGTGGCTCTACACAGACTGTGTGTGCTTCGCCAAGGCAGCAGTCCCTAAAGAGGTTAGGACTGATCTTCGAGCGATGAACATTAAGGGGAGATTTGCAGAGGTGTTGAAAATGATAAGGGGTTTTGATAGAATAAATCAGAAAAAAAAACACTGCTCCTACTGACAGGAGAGTCGGGAAGGAAAGGATGCAGATTGAAGATGATTGGCAAAGCGGCCAAAGAGGGAGGTGAAGAGGATTTACGCGACGAATTGTCCTGACCTGGAATGTGTTTCTTGGATGCAGATTTAACAGTGATTTTCAAGGATGTATTGGATAAATACTTGTGTGGGATAAATGTACAGGCCTTGGACAAAGCAGGTCAGTGGGACAAAGCAGGTCAGTGGGACAAAGCAGGTCAGTGGGACAAACTGGGTAGCTCGAAGGACCGGCACGGGCACCATGGGCCGAAAGGTTTCTTTCTGGGCCACACGGGTTCTCTCACCCTGTTCGGTTCCAAAGGAACCCACCAAAAATCTATTCCAGCCGCAATAAATGTCACATTGCCACTGAACTAAGGCTCGCCACGCTGCAAATGATGCTTCCTTCCTAAATATGTTCTTGCACTGATGTGAGGCTGCACAGGCTTTCAGGGTATTGAAGCAAATAGGACAGGGACAGCTCCTGTCCTCACGCCATCCTCCCTTGGACATGGCTCATGTCAATAGCCCCTGAGATCACTGTATTGTGGGAGCACCCATCCCTACAGGAATCCAGACCCACTCCAGGCAGCTGAGGGTGAATTGGAGACTGGTGCTTCAGTGAAATACTGGGCGAAGCGGTAAACCAGGTTACAGGGCTGCACAGCCATTCCTCCCCCCACCCCCAGTGCACAGACAGCGAGCGCTTACAGCAGCGGGTTCATTCCCACTTCCCCCCAGGGCCGGTGCACTCACCTCACAGTCGGAGCATGAGTGAAACAAGAACAGGAAAAGGAATCATCTCTTTAGAAAGACGCCCCAGGTTTCTTTCCCCTCCCCCGAAGTGTTTGGATTTGGTGGGACTTCGGAGCCTTCCTTAACACCGGGAAATCATTTCCTTTGCTTAGAGGGTATCAGTAACACCCTTTAAACTGAACAGTTGGGGCAAAGGTGATTCTGCACCCATTATAATTCAGCTGGGGCAGCAAATCTTCACCTCCAGCCACCACTCTCCCCATTCCATTTGCATGAGTTTAACTTGTCTCTTTTAAGGCAGGTTGTAAACTGGAGACCAGCAAGAGAATCCGGGTTCTTACACTTCAACCCAGAATAAAAGCCCACCTCCCCCAAAAAAGTGTCCCAGCACTAACCTAATTAATAAGCTGCTTGTTTCCCAGTACTGACCGATCGGCAATCTACTCCCAGCAACGCTGAGCAACATTTATTTGAAATGCACTTATCATTAGCAAACTGTCAACAGCAGATTTATGCACGACGATGTGCCATAAACAACCTGTTAAATGACCAGTTAAATTGTTTCAATAGTGTTGGTTGAACGGTTAAACATCGGCCAGCACACAAGGAGAACTCCCCTGATCTTGTGCTGGTGCAGTGAGATATTTTGCGTCCATGTCAACAGGAACATTGGGTTAGGTTTCACCAACACATCTGGAAGAACCAACAGCCAGCAATGCCCAAGTGCTGCAGCCTCCTATACCTTGAATGTGCTCTTCCTCTCTTTCAGCAGAAGAGTTATGTGAAAATGGATGTTTTATTTCTATATATATTTTGGGGAGTATTGTGTTTTTCTGTAAAGAAGACTGGGTGTCTGTGTGTGTGAGAGAGAAAGATTTAATTAAGCTGGGTGAGAGACTAATAGCAGTCAGGTTGCCTGGGGGGGTTGAATTATGAAAAGGGATAGAGGTGTTAAGTTTGAGGTACATGTAAACAGGTTCAATCTAACATTTGGATTTTTAGATAAGTTGAGTTTGTTTGAATATCAAAGAGGAGTCAAAGGTGAAAAAGAAACATGTTTGCATCTTGCAGGAGTTCCATAGGTAAATAGTAGTGAGAATATTATATTTTATTGACCTAAAAGCAAAGACAAGATGGAAACATGAAAGATCTTATGTTTGGAAGGGGTTGAGTTTCAAAGAGGTGTGGGAACAATGAAATGGAGATGAAAGGGGGGAAAAGTATATTAGAGTTACTGTGGGTAGCTGGATATAACTGTTGAGCTGGAGGTAGGTAGAGGTAGCTGGAGCTGTTTGAGCTGTTGAACTATAGCTGGAGCTCGGGGCTGGGAGAGGATGCAGTTTGAAGCAATCATCCAGTCAAGCCAGAAAAGGCTTTGGCTGCAACAAGCAGTTTTATTGTGAAGTGGATTCCACCACAGAGTGGGAGAGGGCAAAGGTCATGCAATGCACCTTTATTGAAGCTACAGGAGATTGCCTTGTGTAATATTACTGGATTTCATAGTGGACATCTATAAGGGAGTGTTTCCTGGAAGGTGTTTACTTCTGGGTTTGAGCAAATAGAGAGTTTTGGGGGGATGGTGTGTAAGACTAACCATAATCGTGTAACTGTAATCTTGTGTGCTTGAGTTTTTCTTTTATTTTTGTTAATAAAACTTTTACTTTTCATTTTTTAAAATCCCAAATGTGTTACTAGACCATATACTGCTGAAATAATTATGCCTTCTTCTCAGTTTCAGAAGACAAAAGAAAAGGTAGGCTTGTACCTGTAGGCCAAGTTTCCCTCTGGGATTTGGTTTGTGTGGCAGTTTTAATACTGGCTGTGATTGTAACAAAGTTGGGGGCTCGTCTGGGATTATTAAAATTCCTTGATTGGGTTGGAGTTTGTGAATCCAAGTGAACCGACTATGAGACAGAATGCTGAACTCAGGAGTTTTGTGTTGAGGGGTTTTTAAAGTGGCTGGACTGCAACGTGGATTTGGCAATTGCTACAACTTTTCTAGGAGTAACTGTGGGGTATTTGAAACCTCTGACTAAAACTCAGTTGCAAGAATTAGCAAATAAAGTGCAGGTAGAGATAAAAGCAGAATTTCATAAGGTTGATATGGTTAAAGTACTTACCCAGCATTTAATGTTGGAGGAAGGGATACCTGAAAGTAGTGTGTCACAACTGGAGGTAGGGAGACTTCAGTTGCAAATGAAGCAGCTTGATAGAGAAAGGCAAAAGCTTGAATTGGAAGAAAGAGAAAAAGAAAGGGAAATGAAAAAAACTCAAGTTATAAAGAAAAGAGAAGGCAAAAGAAAAGGATAGATTAAAAGAAATAGAAATAAAAAAGCTTCAATGGGAAAGAGAGGAGCAGGAAAAGAAAAGACTGCAAGAGATAGAAATGCAAAAGCTTGAGCTTGAACTTCAGCAAGAGAAGTTAGCAATTGAGGAAAAAGAGAGGGAAAGAGATAGAGAGCTTCAGAGAGAGAAAGAAGCCAAGCAGTATGAATTGTCCAAAGTGAAACTTAGAATAGAGGAAGAAAGGAGAGATAAGACTTTTGAAAATGTAAGAGAGGTTACGATTATGGAAGAATTTAGGAATAACATTCCAGTAAACATTAAGACATATTTAGATGAGAGACAAAGTAAAAAGATCAGGGAAGCTGCGATTTTAGCTGATACATGTGATATTTCACACAAACAGTTAAGTGTAGGAAAAGGGTCAGATGAAAATCAGCAGGGAATTTGGAGATTTAGAAAACCTGATGATGGTAAAAATGTTAGTAATAAGGATCAAGCTGAAGGACGCCAGTCTATTAAAGATGGAAAGGTGGAAAGTAGAGTTGAAGGAAGGAAACTGATATGTTACCATTGTAATAAGATGGGGCACATGAGGTCAAGTTGTTGGAGGTTAAATGGGAAACCAATTGCAGTAATTGGAACTCAGTTTTGGAAGTAAGAGTGCTGTGGGCGCTGAGATCCAGAGGCAAGAGAAACCAGTGGGTTGTGTACAGGTGGAGCAGGAAGAATCGGTGGTAGCTAGAGAAGTGGGAATGTGTTCACAATTTACCCAAGGGAGTTCTGAAGGGCAGGTTGCAGAGATGTTTCAAGGATTTATATGCAATGGGAAAGTATATCAATGTGTATGAGCAGGAAAGCATGTCAAAATGTTAAGGGATACTGGGGCTGGCCAGTCCTTAATGTTATGGGATAGTGTTGTCTGTTGTCCAGAAGGGTTATTGCTGGACAAAATATTAATTAAAGGAATTCATGGTGAAGTCAAACCTATTTCAATGTGTAAGGTAAATTTAAAAGTAATTTGAAAACAGGGGATGTGATTGTTGGGGTAGTAGAGAAATTGCCCATTGCAGCTGCTCAATTTATTCTAGGGAATGATATAGCTGGATCACAGATATGGACAATGCCTACTGTAGTAGAGCAGCCCATTGAGACACAAGCAGCAGAGGTTTTACAGAGAGAGCATCCTGGATTGTTTCCAGGTTGTGTGGTAATGAGATTACAAATAAAAAAAGTTTAAACAGGAAGAGGAGGAATCTAAAATACAGGATATTGAAATTCAGTTGACTTGATCAACCTTTGAAAAGATTACTCAGGAGGAGAAGATTAAAGAGATGGGGTTGAGTTTTTTGGTTCAGTGAAGTTAGTGGAGTTACAGCAGAAAGAACCAGATTTGAAGAAATTATATCAGACAGCTTATTCTGAAACAGAAGCAGAAAACATTCCAGAATGTTATTACATTTAGAACAATTGTTCATGAGGAAATGGAGACTGCCTCATGTTGCGGCAGATGAAAAGTGGGCAGTAGTGCACCAAGTAGTGATACCATCTGGGTATTGGAATTAAATTTTGAGAGTGGCTTATGAAATTCCAATAGCTGGACATTTGGAAATTATGAAAACTCAAGCTGTGATACAAAAAATTTCTGTTGACCTGGACTACATAAGGATGTAGTCAAATTTTGTCAAATATGTCAGACATGTCAGGTGATAGGTAAGCCTCAGGTAGTGATTAAGCCTGCACCTTTAATTCCAATTCCAGCATTTGAGGAACCTTTTAACAAGGTCCTAATTGATTGTATAGGATGCCTCCCTAAGACTAAAAGTGGAAATCAGTAATCACTGACAATCATGGATGTGTCCACCAGATTTCTAGAAACAATACCTTAAAGAAAATTACAGAAAATGTGATTTTAGAAGAGTTGACCAAATTCTTTACAAGGTATGGATTACCAAAAGAAATATGGTCAGATGAGGGATCGAATTTCATGTCACAGCTGTTGAAAGAAGTAATGAACAGCCTAGGAATAAAGCAATTTAGGTCGTCAGCCTATCACCCTGAATCACAAGATGCCTTCAAAAGGTGGCATCAGATCTTAAAGACTTTAATTAGAGCATATAGTCAAGACTGTCCACATGATTAGGATCGAGGGATTCCATTTTTGTTATTTGCTATTACGGACACTCCAACTGAGTCAACAGGGTTCAGTGCTTTCAAGTTAATTTATGGTCATGAAATAAGGGGACCACAAACTGATTCAGGAGAAATTAATGAATGAAAGTTCCAAAATAACTCTCCTGGATTATGTGACAGAATTAAGAAAGAGATTGAGAAAGGCATGTCAACTAACTAGAAAACATTTAAAAATATCTCAACAAGTGGATAATGCATATACCCTATAGTGTAATAGTTTTGTTTGTATAGTTAAATGTCGTAAGGAATAAGAAATTGATTGAAAAATAAAACCATCTTTTTAGAATTATGATGGTTTATTTTTTGTTAAGCAGTGAGATGCAAAAATAGATTTTTTTTTTATATTTTGGGGAATATTGTGTTTTCCTGTAAAAAAAAAGGCTGAGTCTGTGTGTGTGTCACTTAATTAAGCTGAGTGAGAGATTGATAGGAGTCAGGTTGTCTGGGGAGCTTGAAACATGAAAAGGGATAGAGGTGTTAAGTTTGAGGTACATGTAAATAGGTTTGATCTAACATTTGCATTTTTAAATAAGTTGAGAGTTTGTTTGAATATCAAAGAGGAGTCAGAGGTGAAAAAGAAACATGTTTACATCTATGAGTTCTATAGGTAAACAGTAGTGAGGATATTATATTTTATTAACCTAAAAGCAAAGACAAGATGGAAACATGAAATATCTTATATTGGTAGGGGTTGAGTTTCAAAGAGGCATGAGAACAATGGAATGGAGATGAAAGGGGAAGGTGTATTAGAGTTACTGTGGATAGCTGGATACGACTGTTGAGCTTGAGATAGGGGGAGATAGCTGAAGCTGTTTGAGCTGTTGAGCTATAGCTGGAGCTCTGGACTGGGCGAGGATGCAGTTTGAAGCAACCATTCAGTCAAGCCAGGGAAGTCTTGGGCTGCAACAAGCAGTTTTATTCTGAAGTGGATTCCACTGCAGAGCGGGAGAGGGTAAAGGTCATGTGGTACGCGTTTATTGAAGCTACAGCAGTTTGCTTTGTGTAAGATTACTGGATTTCATAGTAATAAGGGAGAATTGCTTGGAAGGTGTTTACTTGTGGGTTTGACGAAGTAGAGTTTTTGGGGGGAATGTTTTGTAAGACTAACCTTAATTGTGCAACTGTAATCTTGTGAGCTTAAGTTTTCTTTTATTTTTGTTTAGAAATTAAAAGTAAAAGTTTTATTAAGTCCCAAAAGTGCTACTGGGCCTCTCACTGCTACAATCTTAGTTTTAGAATTCAAAACAAAAAACTATGGCCCGTAAACCAAGTTTCCCTCTGGATTATATTTTTTTCCCTCTGGAATTTGGCTTACACGGCAATTAACACTCGTTGTGGCCATAACAGTTACTGTAGTTCAAGACTGGGGATGGAAAGCAGCTATTGGTCCATTATCCCAGAAAGTGTTCTTACAACAATGAAGTTTTCTGTAATTGTTTTTCAGTTGTCACCCCTGACATTTTTCCAACAGCAATTTACTGCTGTACATCGCTACCATTAATTATACTTGGACACCAAATGCAATCTTTGGCTTCCTTTATCTGTAGGGCAGCATTCAAGATACTGTTGATTTTCAAAGTTCTCCACTTGAGATTAAAAATAACTGCTGTTGGCTTTGTCATTTTGCTTTCGGCTCAATGTGTCAGATCTCAGACAATAACATGATTCATAAGAGTGCTCTTGTATCAGGATGACTTCATTGCAGACAGATGATAACAATGTTAACATTTCTAATCAGTATTATGTTGCAGTAACATCTAGTAATCAAAGCTTTCTCCTGTTTGTCGTGACATTAATTGTGTATGCGCTGTCAATTCAATGATAACTAAAGATAAATATCTGTCTCAAGCCTTCCTGTTTCTCTGATAAGTTAATCACCAGAATTGCTGCTCTTAAAGCCCAAGTAACCTGTCCTAGAATTGTTACTATCCTCAGTCACAAGGCCACGGGATAAAACCTCACTCCTCATAATCTGGGCTGTCATTTCAGTGTCGATTGAGAGAGTGCTAAACTGGAGGAGGTGGCACATTTCAGCCAGTGCTGTTAAATTGAGGTCCCTGCTTGCTGAGCTGGATAAAAAAAAGGACATTATAAAGTGGCATTGAGAGAAGAGCAGGCAAAGGCCTGGTGTCCTGGCCAACATTCCTCCCTTGAAAATGCCACCAAAATGAGATTCTGATCAGGGTTTTGCTGTTTGTGAGATCTTGCTGTGTGCAAGTTATTTGTTCCTATAATTAGAGTGACTGTGCTTTACATACACGGATTCTGCAGTGCTCCTGCTGCAAGACATCCTAGAAATGTCAATTATATCATATTGTTCCTCTCTGGATTCTCGCCATTTTCAAATCAAGGCTTATCATCCTAACTCACTCTTTATCAAGGCATCCAAAAATGATAACTCCTAACTTCATTCTGTCTTTCTGATCTCAGATAATTCACTAAAAGAACAAGCTTGCTGTCATGAAACCATCTCTTTCCTGTGTGCCCCCTCATTTCAACCTTGATGATGTCTTGCACCACGGGTTTTATCGCTTGACTAAGATTCCTCAAACTTTATTTCACCAACACACACACACACACACACACACACACGAAGCTGGTCCCACACAGAAGAGACTCTCTTTGTTCCGCTGTGTTCTTTCTCCCCATCTCCACGTGCTTTTCTTAGGCTGCCCGCTGCCGTTTGTGGTGAGCATGTTTTTGCAGGCAGGTTGCCTCTTTTACCTTTCCTGTTCTCAGCTCCACCCAGTCAACCCTCTTACTAGTATCTGTTAGAAACATCACTAACAGGGGAAGATTACAGGCTTGCTGAAAGGTTGAAACATGGTGGGTTTTTCCCTCAGCACTGTCAAGCTCATGAGTCCGATGTTAGTAAACTCTATTCACATTGGCACATGAGAGAGTCAGTCAAGGCACAACAGGTTCGGGCGTCCCAAAAACCATGCAGCTACTCCAATAGAGTGTCAAATTGTACGACAGCCATCGTACTATCCATTCTTTTTATCTTTAACTGCAAAGAGATTAAAGGGAAAATATGACCTTGCGCACATTTTGAAGAGAATCCTGAACTATCAGAACAGTTCACACAAAAATCAGGCCGCCTTTGTTCAAATGTGGAAAAGGCGAATCTCACCAGAAGATGACAAAAGCAGCTACTGATACATGTTTAATTCACACTTGGGAGCGCTTTGCTGCTGCTGTTTCCGTCACCGAATACCTTCGAAAGACATCTTCAATAATCTTTCAAAGCCTTGCTGAGAAATGGTGTGCAATGAAGACATTGACACGTCAAGCACAGATATGCAATACTGAAACATTTACTCAGCTTTGCAGCATTCCGATCACCAATAGGATTCTCTCTCACCACAAAGCACACACTCCTTCTACAAGAGGGAAGACACACAAGTGAGAAGACAACATTTCTTCTTCCAGCACCAGAGATACGACAATGAATTGGGGTGGTGCATCAATGACGCACGACATTGAGTCTTCCCATTTAGAGGATTAACATCTGATGGGGTGTTAGTTTAGGCAACAATTTGCTACTCAAGTGTTTAAATCAGATAGCTGCTAATTGCAATGCAGTCGACAAAACTCTGGGGCGTTTCCAATCAAAGCAATGAATTTGCATCCAGTTAAATTAAGAAATACTTCAATGAGAATGCACTTTTGAGCAAGGGAGCCGAACTGTTAAAATTCTGCCCCAGTTGTTTCCCGTACACTTGCAATTCCTCCTGTTAAGAGTCAATACTCATTCGATACTTAACTGTTGGCGTTAGACATTTCTGTGAAAATTTGACCTCCTTACTGTTAATAAACACAGAACATTGATGGATCTGACTTTACGTTTAACTTTTACATAAAACACATAGCCTTAGGAAAACGATGGAGTAGCAGCAAATTCTCTACATTGTTGTGCAAGTCATCTGTGCTTTATTGGGGGGGGGGGGCGGGGGAAGAAAAGTAAATGGTACCTGGTAATTAGTCAGAAGGTGCAAGCAGCAATTTATTCATCCATTGGACCTGAGATAAAGGCTTGGGCTGCGCCTTCCTGTTACAAATGCTTCCAACAAAATGGATATGGAAGAAAGGTGATTATCAGGAGAACATTGTTATAATGTCGGAATGTGATTCTGAGCCCAAGGTGCTGACCCTGTTCGAACTCGCCAGGGCCCTTCGAATAGCCCCTCGTCTCCGTGGTTCCTAGATCGATGTTGTTTAGATTTCAATGTTTCAAATTTCTTAATCTCTTGCCAGACTTCATGTGGATTGATCGCTGGGACCCGGCTGCTCAGCTCAGAGGATTGATGTTTAATTTATCAGCCAGGTTGAAGGGCCAAACCAAAAGTACAAGATAACACCAAGGCTGAAAGCAGATTGAAGATAAATCTGGAAACGAAGGACGCGAAAATCCGCAGTGTCGGGGGGGAAAAGAAGGATTGAGATACCCTAGGTTACAAGATCCACATTGAGGACTGTGCTGAGAATTTACAGGGATGAGAATTTTACAATGGAGGTGTTGCTTAACCAGCAGGTAACGTAGGTCAGGAACTGGGGTGATGGGTCAGCGGAGCTTGGTGCAAACAAGGATACAGGCAGCAGTTTGGGATGGCTTCCTGTTTACAAAGGGTGGGGCGTTAAAGACTGGCCAGGAGTGCATTGGAGTAGAGCAAGACTGATGGGAACAGTGAATAAAATGTTATCGTGGCTCGGTAATTAACAGAGGTAGATCCAGAGAGCGCTGACCATGGTTATCTATCAGTGACATTGACAGGGAAGGTTGTACGAGAGACAGGATGATTTGAAAGATTGCCGAGGTACGGAATCTTTCAGTTTACACGACAGGTTCCAATCACTTCTGCCTCCTCAGTAAAATATACGTAGTGAATACTTGACAGCTGTGTTAAGACCCTAACCAAATCAGGAGAAATTGGAAACAAAAACAGAATATGCCTGGAAACTCAGCAGGTCTAACAGTATCTGTGGAGAGAAAAACAGAGCAAACGTTTCACGTCCCTATGTTAGATCTGCTGAGTTTTTCCAGCATTTTCTGCTTTTGTTTGATTTCCAGCATCCGCAGTATTTTGCTTTCATCAGGAGAAATTGGGACGGCTTGAAGGTTTTGGGGGAACATCTTTAATTAGAGAAAGGTGGAGAAAGTTAGGGAAGGAATTGCAGATTTTTTAAGCATGGGTGATTGAAGGCAGACATTGGTGTCTCAAATGAACTTTTTTTGAGAGAAGTTAAACATACACATTAGCTTTGTAAAGTCCACGATAACACTGGAGCCCATTGCTGTGTGACAACATTCACCTCACATAGTCCTCAGAGCATTATGACTGGAGACGGGATAAAGGAGCAGGGCAGTCATCCCCAAGGCTTTTTGATAGATCATATTCTTGGCCCCGAATAGACACAAGGGGGATGTGCTATTGGCAACTTGCATATCAACATAGGATTTTTTGCACCTATGGCAACAGAACTTTAAGGAATTATATTTTAATTTTTTTTAATTCGTTCATGGGATGTAGGTGTCACTGGCTAGACCAGCATTTATTGCCCATTCCAAATTGCCTTACAGGGCATTTAAGAGTCAACCACATTGCTGTGGGTCTGGAGTCACATGTCAGCCTTCCCTAAAGGTCATTAGTGAACCAAATGGGTTATTATGATAAGCAGCAATTGTTTCATGGTCATCATCAGACTTTCAATTCCTGATTTTTATTGAATTCGAACCCGGGCCCCCAGGGCATTACCCTGGGTCTCTGGAATACTAGCTAGTACCACTATGCCACCACCTCCCCAAATGACAATTATTGCATTAAATCACCAAATATGAGTCAAATTGTATCCCAGTTTAAGATAAACTGGGGCATTTTGGCAAGTGCTCCAGCTAAGGAGATTTAATGGGAGGACAAGATACTATGAATTAGTCAGCAACATTGGTGGACTGAACACTCTTACCCATTTTCTGAGATATACTATGCAGGTGCGAGCTGTGGCCCAGTGTCTCTACATCAGAAGGTGGTGGGTTCAAGTTCCACTCTAGTGATTTGAGTACAAAACTTTAGGCTGGCATTCCTGAGGTAGTGCTGTGCTGTCAGAGGTGTTATCTATCAGACAAGATATTAAACCAAGGCCATATGCTCTCCAAAATGGATATAAAAGATCCCATGGCAGTATTCTGAAGAAGAGGGTAGTTATCCCTGGAGTCCTGGCCAATGTTTATCCCTTAATCAACAGCCCAAAAAAAAACCATTCTGTTGCAACCATTTGATGTCTTTGGGACCTTGCTGTGTGTAAATTGACTATTGTTTCATACATTCCAACAGTGACTTCATTTCAAAGCTGCAAAAGCACTTTGGGAGCTCCTGAGGTCATGAAAGGTGCTATATAAATGTAAGTTTTTCTTTAAGAGGAAAGGGATCATAAAGGTGAGAACTTCCATCAAATAATCTGAATGTTCAAGATAAGCGAAGCCATAGTCATGTTCCTTGAACCAATTTGAAAAAAACCCCCATAAAACGTGAGTCAGAGATTTAATCTGAAAAAGGACATTATTCCTTTGAACTGTGATTGCTCAGATCAACCTTTTTACTGCTGTGTTTGGAAACGGAGAGGCTAAGGTCACTCCAACTCATTCGCAGCAAATTTCCATGAGAACTATTGCTGAATCCTGCTGAAGAGGGATCAGTTTGCACTGCAAAATACTGCACCATTTTTCTCACAGGGAGAAGTAAAATCTTCCCATTAAATCTTAGCTCTCAAGAAAGGACAGATTGAATTTCTTAGTATATCAAAAAAAACCACCTAAACTTCTCAGATTTCTCCCTCTCAGTCAAGTCAAAATACTACGGTTACCTACTGCTGGCACTGTGTAGTTCTAATATATAACAAGGAAAGCTTTTCTCAATGATTGGGCTTTGTAAAGATAAAAGTTCCAGGTGAGAGGTATCAGCCAATCTAACTCATTACCAAATGCTTGCACTATTACATATAAGGACGGAATTTTGCAGCAAGTAATTAATACCTCATAAAAAAACCTTTACTCCATGTATCAAATATATTGGGAGGCACCCGGACAGAGCTATTCATTTCCGGATCTCAGAAAGGAGGAATCTGGTGCACAAAAGAAATTTCTTCTAAATTTGGATTTCCTCTTAACTCACTTCAAAATAAAATATGCAGGCATGTGAGAGATCTGTGCAAGTCACATGGCAAAGAGCAGAGTGGATGGAATCATTGTGGGCACAGCTTTTTTTGCTCAGGTGCTGTTTTGCTTTCTACCTGCTTCCCTTATGTTCTTCGCATCATTCACAATGCATCCAAAGTTAATGGGAAGGTCACACTATAGTCATGCACAATAAATTTTCATTGTTACAAAATCCTTTTGGGACTGAGATGTCCTAAAGTATTTTACAACTGATGAAGTACAACCAATGAAGTACTTTTGATAGTCATTGTTATAATGTAGGGAATGTGGCAACCAATTTTCACACAGTAATGTGATAATGACCAGATGATAATTAAATTGTCAGATTGCTTTTCCAAGCAACTTCCTCCTTGGGAAGGCCAAAGCTATTGGTTTTGGTCATCATAAACATTGTTTCCCAGTCACCAACTCCATCCCTCTCCCTGGAGACTGTCTGAGGCTGAACTATATTGTTCATTAACTTAGTGTCATATTTGACCCAGAGGTACTTTTCCGACATATATCTACACCATCATCAAGACGGCTTCTTTTCCCCCCCATATTGCCGGACAAACCCCATGCCTCAGCTCTTCTGCTGCTGAAACCCTGACCAATGCCATTGTTAGTACTAGACTTAACTGTTCGAGACACTCCTGGCCAGCCTCTTACTTTCTACCCTTTAGAAAGTTGAAATCATCTGAAACTCGCATCAAGCTCCCTTCACCTGTGCTCACCTCGATTTTCAAATTCCTATCCTCACTTATCTCCATGCCCTCGCTACCTTTAATCTTCCCCAGCCCTACAGTCCTCATACCTGCACTCACCCAATTTTGGCCTCTGAAGCATTCCCTATTTTAATCCTTCTAGCATTGGCAGTTGTGCCATCAGCTACCAAGGCTCTCAAGCTTCGGAATTCTGTCCTCTCCAGCTCATTCTCCTTAAAACCTACCTCTTTGACCAAGCTTTTGGTTATCTGCCCAGTATTCCTTCAAATGGCTCAGTGTAAGATTTTATTTAGTACTGTTTCTTTGGGATATTTTACAACATTAAAGACACCATATAAAACACAAGTTGTTGTAGTGATGGTGCTTGAGCGATGGATATTGGCCAGGACACTTGCGAGAACTCGCACTCTTCTTTGAATAGTGCCATGGGATCTTTTATGTTCACATTAGAGGGCAGGCGGGGTCTCAGTTTAACATCCCATCCACAAGATGGGACCTCTGACATTGCAGCACTGCCTCAGCCTGGATTATGTGCTCAAGTCTCTGGAGTGGAACTGGAGCCCACAACCTGCCGACTCTAGAAGTGAGAGCGAGACTCACTAAACCACAGCTGATAACTCTCACATGACTGCTCTGTATGGACTTGCCCCATTATCAGCACAGAGGTACAACTGGCATGCAGAGAATTGCCAGCTGAAATGAAGTCATCATCCCCTCATGATTGCCAAGATTTTTTTGTTGTAAAACTCCTACTGCTTACATCTTTTCAGATTAAATACATTATCTTCTGGGAGTATGTGGTGGTGAAATCCATATAACACTTGAGGATATTATATCAATCACCAGGCATTTCATTTGGGCTTTTCACATCCCATCCAACGTCATGCAGACATTATCCATCTACAGTAAAATTTAAAGAAGAATGCAAATGCTTGGGCACTGATCAATTTGCATGTGTTCACTACATTGGAATAGAATACAGCACTGAATTAGCACTGTCCCTTACCCCACAACCAGGATCAAGGCCCTTTTAGACTATATAAAGGCTAGGTCTTTCTCTTCATGCCACACAAATATTCAATTCTGACCTGAACAGATAGAACATGTCCCAAATACACACATAAGAATTCAAGTGATGCAGGAGCCCTCCAATACCATTTTGAGCTTGAGCAGTGAACGGCAGAAAATTTGTTTTCAGCATAAATTTCCCCCATCCCTACTTGCTGCTCTTGCGCCCCCCCCCGCCAACCCCAAAATCTATAAGCTGCTGTTTGGGAGCCATGTACTGCCAAAACACTTTCAGGAAGCACTAACGTTTGTAGAAGCATTTTTTTTATTTTAATCAGTAAAGATAGAAAACAAAAACCAATATATTAACAAGCAAGTGAACTTGTATCAAAGGACAGGTTTTAAAAACAGCATGTTTGACTCCAGCATACAGTAATAAAATAGAATCAAAACATCTTGGAGACAGGCACACAATATAAACAAGGAGGTTCTTTTGAGTTACGCTAGGTTTCAGAAGGTGCTGCACTAATTTCACCCAAGTTACAGAACAATTGTCAAAGATCTGACAGCAGTGCCTTTCATACACAATAGTTATTCTACTTAAGCATCAAACTCAATGCTTATTGGAGTGGTTTCATACAGATTACATTAAATAGGTGTGGTTTTGCATACTTCATTTTAAATATAAGCTTCCGTTCATTTATTTTGTTTTCTTTTAAAAGCCTCAAAAGTTTCATCTGTCCATTGCCTTACCTGTGACAGTACCAGCACATCAAATGACACCTGCATACAAGAAAATTGCTCCCATATTTCACATTGGTTTTCATTTAAAAACTCCTAGAAATCTAGTCACATCAACAGGTACACTTAATGAATACAAAAATATGCGACTAGCACACCTGGCTTGGTTGTGTAACTCAAGTCTTCTAAGTACTGTCTTCTTACCATGTTAAGATGCCTGTAGGTCACGCTTTCATTAAAGCAAATGAATTAGATGGTGTGGCTTATTTCAGGGTGAGTGATTTTCCCCCCAAGTGTAGAAGGTTGGGGTGTGCCCCACAAGTAGGTCAAGACAGTAAGATTTCAAGTCCACTTCTTAAAAACAACTAGAAACCAATAGTTTCTTCACTTTCTCCCGTGAGGCCAAGTCCAATGGATTCTAGCACTGCTTCTATCCTATCTTCAAAGTTAGGAAGACAAATCAGAACAGTTGAGTTTTAGATATCTTTCAAAACTCAGCCCACTGCAAGATCAGAAAAATAGTTGTGAAGTCAGCTGTTCCTGCAACTATTCAAAGTCCGAGTGTAGCTTCAGACCTATCAGATGCATTGAAACTGCTCACAAAGTTTAACCCCACTATGCCATTTCTACCTCACCCCACAGTGATGAAATGAGTTGGAAGTGGTCTGAATTCTTTTGCCTTCTTAGTGTGAGAGGCTGTTTGCCTTTTCTTTACCCAGGGCAAAAAATCTCAATACAGACACCAACACCACAACTTGCAATGGTCATGTTCCACAGGCATCCAATGTTATCACTGTGTTTTATTTTTAATTTTCATCTAAGCATGTCAGAAATGCAAAAAATAAAGTTTCCTATCATTCAATTATGCATTTAACTTTTTTTCTCATCCCCAAAGATTTAAAACTAGTATCAAGTCTCTCAGCTTTACTCAAATGGACTTAGCCGAGAACATCTGCCTTTAAAAGTTGACGTCCTGGATAATCAGCCTCAAACACTAACAAAACAGAAGTTGTAACATGACATTATTGCTTTAATTTTCAGGTGAATTTTCTTCTGTGATAAGAAACTGATAAAGGCATAAAGGATAGCAGTTTTGGGGAGTGAATTTGACCTGGCATCCAGATACATCTCCAGGTGTTCGCAGGTGAGGTAATGCACAGATAAGACGTGGGATACACAGTCTTCTGACACACCAACCGCAAACAAATTACCACAACACTCACAGCGATGGAGAGATTTCTACTTCCCACATCACCACTATTCCCTCAGGGCCAGCAGCAAGATAAACATGTGTCACACATGAAATTCTCCCCAGTCCACTGGTAGCTCAAAAACTTAATTTTTGAAATAACAAAATCTAGTGCCATTTCTGGAGCCTTGGGAATGTCCTATTTCAAAAGGAAAACACATTGGGATTGAGAGAGCCCATTGGTCACCTCACAGACATTTGAAGATTCCAGTCTAAAGCTCAGCACAAACCTTTACCAAAGTCAAAACTGAATTCAGAACCTCAATCTATTAAACTTAATGAGATTGGTGTGGAAAAATTTAAGATATTTTTCAAGTGTCAACTCATTTGTTCTTTTAAATGGTTATATAACATTTTTGAAAATAAATGAGAATGTGAGAAAGAACGCACACCAATAGAGTTAAATTGAAAAGTTCTGCAGATTTTTAAACAAAAATCTCCTGTTGATTTGTGCTGACCCTGCCTGTGGCCTCTCAGAGTGAGATTGCCCAATTAGTGCCAGTCAAATTACAGGCAGTTTTGTGCTATGGACATGTGTCCACTGGGAACTGGCTTGACACCATCCCCCCACCCCCCTGCACCCAGCCCAGCCTCCCCTTCACAGTCGCCCTGAAGAGACCTTCAGTCTGCCAGTCTGAGCTAGACTGAAACCCAGGTTCGTGGAACTGAAAAGGTCAATGTTCTGTTCGTTCTACTCCACTGCACAACTCAAACCCCTTCCCTTTTGTGCTCCTGGGGTCACACAAGGTCAGATTTAGTGTCAGACATGATTGACAGCCAATTGTCTCGGACTCTGTTCAAATTATTTTCCCGGGATCAAGGTCAGGCTTTGTAATTTTCTTTAGATGCACTAACAAGCAGCAAAACTGCTAAGAACAGTCTGCACAACAGTGAACATAGTTTGGTTTGTGACAAAGTGCAACCAGCATTTTCTCACATTTTTACTTCTTTGAAAACCTTAACAAAGACTGTAAAAAAAATATCAAAAGTATTTATAAACTTTGCAGATCTATAAGGTGGCGTTAAAGTTGTCACAAACTATGTTTGTATTGCAAGTTACAAGAGAAAACGCAAATAAGCAAACATTTAAATCAGCTAATCTTAGCGAGCCACAAAGCCCCCTGGGAAATAAGCCCAAGTAGCTAAAAGCTACATGTTGTGATAAAGCATTGATGAGTTATTAACCGCTAAGAGTACTGAATGCTCCTTCTCAAGGCTTTTAAAAATGCATTTGTGGTTGTGTAGATGTGCTTTCGCTCTTCGATTTCAAAATCCCCTTTTTTGAGGGGGACTGTTGTTGGAATCCCTGGCTATTTCTGGCTTGTATATGTCAATGGGATGGGGGGGTTACAAAAAAGAACAGATGTTGGTGATGCATGTAGCAAATGGTAGCACTTCAGGCCAGTTTAGTACCACTCCAAAATCTGGCTCAGCATTGTAAGAGTACAATTCAAGTACAATTTATGCAGATACATAAAACTGAAAGTCAGCTTTCTTGCACAAACACATGCATACACAAAAACTTCGGTAGAACACATTTCTCTGCAAACCTATCTGCCCTGCTTGTACTCTATCCCTAACCTGCCGTCTCAATGATGTAATGCAATCGCCTCTTGTGGTAGTATCTGCAACATTCGGTAAGCATGGCAGCTGTACATCAGTCAGGAGTGCCAACAGTGAAACCTTTACTGAGAAAACGCCCAGAAATTTACTTTGAAAAAAAATATATGAATTGCCCAAGTTGCTAAAAAATAAACCACAAATGGGGTCTGTGCCAACACGTTCTGAGTCTGGCGACCAAAGGTATCATTGGGTATTCTATTTTCATGGTTTGGATGTCCATTGAACACCTTCATTGTCTTCACAGCTTTGAAGCATGCTTCTGAGCAATCTTCATTTCTCCCTTAACAGTGCATTGTGACAAAGCTCCTGAAGCACCCAAGGTTTTCCTTTGTCTCAGCACTTTCCCAATCTCCCAGGTTCTCGGTTCCCAATCCATTCAGAACACTCAACATCTTTGTCTTCTCTCCAGGTTTTAACTCTTGATTGACTACAGGATCACTGTGAGCTTGGCTAGTGATTGTTGAAAAGCTCTACCAATGCCCAATCACAGCACAATCTTGTCCAAAACTTGGACGCCCACTTCTTCCATCAGGGGTATTGATGAAACAACCCAAACAAATTTTCACCTCCCGATATCAGGAACATTGGACAATTTTGCTGCCCAATCTGCTGCCTCAGCTGAGATTAGCCAGCTATCCCGAGGCCTCTTAGCTTTGACAGCATCATCTTATCCCTGCCAAGCCAACTGGTTACAGCTTCTTGGAATTAAAAAAAAATCAGTAAAACTAAAACGTTAGTTTTGACTGAGGTGTCAAAAACCTCCAGTACTCTTAGGGTTAATTGTATCGCACTGACCCACTCCACTTGTCCCACCCACTAAGAAAGAAAGCATCTTCGATTAGTGTTGGATGAATATCCAAGGTTCAGACAGCTATGAACTTACACTACCAGAGAGCATCACCACCATACAACCAAACACTTCCTCCGACTCTTTCTTATGGTCTTCTGGTGATGTTATTATATAAATTGTTTTAATTTTTAAAAGAAAACAATTCAGAAAAGATTACAATTTGATCACAATCATTATTTGCCTCCCCCCCACCTACCCCTCACATAGTATACATCATTTGAGGACACAGCAGATTGCAAAACATCCATGTTTAAAGTGGCACCAAGGTCCTTAAGAGTTGGTGGAATGATAGTCCAGAGACGAGGTAGGGTACGTGTTCGGTGCAGAATTGATACCCAGCAGAAGCGGCCCATATCCTTGGCAGCCTTGGTCCCACTGGTAAACAAAGTAAATGAAATAGATGAGGATATGCCAATTATAATATAATCCGACTCCATATAAAAGCATATTTAGTGCTCAAAGCAAGGTGCATCCATTGCACTAAATGGAATGCTACTCCACCTCCAGCACTCAATTATCAGCATTAAGTACATCCAGAATAGAGAGTTAAGGTTACCTCAACTCTGCCCTGTCAATACGCATCAACTCCAATCTCAGTGGGGTGAGAGGGATCATTGTCAGACAGCTTACCATTTACCCATATTTTTAAAATTTTAAACCATAAACTGTTTCTCCCAATGTCAGGTGTACCACAGCCAGACAGAAATTCCAGCTCCTTTAGTACAATCCCAGCTATAGTCCTCCACTCCCAATGCTGTTCAACCTGCTTCTCCAGATCTGTCGCCTCTGGACACTGTCATCCAGATCCTCAAGTATTAATCACTTCAACCCTATTGACTGCTTTGTCCTTTTTCTTATATTTGTGGGTTTGCAGAGAACTGTTGACTCATTGACAGAAAGGTGAAAGAACAGCCAGCTGACTCACTGGACCATCCAGTCCCCACAAACCTCCACAATTACAAAGAAACGAGGAGGAAGGAAAGCAAGTTTGAATGTTTGAAAATAATCTAAAGAAGAATTATTCAGTTTCTGACTATATGCCAACAGCTGTGAACAGCAAATGGCATTTTGCTGCACAATGTTCATTTTGGAACGCTTTCCCCAAGGGACGAGAATTTTGATCCTCTCCTGCATGGTAAGCCATCAGCTTCTGTTCAAAATATATCTCAACTCTTTCAACGCACATCTTGCTCTCTCTCTCTCCTCTTCCCCACCTATCATCAGATATCTTATTTTGAAAAAGCCAAGTTTTCACTCATTAATGCTGCTTCCTCAGTAGGCGGGTCAGAAAGCTTCAGATCCACAAAAATCTTTTAAATGCCCACTTTTCCTCCTGACTTTCAATATCGGCTCAGACTAACACCCTTAAGAGAGCCTCCTTATGCCTGTCCCTTAAGAAAGCCTCAAGTGTTAGTGTCAGTCAGCAAAGGCAATCAAGAGATCATTGTGCCCTGAAATTTTATTTATCAGGCCTTCATTAATATTCAAATGTCCTCACCCCACCTCTGGAAGTAGCTGAATTCAATTTCACACAAACAACGAATTCAAAATGCACCAACAATTTGAACAACTTAAAATTCAAAGTTCCAAAGTCCCATGGCAGCACCATGTAGAAGACATGCAGAAATAGTGCTTCCAAATTCTGCCATTTCAGGCCATTGCTTTCCAGCCTCTGAACAATAAAACATAACCACCTTATTCAACTTCTTGACTTTTTGTTTTAAGGGAAGGAGACAGAGTTGAAGGGTTAATGTTAAGTCAACCAAATGGGGCATGAATTGGTGTCTGAAAATTCTGCTGCACACAAAATAATGATCAATACATGCACTGTACTTCTGGGAGGGGCAGATCTATATGGAGCATAAAACGTGAGCCTGTTAGGCTAAATGCCTCTGTGCTGTAAGTACTAAGCAAGACCATGAACTCAAGTTAAGTACCAGCTGGAGGCTACAAAAGATGTTTCTCTGAATGGATGGACTGAGGTGAGAGGAAAGGCCTTCCTCATCTGTAATTATCCTGTGAAACAATGTCAATGTTTCTGTGAAGTGAAGGTAGAAATCAAAACTGCACATTTACTCCGTTCAAAGTGCGAAGCAGATCTCTGACACACAAATCAATAAGGCAACACTCTGGAAAACGAGTCATCTTTTCAGATTTTTTTTAAAATACAGGATTTTGAAAATAAAATGACTATTAGGAGAGCGAACCTCGTGGTGCAACTGAACAGAACTGCTCTGAAGTCAAGGGTATATTGGCACTTAAGGCAAGGAAAAGTTCATGAGAATATATTTCCAAATCAAACAATGAAACATCAGTGGGCTAAATTGATGAAAATAAAATCCAGAACAGCAGGCATAAACACAACCATCAAGAAAACAGATTGGGTAGAGAGTTAGTGCAACACATTACAACCAAATATTGTAGATCCAGCTGCAAGTGAAAGCAAATCCAAAAGCAGCACGCAAAGAAATTAATGTTCTGCAGGTGCTCTAATTACTTCTAAATTGTATTTCCTGTCCATGCGTTAATAAAAGGCCAAAAGCACACTCGATGGATCTCAGCATAAGTATTGCTTTTGCAAAAAAAGGTTTGTAGTCCTCATGTCTTCTTTCTGTCCCTCTTAGAAGCATCCTGCATCCAAGTCACACACCTCAACTGATGAAGATGAGCATAAATCTTCAATGCTATGTCCAACCCGCAGCCCTCACTAATCCTCACTCAATCCTAGCAGAGGAGAGAGAGTGCTTCTGGCAGGGGAGGAAGGAAAGATCTTCTGACAAGTGAATTAACAATCCGAGGAAGGGAAAATGTCAGAAGATATAGCAAGATGTCATCAGTCTAAAAATTAACCTTTCAACTCCAGGACCCGATTGCAAATCCAGCACAAACTGATGGGCCACAAACTTGGCATCTCTGCCAGTAACATGGGCTCTTCAATAAACTCCAAACTCAGTGAATTGTGGCTGATTTGACAGCATCCAACTGCACACAACCTAATGGTGTCATTCAGAGGTCACAGGAATGACATGAGCAGGAAACAACTGTCACACTGCTGGCAGCAGGGAATGCCCTTCTGAACATGGGGCTAAGATTGGATATCGGGAAGAGGGAGGCAGAAAGGAAGAAAAAAAAGAGGACAATCAAATATTATCTTTCCTTCAGCCCATTTAAAACTCAAGCTAGAGAAAGTATGTAAAAACTGGTTACCTCATTCCAACATCCATCAACATAATGAACATAAAAGTGCCCTGGGCGCATACATCTAAATCCCTGGTCATGCAAACTTCATACTGGGGTAAATTTAATATTCACTCAAGTCTTAAGGCAAATCCTCATTAAAAACAGAACGGTGCAAAATCAATTTTAAAAAAAGGTTGGTCTCCAATCTTTAAAGAAATTTAATTCCAGATTTGTAATGGTGTGAAACCACGTATTTCATTGAGACACAAAGCAATTCTTCAAAATGCTGGATGTTTTTTGCTCGACAGACTCCTGGGGTTATTTTGCAGCTGCCAGATACCAGCCAGAACAACTTTAAACCATCAGGATGAGAGGGGCTGAACAACAGGAGAAGCACTAATTCACTTCATGTGCAGCAGACCTGCTGTACCAAGCTGCTTTTCACAATCGTATGTCAGGAATGCTGTGGTAGAGACACCCCACGCTTCATGATTGCCAACATCAATCCGTCATTCAATAATTAGAGGTGATGGCACTTCAGGATCAGTGAGAAAGAACTTCACATTATGTTGCTGCTTAAGTCAGAGCTGTGACCAATTCTGTAATTTCATACCTTAGTTTTTCCACACTTCATCTTCCACTACTGAAACTTCTGTCTTCATAAATGGAGATTTCAATCTGCAGGAGCCAGAGTTAAGGAAACAAATGGGGTATTCAAAGCATCACTGACACAGTATAATACAGACTTCCTTTGGAGCCATTTGTAAATAACTGAATATGTAAACGGTGACATTTGGATGATAGATTTTGATGAAGCTTTGTCATTTTATCTGTGCATGCTAATTCTGATTCAGACTGTGACCCTAACTTCCCTAGTTGTCCAAGTCACAGACCTCAGAAAAGTTTGTTTAAAAAAAAATTGTATAATTGTTCCCCCACCTCCCAAAAACACTAACAATAAGTATAACTTTTTGGACAATCCCAAACTCTGTTCTACTATTTCAAAAATTCCCCAACACTCCCCTTAGCTTCTCCACTGCTGCTAACCTCTCAGCATTAAGAAAATAGTTTGATTTGTGTTGGTTGATTGAAGAAAAATAATCTCACCATTCTCTCTCTCGATGTGAAACTCACTCCTTTAAACCTGCACAATTATGGATTTCTTGGATAAAAACAAATGCAGGAAGCACTCAGCAGGTCTAGCAGCAGCTGTGGAGTGAGAAACAAAAGTTCAAGTTTCAAGTTCTGATGGAAGATCATCAGCCCGAAAGGTCAACTCTCTCTCTCTCCCCTCTCAGATGCTGCTGGACCGGAGGAGTATTTCCAGTATTTTTTTTTTTACTATTTCATAGTTCCAGCATTTACAGTATTTTGCTGTGCATTTCTTGTCTTTACATCTATCTGTGATGAAGGGTATGGCAGTTAATCAAGTATTTTAGTCTAACATAGATTACAGGGTGTCTGCAACTGCCAGTAATGACTGTTTATACTTGCTGATTAACTTTTAGTTTGCATATGTGGCCAGATAAACCTCTTTGGAGGCAAATACACCAAACAAATGTAATGTGAAACCATGAAAATCAGCAGAACCCACATTTAGTGCCTGGCCTATGGCAAGTGAGTTCATCTCTGGTTAGGCTGCAGTTACGCCATTATCTTAGCAGGAGAACAAAAACATCCAATGCTCCGACAGGGAAAGTGAGCACTTGGGGATGCTGGACTGTTGTGAAGACTTCCATAGTACAATTTCCCATTGATCCAAGCAACAAAGAACCACTTGAATAAAGTATCAAGGACTGCAGATACCAGGGGAACCACATCCCATCTCATTCAACACCTTCAGCGGGTAGGGAAAGTAAAGGAGAATGGGAAAACATTAAAGCCAAACAAAGGCACTCCGCATATACAGGTGCAACAATAACCAGAAACATTTCCTGCAAAGGGTGACCCTTCAAATCAGCAAATATTGTTCAAATTGTGAGGGCCCAACAGTGACAAAAAGAAATCTTGGATGCCAACAACACAAAGGACCAACCCTGATTTCCTGGGCAGTCAGGCTTTGTACAAACAGGTACAGACTGGGAAAGAGCATTTTCCCTTCATTGTGTTGATCCAGGTCAAGTCTGATTTCCCAACCAATTCTTCACTTGTATGGTTACTACTGGCAGCTGCAGACACACCGTAACCTGTTAGACTGAAATAATTGATTAACTGCCATACACTAGCTAGGATGAAGAGTAAAGACCAGAAATGCACAGCAAAATACTGCAAGTGCTGGGAATCTGAAATCGCAAAAAATGCTGGAAATACTCTGTAGTTCTGGCAGATTCTGAGGGGGTGGGGAGGGAGATAGAGAGAGCTGATGACCTTCCATCAGAACCTCAAACCTGAGCTTTTGTTTCTCATTCCACATCTGCTGCTAGACCTGCTGAGTGCTTCCAGCATGTGTTGTTTTTATCCAAGAAATTCATAATTGTGCAGGGTTGAAGGAGTGAGTTTCACATCGAGAAAGAGAGAGAGAAAATTGTGAAATCATCTTCAATCAACCAACATAAATCAAACTATTTTCTTAATGCTGAGAGATGAGCAGCAGTGGGGAAGCTAAGGGATTTATCTGGCCACATACACAAACTAAAAGATAGTCAGCAAGTAGAAACAGCAATTAGAAAGGCTCATGTAATGTTGGCTTTTATCTCAAGGAGGTCCAGTTTTAAATATGAGAAAGGGATGCTTCAACTGTACAGACCCTTGATCAGATTCCACCTGGAGTATTCAGTTCAACTTTAGTTACTGTACCTTGGAAGGAAACCTTGGAGGGGGTACACTAGATTTAACAGTTATTCAACTTAGATCACCTTACTGACAGGAATACAAACTAATTGAAATCTTCAATATTATGAAGGGATTCTGAGGAAGATAGAGAAAATATTTCCTCTTGAGGGGTGCTATCCAGAACGTGAGGCATAATCGTAAAATTAAGAGATAGGTCATTTAAGAGTGAAATCAGAATGCATTTTTCTCTACATAAAAGGGTAATGAAAATATAGAAGTCTCTTCCCTCTTCTTCCCTACTAGGTCAGTCTGCAATAGTTATCAGATCACCAGTCCGACTACAAGGGATGAATTGGCTTTCAAATGACATCATGAAAGCCACCTTAACCCCAAAGTGATTGCACTCGAAGCCCACTGCATCACACCCAATCCAAGGCAAAGGCTTGCATTTATGTCGCACCTTTTACAACCGCAGGGCATCCCAAAAGCACTTTACAGCCAATTCAATACGTGAAGTGTTATCATTGTTGTAATGTAGGAAACACAGCAGCTAATTTGCAAACAGCAAACTCCCACAAACAGCAATGTCATAATGACCAGATTATTTATTTTGAGGTGTCATTCAAGGGATGAATGTTGGTCACGACACCAGGGATAACCTCTTAAGTGGTGCCATAGGAGGGAGCAGGTGGGACCTCAGTTTATCGACCTTTCCAAAAAATGGCACCTCTGACAGTACAGCATTCCCTCAGCACAGCACTAGATTTTGTGTTCAAGTCCCTTGAATGCACAACTTCTGACTCAGGCAAGGAGCTACCCACCAAGCCACGACTGACAATATACACAAGGAAGAAAGACAATCCGAAGGAGCTGGACTTTTTGCACCATTCCAACAGCTGTTCATGATTCAAGCAAAGTTGGAACCTGGATGCCTGGGGTGCAGAGTTTTCCCCTTTTGAAATTAAGTGCACCTATTGCCAACATCAATAAAATGCCAGTATCAATAAAATCAGTCTACTGTGCTCTTCTTGCAAATTACACAGCTTTTCTGCTAGTCTCTCATATATTCTTCTTGTATGCCTTGCCATACATGCCCATAACTCAAAACACACTACGTGAAAGAGCAGAGACCATGAAATTGCTGTGGTATTTTTGTTAAATATTAAATAAGTACAATGTGTTGAATGCGTCCCAAGCATCAATCAGCCTGTGTGAACATCTGTGTGACACACACGCAAACACAACGCCCTTTCATTTTCCGACAGCACAAGGCAGCCGTTTGAATCTGAACCATAAGATGATCCAAATGCTTCAGTCACTTTCCTAACCATGTCTAATTCAGGTCCAAGAAAATAAAAATTAAAATCCCTGTAGTTACAGGCACATTGCCATAAGTAATTGGAATATCTCGCCAAGGCTAGCAGGGGTTGCAGAGCTAACTAACCATACTAAATGCAGCAAGTCAATTCCACTGACAATATTTAAAACCATTTGCAAAAATCTGCCATTTATTAAAACAATTAATCTGGATTCTCAGGGGGTAAGTGCATTTGCACGAATCGCACATTCCTGAACTAGAGAGATTAGGAAAGGTCCATCACGGCAATTAAATAGCTGATCGTAACAGAGGCTTCACAACAGCAGGGAGATGGGATTCAAAGTGAATGCACATGGACATGCTGAAGGCAGGATCAGGCTTGGCTAAGATGCTCTCCACAGTTCAAAAGCACGCTGATGCACACATGACAAAACAAAAATGGTTACTTAGCTGGGGTCCTGGAGCTCTGGGGCTGGTCACTGCAGAGAGCTACCAGAGCTTGAGTCACTGTCTTCAGAAAAGGAAGTTGGTGGGGGTGGGGAGGGGTGGAGAAAGAGGGAAGCAGGCAGTGCGTAACGTACTAAGACGATCTTTGAAAAAGAGACGGGGATGCTCTACCATGCAAAAGAACTTGCAGCTCAAGAAAATCAGCGAGCAGCATCGCCATCTTGTCCCTGCACTCTGGAACTCTTTTCCACATCCTCATACTTTGTGATTCCCTTCCATCACTGCGCCCCCACTTGAAAACCTCTTAAATCGTTCCACTGGTCTCCACTCCTAATTTCTATACCAGTCCACACCCTTACTCCATATTGAAACAAAGAGTTCTCAAGGAGAATAAATCCTTCTTGAGCAAAGGAGAAAGAAGCGTGTAACTAGTCACACTGTCTTTCTCAGAATTTGCTTGCACAAGTATAAAAACAAAATACTTTCCGACTTCTTTTAAAATTATTTTATGTAACATTCTCAGGATAAGTAAATTTCAAGGTGTTAATAAACACAAGGGTAAAGCTTAAAAAGCAGTGAAGTCGCACTGTGGGTCCCCCAAGGAACCATACCTCACTGAGATCCCACTGTAGAAATGGAGTGGGGGGGCGTGGGGAGGGGGGGAGAGACATGGATGAGAAAATAAGGACAGTGATATGAGCCTCATCTTCTCAAGCCTTCTGCTTCAATATTGGAACATACAAGACAAGATGTTTGACACATCGAACAGGAAATAGTATTGAGAACAAGCACTAGTATGAAAATGCTCATCTTCTGTGATTTTTTTTAAAATTATCAAGTGATATGAATGGCACAATGAGCTCTGTGGCAAAATTATGTTTTGTTTTTAATTAAGATTGATCACCGTTAAAAAGAACAACTCAACGATAAAATTCTTTTACTGCCTTCATAGATTTTTCGGCAGAATTTTTAAAAATATTTATTTATGGCAAGTGAATGCACAACTAATTCCTAATTCTTAACTTCTTCTACATCATTTAGAGGCCATCCAAAAACTGCACAACATCATAATCTGTACACAGTCTAAAGCCCAGACAGCCAAGGATCCACCGCCATCCATGAAACACCACGAGTGCTGATCTATTAATTAACAGCCGTCAACAGTGCTGACAGCTCCTTTAGAGAAGCAATACATATCCACGGTAAATCAGGCACCATAGGGGAGTTTACCACAAAACTTCCATTTTAATCAGCATCGACTACCTGTTGACACTGGGTATCATGAAATACAGGAGACCAGCTGAGATCTACTACATTAAATTATCAACATGACTATGTAGAACGACGGATTTGGGAGCCTGTCAAAGGAGTAGGCTTAATTTCTGATAAGTGGAGTTATTACAGCCACCTGTGCTTTGGAATTCACTTATGAAAGCAGGGCACCGTGAAACTCCCAATGCCACCCAGGATTGCACCCAGACAGGAAGCAATACTCACAACACCACACAATTGGATAAATTCCACCTGTCATTAATTTAAGTAAAAATAAATTCAGTACAAATATTTCTCATTTTATAACCGAGGCGGATCTTTTTTCCACCAAGTTTATCAGAAGGAATTCCGCCACTCAAGTGACCAAACCGGACGAGTGCTCAGACAGAATTTTCTGACCACTCAAAGCCAAGGCTACTCGTGAGGCAAGCAGGTGGTCTCTGACTGAGTTCCAGCTTATAAATAGGTCATTGTGTTCAGGCACATTGAAAGGAATTTGATAATTTATTATTTACAGGCTGCCAAGAAAGTAATCTACTTTGATTCTCCAATTAAATGTTACACAAGACTTCAAGAGAGGTTAAAAATGAAGCAGCCGAAAGTTTCACATACAATTCCTTCAGCACAGGCCAAGTTTTTACAGCAGTGCTTTGTCACTTCAATGAACTTCCCAAATTCTAGATGAAGCAGACTCTTTTCAGATCAATACATTACTGCTTGGTATCTAGATTGTTGAGGTGTAAACTTAAGAGTTTGCTGCAGGTGGGCTTACTGATGAAAGAAAAGCAAGTTACCAAAGTATTTAAAGTAGGTAAAAAAATAACACAAACAGAATAAATCAGCACAAGAGATTTCAGAAGATGTAGTGACTGAAAGCAAATATATCAAAATTGATGCATGCAACTGCCAAATCCAATCTCATCCCACTGCACTCCTATCTCAACAAAAGGCTTGATACTGTCAACAGCCTAATCAGCAATCTCCCAAATGCCACCCTAACTCATCGAGAACTCACATGCTTGTATCCTATTCTGTATTAAGGCAATGCATCAATCTCATCCACACAAACCTCTTTCATCCTTTTGTCATACACCATCATTCTTTTCAAGTTCATTGCCTATTCTCTATTGAGCCACCTGCTCAAAAAAAAATCTAATTTTCATGGCTTTGTGCCCATCTACACCCCCAAACATTTTCATATTAGTTCAGATGTCCAACTCTTCTGGCTTGGGTCCATTCAACTATTCCTTATTTTCTGTTCAGTTATTGGTAGCAGGACTTTCAGCTGCCACACATGGTGCTTGTGAACCTGGATTCCAGACTCCTTTACCTTGCAACCCCTACCTGCACATGAATAAATCTCCTGATAATCTTTCTTGATCTGTGCCTTCAATGTGCCAATTAACTGAACTCTCACTTCCTGTTCATTGTGCTCGGATGCCTTGTAAAGCATCTCATTACATGCAACACATGAAAGGGTGCTGCAGTCATTTTTAGATCATTTTACACAAAGGAAGCATTGAGTTAAATAAAGAACTCTCCAAAACCTTCAAACTGCAGTTCAACAGTGCAGGAGGTCCAGGGCAGGGATGGAAGAATGAACAAGAACAAAAAAGAGCAGGAGGAGGCTATACAGCTCCTTGAACCTGCTCCACCATTCAATAAGATTAGAACTAAGCTTCTACCTTAACTCAGCGGTCCCACTCCAGCCCATTAGTGCCCACAAATCAATTAATCTCAGTCTTGAATATACTTAAACCTCTGTGGCAGAGATTTCTGAAAATTTTCGACCCTCTGAATGAAGAAATTTCTCCTCATCTCAACCCTAAATTCAAACTCTTCCCCCGAGACTAAGATCCCTAGTTCTAGACCCTCTAGCTTTGGGAAACAGCTCGCTTTAAGTGACAATGCTGTGGATCTAGCAGGAGGTTGCCCATCTTCCCTCTACAGATAACAAAATGTGAGATGCTGGGGAGCTCAACTAGGGATCAGGTAAAAAGAAAATTAGCAGGAGCAAATAAATTTATGTTTGACTGCCAGAATGTCAAGAGCTTCTCAAATATACAGTTTCCTTCTTTAAAAAGAGACTTATTGTATTATTACAGGAGATTCTAGAATTTTTTTTTTTTTAAACTCCAACCTTCTCGGTTACATGTAAAAGAGAATGCTTTTGTCAAAGTTTAAACCAGAATAGGAAATGCAATATTATTGTCCTTAAAACATGCTGGATGCAGCATCCTAACAACGCTATGAAGCCTCCTTATATACAGCTAAGGAAGATCAACAACATTCAAAACGGATCAGCAGATGCGAACCACTAAAAACCAGCAAAGGATACAACTCTCAATCCTCTTTCAATTGGATCGACTATGATAAGGCCTCGCGGTGCATATGTCTTCTCATTCTGTTCCTGAATGTATTTAGCGATCTTTTTCAACACCTGCAGCCAAAAAAAAAAATCAATAATATAACACAGGAAATACATTAAAAAATCAATTCTTGACGTGGATCTGTGTAAGCATTACTTATTATCAAAACATAAAAAAGGGTTGCACAAGGCTATTGGTGAATAATTTTGCAAACACCTGTATTTTTTTTTCCATTCTTTCATGAGATATGGGTGTCACTGGCAAAGCTAGCAATTATTGTCCATCCCCAAATATCCTCGAGGTGGTGAGCATGCTAGGGGCTTAAGGACAAGATGCTCTCTCACATTTTTAGGAAATGGGAGAAGTAGAGAGCTGGGATCAGGTTACTGGCCCATCCTCTCCACCAGGAAGAGTTTCATGTCTAGGGAAGTGGAATAGGGGGGTAAGGAAGGGGAAAAAAAAAAACTGATTTTCAATCTCACGACACATTCTCTGTCCAGTCATTTTCTCAAAAAGGTAGCAATTTCTTTACATGTCTGGCTTGTTCTTCAAATACAAAATATAATGGACTCCATAAATCAACTAACTCATAACCTGGTTCACTGCATCTATTCTTGGGGGTTTGTTTGCAGGAGTGAGGGGTGCAGAAGAGGGCTTCAGGTTTCTTTACAGCGAGGACTAAGCATGCATCTGCCAACATGTAATGTGCATTATCTATTCATCAATGCCGCTGTCAGTCACTCTGGCAATGAATGACAGAAAGGGAGCCAAGCTGCAGTCTAGTCACTTCAATCCCGCTATTCTGCATTTCTCAGACAAGCCAAAACTGAAATGGTAGAAGCTGGATCATTTTCCAAAATCAATAATTTGTGACAGATATTCTCACTGGGAAGATTATGTGCCCAGTACTTTCTTACCTGCTTATAAAGGGAGCCTTCATACTTTAATTAGCTCATGCATACTATTTCAGGTCACAAGAAAGCCATAAAACAATCATAGTCAGTCAGGTTTGATTCTGGTCAGTCAATCCCTGCAGTATGAATTCAAGTTTCCATAACATAATTGTAGAAGTCTAACAATTACCGCATATTTAGCAAGGAATTTTTTTTGAAAAGACTATCTTTTCCACAGAGCTTCCATTATAAAGAATGTGTCAGAAATGTTTCAATGACTAATATGACATTCTCCAGAAAAAAAAACAATGTTTGGGAGTCGTCCAAAATTTACACTAAAGGCAGAAGCTTATCAACAAGAGGGCTAATAGAGCACTGGTATGTGAAGCCGTTTTACAGTTAAAAAATGCCCGATTTTTGTATTTGGCAATAGCAACATGAAATGACTTCATTTAGGTCAAGGCCCACAGGCCTCGCAAAAGACATGCGCACAACAGCAGGGACAGGCGTTTGGGAACATGTTGCCCACCCACCTGTTTTAACACTGCTGGTCCACACAAGACAAAGGTAACATAACTAACAATGCAGAGTATGTTGGAGCACCATCACAAGATTCTGCAAACAACAAACGGCAGAAAACACAAATGCTGGAAATGCAGGGTAAAGAGAGAAAATATTCAGGTTAGTCAGAATCTGCAGGGACGAGATTGGCTGATGTTTCTGATCCGCCCCGAATATAAGCTGTTTTTTTTTCTCTTTGCAGAAGCTGATTAACACAATACATATTTCAAGTCTTATCAGTTTTTCCTTTAAGAACGAGATGGAGTTCAGAGTTTCAAGATGTCCAATTTAATGATGGATATGGACAAGTAATATTACAGAATGACCTGTAAGATAGCCACTAGATTTTGAAGAAATCAGACCTGATAGGTCAGATTTCTGATAGCACTGATTAACTGATTATTCAAAAAAACCACAGGCATCAATTATTGCAGCACAGCACATTTTTAACATAACATTTCCAGGAGCAAATACTGCTGTAATGAGGTAGGCCATGATCTATAATTTATAATCTGACCCTACACAACCAATGCCATATGGCAAACAGACTTGATAAATACAGAGTTTAACCTCTTTTTTAAAAAATGCAGAATTAGAACATTTTGATTAATGTATCAAACAGAAATTAAATTCTTAAACCACTATGTTCCCAAGGACCATGCTCTAAGAGCAGTTATGTGCATAACAACCTCAACAGCAAATCAAATATAACTGGATTTCAATTTCTAACCTCACTCTCCCACCCCCATTCCACCCCTGCCACATAATGAAAATGTCAATGATCCTTAATATGATTTACAACCATTTTCGGGTGTTTGGGTGGGAAAAGTTCAGGGTTACAACTATGCTATTGCCATTCCAATTGCAGGAGTAACAAAGTACAGTATTTGGCTTGGAGCAGTCCTATCCATTTACGTAACTTGATAGCTGTGCTGAAAACCTACTCACCTTCTCATAATGGGTCTCCATGCACAAGAAAATGGTGTAAGCAGTCAAGCATGCCAAGCAGCCCTCCACATAGGACTGTCCCCCAACCTTCTCAGCCTCCGCATAAAGGTTGTTTAGTACCCTGATGGTTTCTTCAAAGTGCTGCCTGTCAATCTGCGGAGAATACAGTATTCACACAGGAATCATAAGGAATACAAAAAGGCACCTTTTATTCAAGCTCGCTCCCAAACAAACAGGCTCTTGTTCACTGGGAACTGACTAAAGCAAGTTCACAGGTTTTTGCCTCAAACTCACCTCCCAAGTAAAACCACAACTAGAAAGTGTGGGGTGAGGGAGCTGGGGGGTGGGAAATATACTGAAGTCCTGATGTAGAAAATAACCAAGAAAATCAAAACCAGTCATGCCTCCTGATTACCTCCCTGGATTTTTTATGTGGTCCAGGAAGCTTCGGGGAGGAAAAAAAAACCCGAACCAGCTCAACAGTTTGCAATCACCACAGTCTGGGCAAAAGTTCACATTGCAGAATCAAAGCCACTTCCACAACTGTGACCAGAGAGCCAAGACTAGGCACCAGGAGCACACAAAAGGCCTGTCCACACATGTGTGGACTGAATTGTTAACTGAATGTGCTTCTACATTCAGCGTTTGACATTCAGGTAGTAGGAGAGTGATGTTAGGATGCCAGATCATCATGTCAATTTTATTAAAGCTGATTCCCATCCCAGTATCAGGATTTAAGATCCCAGAAAACAAAAGTTGTTTCTTGTCAATCAGAATAGATTGGTGAACATAGGGAAACCAGGACACTGTTGCTCTTGAACTGTCCCAATTACAGAAATATTAAATGTAAAAGCAGTTTTCCATGCTGTCCGCTCAACAGCAATTAGTGACACGGTTCACTCTAATTTTCCTCATCGTTCAATTGATTTTCTACAAGGAGACTACTTCTGAAAGTTGATGGCTATCCTAAACACAACACACCCATCCCTTCTACAATAGGAACCAAAGCAGCACCAAGTCTGTGCTTGGAATTGTCTGTACTAAGGACTTCGTGGCAGAACCACCATGTTACAGCTGGTGAACCTAAGATTTGCCACAGCACCAAACACCGCCATTTGGCTTCATCATCAGTAGAAAGCAAGTCATGATAAGCGACTGATCCCTCCACCCTAAAAGAGAGGACAGCTGACTTTAGTTTCCCTCAAATTACACTTCAGCCAGCTGCACCCAAGTCCAACAACTGACTGAAAAAAAAGTCAAAATATTGTGAATGTTAGAAATCAGGAATAAAAGCAATAAATGCTGGAAATACTCAGCAGGAGTTCTGATTAAAGTTCACAAACCTGAAGCACTAACTCTGTTTCTCTCTTGACAGGTGCTGCCAGACCTACTGAGCATTTCTAGCATTTTCCGTTTTTGTTATCGACTGAGAAGGCCAGGGAGCTATGGGGGTGAGTGGGGCAATGAAAGCAAAAACTGTCAACTGAGATTCTGCTGCTTCACTGATATGTACAAGTCAAGTTTCATATCTGACGGTCCAATGCCTGACAGTAATCCGCCTACTCGAGTGGCTGGACAAGATTTGGTCACCTCAATAAACCAGCAGGGTCAATCCGCAAGAAAGGTTTCCTCTAAAAGAAATGGTCAACTGAAGTGGCTTCTTTCTGCAGTTTGCATGGAAAATTTCCAGCAACCGAGGGTCACTCAACCAAAAGACAATGGCCCTTTAACCGAATAATTTCTCTCATTTGTCAGTTGCACCTCATTTATAGCTAAATAGTTACCCATTATAGAACTGCTGCATGGACTGTACCAAAACTCACATTCAGCAATAATAACAAGTCAGATCAAAGCATTTTACAGCTGAAAGCCAAATCTATTAGTCTAATCAGTTGTAATTGTGTATTTCCGAAGGAAAAAGCAAGTGTTTGGAGCCACAAAGGACATGCCATACCTACCAGATCTAAATACCTACAGTGTCCGCTCCTTGTGGTTCACCATATGCTACTATCCACCTTTCTGCCAAATAAATAAGATGGTTTTCAGCCTGCAAACACATAGCAAGCAGCCAAACATTGAGCATGAAAAGAAGTGACAAACTTGAAGCAGACTATCAGTCACAATGAGAAAAGATTTGGGTACCACAGAACATAGGTTAGGAGAAGGTTATTTAGGCATAAGAATATTAGGCTTATAGAACAAGTTGGCAGGGAACACAGCTACAACACAGTGTAATAGAGTCAAAGAGACACATCAGAGAATAAGACGATGAAAGCAAAAGTGTGGGGTTGATACGTTAACAGGCGCAGGATTTAATGTGGCCAGTGGCCATGACCTATTCCTAAACATTCCTGTATCCTCAAACTACGCTGTAGCCCCATCTTACCCTGGTCTCCAACTCGGAAGGGAATTTAGTCTGAAACTGGCACACAGTTCCACTGGAGTAGTCTCTCTGTATGAAGACTTTAGATGCCAATGCAGTGTTCTGTCTCAGGTCTTGCAAGCAGTGTGTCTATAAAGCAGCAAACATGAAAGAAAACTCCAAATGTTAGTCACATCTTAAATATGGCAAGTTACTGATAACAATTTCACACTGCTTCCATAAAAAGAATTATTTATAATGCCAGGTACCATTCTCGATAATATATTACAGGAACAGAGAATATGAAGGATCAGTGCTGGGATCTTTGCTGTTTGTAGTATACGTAAATGATTTGGAGGAAAATGTAACTGGGCTAATTAGTAAGTTTGCAGACGACACTAAGGTTGAAGGAGTTGCAGATAGTGAAGAGGATTGTCAAAGGATACAACGGGATAAAGATCAGTTGGAGACTTGGGCGGAGAAAAGGCAGATGGAGTTTAATCTGGACAAATGTGAGGTAATACATTTTGGAAGGTCTAATACAGGTAGGAATTATACAGTAAATGGCAGAACCCTTAAGTGCATCGACAGGCAGAGGGATCTGGGTGTACAGGTCCACAGATCACTGAAAGTGGCAACGCAGGTGGATAAGGTAGTCAGGAAGGCATATGGCATGCTTGACTTCATCAGCAGGGGTATTGAGTATAAAAGTTGGGAAGTCATGCGGCAGCTGTATAGAAGCTTGGTTAGGCCACACTTGGAATATTACGTGCAATTCTGGTCGCCACATTACCAGAAGGATATGGAGGCGTTGGAGAGGGTGCAGAGGAGGTTTACCAGGATGCTGCCTGGTCTGGAGGTTATTAGCTATGAGGAGAGGTTGGAGAAACTCAGATTATTCTCACTAGAGCGACGGAGATTGAGGGGCGACTTGATAGAAGTTTACAAAATTATGAGTGGCATGGACAGAGTAGATAGTCAGAAGCTTTTTCCCAGGGTGGAAGAGTCAATTACTAGGAGACATAGATTTAAGGTGAGAGGAGAAAACTATAGAGGAGATGTGCGGCGCAAGTTTTTTTTACGCAGAGGGTAGTGAGTGTCTGGAATTCGCCAGAGGAGGTGGTGGAAGCAGGTACGATAGTGGTGTTTAAGAGACAGCTCGACAAATACATGAATAGGATGGGAATAGAGGGATACGGATCCCGGAAGTGCAAAATGTTTTAGTTTGACAGGCAATATGATCAGTGCAGGCTTGGAGGGCCAAAGGGCCTGTTCCTGTGCTGTACTTTTCTTTGTTCTTTGCCAGCAGCAGCCAGACACCCAGTTTTGCTTCACAAGTGCCACAGGGGGCAGGGATGGTAGTAAAGTTTGGTGTGCTGGGTAACCTGACTACCAAGGTGGTCATGAATATGTATGGTGTCACAAGAAGAAGAGGAAACATGGAAAATAATTGACTTTGCTCCGAGTGGTGGAAGTGGATGTATGAAAAGGCAAAATAACATGAAACTAATTCCATCCCAGTAAATTTGGCAGCACTAAAGGATCAATTTCCAAAAAGGAGCAGCACATACCACAGCACAAACTCCACAGATACAATGCTAAGAAATATTTGCATACCTGTATATTGGTATATTTTGTAGATATGGTTTAAATCTAAACTCTGACATTCACACAATACTTGGAAATGTCTAGGGGTTGGTGATCACAATCACCTACTAACCTGCATTATTATTATGTGAAAAAGACAATTTTTTGCATTTAGACATAAATAGGATACACTGTAAAGATGAGGTAAATTTGAGAGTGTTTTTTCTGAACAGGCAGGAGAAGGGAGCTGAATTTCTGTGGTCAACAAGTTGTGATGATAGTACTAGGAGTATAGAGCTCATGGCCACTTTTCATATGCAGAAACTACAGAAAGCACAAAACAAATAGTGACATAGCCAGAAGCTAAATGAAGTTTGTGGTGCCCTACCAAAGTACCTTAACCTACCTTTCCACAACTGCACTGATGTAACATTTTGATTCAAGTTCATACATACTTTGTGCCAATCATCACCAATTGTATGGTGAACTTGCATCCACTTGAAATTGGTTTGCAGTTATTATCACACAATAGATTCTACAAAGGGGCAAGATTCCAAGCCCATCATTTTGCTCAAATGTAGGTCGAGTTGAAACATCGTTTGAACCACAAGAATTACTCATTCTGTTTCTAATGTTATGGCAAACATTTTAGTTTTACAAGCTTACTTCCAAATGCTGCAGAGATCCCTTGCACTGCATTACAGCCATGAGTTCACAAAGATGTAAAGTCAGTCCAGTCAGTGATCTGATAGTGAGAGACTGAGCACTTGGAAATTTGAACTAGCAGATCGAGCAACAATTCAGTATCTCTGCCGTCTCTTTGGAATCACTTGTGAAGGTATAAAGGGCTTCAGGGAGGCTGGCTTCCTGCTTTCAGGGTTCAGTTGCAGGGAGCAAAGGGTGCACAATGTTTTCCTCACATTAATTAAAATAGGGAGCTCTGTCCTGAATACAACTGTGTTCTATGTGAAAGTTACTCAAATTGCAACACTGGCTGGGAGAACAGATTGCGAAGTTTCGGAAAAACAGAAATCCCAAGAACCAAATCTTCTTAAAAGCAATCACTTAGGAGGGGCTGTGTTAAATATTTAAGTCAATTTGAGCAAGTAAAAGAAGGAGCACAAAGCATTAATAGCAAAGCTTTCATAAAAATAGACATCTCCAATAGCAAAGTTGAACAGAACACAAATAATTCATTTGGTAAAGTATCACAGGGTTGGCTATCCTCGTGAGACCATAGCCCAACATGAATCGCCCTGGGGCAAGGATCAAAAAATACAGCATGGAGCACACTGTTGAATACCATCTAATCGTGCAGTTGCAATGAAGTGTTAATAAGTTGACTGTTGGCGTGATGTGGTCAACTATCCTCAAACAAAAGGAAAATTAATTCCAATCACAGGAATATGATATGAACGTCACAAGAGATGGAAATCACAAGATATTGGCTAGTCTAAGTTGAGTGCATCCAAAGCAGATGATGTAGAAACCAGCATGATAACCTGACACGCCAAAAGCTCATACCTATGACCACAACCGATATATTAGGCAATAACTATTAAGTCATATATCCTCCAGCAATACTACACCTTTTGTCAATAAATAAAAGTAAATGCATGTGCAAATTGCAAAATGCAGCCTGGTTTCTTTGACACTTAGTTTATAATGCCACAGTTAAATAAAACTTGGAGAAATACGATGGAATCACCTGCTGACACTTGTGGGGGAGGGTGGGAGATGAAGAAGTTCAATCCTCAAAAAGAAGTAGATTTGGGTGTGCGTGTGTGAGTAAGCGTGTGCCCTGTGTTAGACTGAGCGTACCCTGCCTAGCGCCCATTGCCTGTCAGGGTAGGCTCTGACTCCCCATGACCCTGAATTGGATGAAGTGGTTCTGGAAATGTGAGTGAGAGGATGAGAGCATGCCTCCATTTTCAATTTCACCTTGGCCAACCAGGTTTCATGGGCCTCAGTAAGCCTAACAGCTAAAAGAAAGTGAGGACCCTAAATGCTGGATGAGCTTAGCTGCTTCTGCACCCAGCTGCCCAACCCCCATCCCATAACCAAACAACGACAAGCCCAGCCACAATCTCCCACCAAGCCAACCCAACCTTTCAGACCTTCCACACACCCAGCCCCGTGCCTCAGACCCGATACATAACTTCTTCCTCCCTGTGCTCCACTCCCTGGCTGTGGCCTGCTGCAAAGGCATTCTCCGCCAGTCAAGCTGACAGGCGATTTTCCAGTCCCAGCCAAAAAAAAAATCAGTCTCTGTCAGTAAACTTGGCAGTGTGAGAGCATCTGGGTTTAACTGCAAGACAAGTCACCCTCAGCAGCATCTTCCCCCTTCCAAAACACTATCAATTAAGTACTCAAGCAGGACTCAAAGAAACATTCTGCGTTCCCATACACACATTTTAAATGTTATTTTTACGGTAAAATGATGTGCCTAAGCTACAAATACAAAACCAATAACTTATAACCAGTTTGGACTGAAATTACCATGCAAAAAGGTTGAAACCACTGTGGTGAAGCCAGGCTCAAAGTGAGCACAGCCATTGGACAACTCCAGTTTGAATTGGCCTATTTTGTATGGTTCTAAGCAGATTTTGGAAATTATTTCTGCTGAGACACCCACATTATACCGGTTGCACAATGTTAGAAATGAAAACAACAAGCCAACAACCTCATTCTTCCAGAAAATTTTTTTTCTTCTTGCCATGAATGCTTACAAATATGATGGAGTCCAAACCCAGATGTACACTCTGGTAACCACAGGAATGAGTTAGCAGCTTATTGGAACATGATGGGGTGGGGGGGGAGCTCACAGACAATAGAGCCCCTGCTTGACATTTTCAGCCTGGTCACTGGCCGGTGATCAGGAATCCCATTCCTGGCCTCCTTTGAACTCCTGACTGTCCTGTTCCATCTGTTGTCCTGCTTGAGCTCAGATAAGAATCAAGCCAGGGGCCTTCCATTCTGTATAGCTTCATCACACACTGCCTTTTGCCAAATTCAACATCCTAGGAGTTCAAGCCAATACAAATATTTCTTCGTTTTATTTCTGTTTTTCAAAAAAAAGGGCATAAGCATTGAATCCACTAGCATTACTTTCTGTTGTCAGCACCAAAACGAGCACTCCACCATCATGAGAGATTGAGGGGGTTTTATTCTCGTTAAACCGACTTTCATACCATAGTGACAGAGATTCATTACCCTGTCATACAAACAGAAAATGATGGAAATACTCAGCAGATCAGTGGAAAGACAAACAGATGATCTTTCACTGCTACAGGAAAAATATTTGAGATGTAACAGGTTTTAAGCAATTTCAGAGGCAGGGAAAGGAGGCGGGGGTGCAAAGCACAGAAGGCAACGTCTGTAATCGATGCCAGGAGATTGAATAACAAAAGGGATAATATTGCGAGGCCAAAGGAAATGGTAATGAGACCAAAGGAAATGGTAATGAGACAGGTAAAGAAACAAAAAGAAAGGTCGAGGAGGAACAGCAAAATCATCAACGGCTGCTGTCCAAATAAATTGGGAGCAGAGGTTATGATCTGAAACTGTTGAACTCAATGTCGAATCCAGAAGGCTGAAAGTGCCTCATGGAAAGATGAGGTGTTGTTCCAGCTTGTGTCATACTTCATTCAAACAATGAACAGTGCAGGGGGTAGAGGTCAGTGTGGGAGTGGGATGGTAAATTAGAAAGTTAGGTAACCAAAAGCTCAAGGTCATGCTCATGCACTGAACAGAAGTGTTCTGCAATGTGGTGAGCCAATCTGCATCAGCCTCCCTGATGTCGAGAAGATTGTATTGTAAGCAGCTCATACAGTAAACTGAAGTACACACAAATCGCTGTTTCAGCTGGAAGGAGCATTGTGGGCTCTGGATGGTGTGAAGGCAGGTGATAAAATGACAGGTGTTGGCATTTTATTTGGTCACAGGAAGGTGTGTCAGAAGAGAAGTGGGTATTGGGAGTGATTGATCAGGTTGTTGCAGGAGGAACAGTCCCTTGGGAATGCTGAAAGGGAAGAGGAGGGGAAGATGTGCTTGCTTTTATACATTATCTTGTATTCTGTGGGAATGCCCA